>NC_058403.1:15791274-15949249 GCF_002201575.2 Neomonachus schauinslandi
TTTAAATATTTCTCACAGGGGCAGCAAGAATTTTCAAGAGTCACAGAAGGGAAATCTTGCATTAGTGAGATTCCAATAGTATATTTGATAGAATTGACATCTTTCATTGACTAAATTTAAAACTTATGAAATAATCAACTGAATGGAAATGAGGGACATACTATATCAATTTAAAATGTTATACCGTTCCCCCTGAAATAAATAATCAAAAAATGAAGAGGGAATATGTTTTGCTTTTTATTTAACATGTTTGTAAATGTTACCTGATTTTAGCATGGTTCAAAATGGGTAAATTCACCAATTCTGCTTCTGCAGATGCTTCTATTTTAAATCCTATATACTTATTATTTAATTTGATTTTCTTTATTCTTAAGATTTTATTCATTTATTTATTTATTTAGTGCGAGCAGGGGGAGGGGCAGAGGGAGAGGGAGAGAGAGAATCTCAGGCAGACTCCCCACCCAGTGCTGACCTGGACACGGGGCTTGATCTCACCATCCTGAGATCATGACCTGAGCCGAAATGAAGAGTCGGACGCTTAACTGACTGAACTACCCAGGCGTCCCTTAATATGATTTTCTAACTGAAGCAAAATGATATTGTAAGAAAAGAGAGAGCGCATGCCAAAACAGGAGCCCAGCACCAAATGTGATGGTGAGAACCTGACCTCCTGGAATTTAAAAAGAAATCCTGAGGAGGGCTTTGAACTGACACAGGACCTAGAATAGTCCATATTCACTAAATTTCAAAATACTGGGCTACTCCATCTGACTGCCATCTGTCACCTTTCTGAGCTTACTCTTTTTCATTGGTTTCCAACTGGGGCTTCTAGATATGTAATTATATCATCTGTAATAATTGCAGTGGTGTTTTCTTCTCAATATTTTTACGTCTCATTTATATTTAGACTGTATTTCACTGACTGGGACTTACAGGAGAATGTTAAATAATTATGGAAATTATGGGCATCCTTGCCTGCTATTGAATTTAATAGGAATGCTTTTAATTTAACCATTTGACACGACTCTTGCTTATTTTATGAATACTTATACATAAATATGTATATGTATATTTCACATTAAATATTCATCTGATCTTATTCTAAGTCTAAAAAAATAATTAACTGTATAAAGCAAATATTACAAATTAAGCTTTGGGTACCTATTAGGAGACCATATACTTTCTCTCCTTTGATATATAAATGTGGTAAAATGTATTTATAAGTTTTATTGCTTGACTCCATTTGCAAATATTTTATTTAGGACTTTAATATCCATTCTCCTTAGTGACATTTGTTTATAATTTTTTGTGATATATAAAATTTTGGTATTATTTTACATAAAGATTATTTTTTCTTTTTATGGAATAAAGAATAGTTTAGATAATACAAGCTTTATGTGTCAAACATTGGAAAAAACCCCCCTCCGAAACTACCTAAGCCTTGGAAGGTAGTCTTTGGCAACATTTTCAATTTATTCTGTGATTATATAATTTTCCATGAATTCATTTACCCATTTTATTCAATAGGGATTTTGAGTTTTTTATTAGTATTTAAGATGGCTAGTGTTAACATTAAAAATAGGAATTTGATCTTAAATTTCATAATGTATATGCTGCAATTCAATCTTATTAATGAAAAACCTATAGTTCAATTACCATTCGACATTCATGTTGAGTAGAGCAAATATATAGTCAAATATGAGTGTGCAATATATAGTCAAAATAACTTATTGATGTAGCATGTTGAAAATATATTCCTATCCAAAATTTGGGCCATGGGTCCCTCTGAAAACAGGGACTGTGGTTTACTCATATATGTATTTTTGATCGTCTGCACTTATACATGGTATATAGTGAGTGTTCAGTAAATATTGGTTCCTCATTTTTTTTTTTTTAAAGATTTTATTTATTTATTTGAGAGAGAGAGAATGAGAGACAGAAAGCATGAGAGGGAGGAGGGTCAGAGGGAGAAGCAGACTCCCCGCCAAGCAGGGAGCCCGATGCGGGACTTGATCCAGGGACTCCAGGATCATGACCTGAGCCGAAGGCAGTCGCCTAACCAACTGAGCCACCCAGGTGCCCTGGTTCCTCATTTTTAAACACATGAATGAATCAGCCAACATAAACACGCCTTTTTTTTTTTAGGGTTGGCAGAACCATGGCTGAAGACCATGCACAGGGACTCTTACTGGCCCCATCTCAGCCCAAGAGCCAAAGCATGACCAGAACAAGTATTTCTGTTAGCTTTTCTCTTGGAAACTGCAAAATACATTAGGCTGGCAGCTGGTGCTGGATTTTCCCTGACTTATCAGAGTTTCATCATCTTTAGGGAGAAGAATCTGTTGTTTTGTTTTGGAAATAGGAAAAAACAAAAGGAAAGTTAAAAGAGCAGTAAAATGTTAAGATTTCCTGTGGGGGGGGGGGAATATATATTTTATCTATGATGTGTTATATATTAAACGCAAGTTTAATAAAAAATATTAGCAAAGACGTGAAAAGCACCCTGTTTAGACTTTTTATTTTTAATTATAATAAAAATTACCATTTACTATGTTTATGTAACAACAATAAGTAGTAGCTAGTTGCCTTTCATTTTTATCTCATTTATTATACACATCAATTCTATGAGCAAGGCAATCTTTTAATCCCCGTTTCCAGAGAAGTTGACTGAGGCTAGAGAGAATACGTTCATAGGTTATATGCGTAGTGAGTGGGAAGGCGGGCTGGAAATTCACACATATCTGTCATCAACACCATGCCTTTACATACTACACAACATAATCTGACTGTTTCTCTTTTTTATTTTTTTAAAGATTTTATTTATTTATTTGACAGAGAGAGACACAGCGAGAGAGGGAACACAGGCAGGGGGAGTGGGAGAGGGAGAAGCAGGCTTCCCGCCGAGCAGGGAGCCCGATGCGGGGCTGGATCCCAGGACCCTGGGACCATGACCTGAGCCGAAGGCAGACGCTTAACAACTGAGCCACCCAGGCGCCCCTGACTGTTTCTCTTTAACTGATGAAAATGCTTTTAAATCTTCTCTCTGGGTCTCTTCTACGTCTCCCTAGTCCCTTCCCCATATTTCATCACTTCCTCAAAAATCAACTGAACGTACACTGCTCCAGGAAGCTGACTTTAATTTTCTACCCCTTTAGCTTTTATCATTCTCTGTGCTTCATCTTGCCTACTTCCATGACCATGCAGAATCGAATTTTGTTCATTTGATAAAAAGACGGCTGCTTTTTTTTTTTTTTTTTTTTAAAGGAATCAATCACTAATACTATTCTGGGTTCTTTTAACAACAATTTTTTTCACCAAGATTTTATATATTTATTTGTCAGAGAGAGAGACAGAAGCAGGCAGAGGGAGAAGCAGGCTCCCTGCCGAGCAAGGAGCCCGACACGGGGCTCCATCCCAGGACCCTGGGATCATGACCTGAGCTGAAGGCAGACGCTTAACCGACTGAGCCACCCAGGTGTCCCGGCAACAAATTTTCATTAAAGAAAAAAACCAGTACCCTATAAACAGTATGGAGAAATTACATTAAAAATTATTAGCATGTTCAAAATAAGGATCATGTGCAAAGCATTTTATTTACTTGATAAAACCGTCATAAAGCTAAGCTGTCATCATGTCCTTTTGCAAATTTCTGGAGGAGTAAATTATCTTTTTCAAACTGTTAGCCTAATTTCAGTTTTGGAATAATAATTATTTCTTTTGTTGTTTACAGCACTTGCCTAATTTTCTTCAAAACATTTCTGAACATTTTAAGCTAGCAATCTTCCCAAGGATTGAATACATGAAGGGTCACACTGACCCTGACTTATCTGAACATTCCCAAGTATTCTGGCCCACGTGAAAGGGCTTTAGATAACCCAGTGGCTACTCAGCACAAAAAAGGTCATTGCCAAAGGCATGTCTTGCAACAATTTTTTTTTTTCCTTTTTTCCTGGAGTGAATTTCTGTCCTTATGAGACATAGCACCTTTTCAGTTCTTCCAGACTAAAACCTCATTCCTAGAGAAACTCACTGATTAATCTAACTCACCCCAAATGCATATGTTTTGGGATATAAGATATTAAAACCTACAAGGGGTATTATAGATCAAAGCAAAGTGACCGAATAGCATGCAATAACAAAATAGAATAATGAATAATTCATACTAACTATAATAATACATAAAATAATTATATATTATAATGATAAAATATATTCTATATAAAGTATATAAATGTAAAATATACTATGCTCTATATTCCATATTATATATTATAATAATATAAGTAGTAAATATAATAATAAAAATAGGAAGGAAGCAAGTAAGAAAGTCTCATGGCCCAAAGACCAGTTGAGCTCAGAAGAGTACCTTGTATGGTAGAGTGGCAGTTAAAATGGAAATGACTCCTATTGCCCTTGTCATGTCATATCTCGCTGATTCTGATGATACTAATTCAAATACTATATTTTAAACATACAGAAAAAACACCCAAAAAGGAGTAAAAATCACTTTTAGTTTTACTACCCATGACATTTTAAAAATAAACATATATATAATATATAATATTTTATATATTTACATATAAATATAAAATATAAAAATAATATATATATATATTTTTAGAGAGGGAGAGAGAGAGAAAGAGAAGAAGGGCATAGGGAGAGAGAGAGAGAATCTTAAGCAGGCTCCACATCCAGTGTGGACCCCAACACCTGGCTTGATCTCACAACCCTGAGATCATGACCTGAGCTGAAATCAAGAGTCAGACGTTTAACCCACTGAGCCACCCTGGCACCCCATGAAAATTTATCTTCTATCTCTCTAGTTCTGCCTACTAAAAGGACCACTGGTACTAGTTTTTAGTAATTTCTCACAACACCTCTTGGAGTGGCTGCAGCCTCATCACCAGAAGCTCTGGCTTTTCATTGACCTGTCAGTCTATAAAGGGAGGTGAGCCATTAATGGGGGTACAGAAACAGTACCCTCCTTACCACCTTAAGCCATTGCTCTCCTGTCATGTGTGTGGGAGCTGTGCAAGTACCCACTTTCCAACTGCTTGGCATCAGGGTTCCTTCTTTTTTTTTTTTTTTAAAGATTTTATTTATTTATTTGAGAGAGAGAGAGAATGAGAGAGAGCACATGAGAGGGGGGAGGGTCAGACTCCCTGCCGAGCAGGGAGCCCGATGCGGGACTCGATCCAGGGACTCCAGGATCATGACCTGAGCCGAAGGCAGTCGCTTAACCAACTGAGCCACCCAGGCGCCCGGCATCAGGGTTCCTTCTTAGACCTAAACTGTTTCTATGACCCTGCTTCTCTCTAGGAACAGGTGCCCAAACCACCTGCTGTTGGCTCCATCTCTGCTGGAGAGTGACTCTAGTTCTACTCTTCTTTCACTGGCTTCAGTGTGAATGCAGCTCCCCCAAACTCCACTTCTCTGCTGCCCGTAGTAAAGTCAATCACACAGATTCTTTCTGTTTCAGGATTTTACCGCAAGTTATCATGGGGTGTGCAGGATGCTGTCATAAACTGCCAGTGTGCTCCCTGGCACTCATTCTGCTGACAGCTTATAGCTGATCCTTCCACAGGCATTGCCCTCTCAAAGGAAATAACCTTGTCCACGGTTACAGTTATATACCTCAGAAGTGGGACAGCTCACATCCAGTGCCTGACTGATGCGAAGGGCAGAGGCCCGGCCCCCTTTTCCTCAGGTTGGATGGTCATTAGAGGGGCAACCAGCTTTAAGCCCCTCAAGGCATCGTGAGAGCCTCTGTTGCAACCACAACTACTCCCTCTGCTACATTATGCTGCCTCCACCCCTCTCAGGTGTTCCCAAGGGCCCTCCTTAATTAACCACCTGCACACAAATCCTTGTCTCAGTCTGTTTCCTGGGGGATAATAAAAGAGCCATATGAAATCTATTTTCTAGAATGATCATCTAAAGGTAATCTAAATGATAGTTTATCTTTTGTTTTGTGTTAGATGACAAGTTCTCTAGGACCCTGCCCTCCCCAAGAAGGATCACCTCTCAAATTTACTTATTATCCCATCTGACTAGTAAATGGCCACGGGAAAAATTGATCTATGTGTGTTAACAGTGGAGGCTGGCCAGTAAGTTGTGGCTCATGGGTGGTAGAACCATCATGCATATTAATTAACTGTGAATTTACTTGTAAAATGTAAGTGTAATATAAGACCCGTATTAAGTTGACCAATTTTGACGGTAAGTACTCAGTATATAGAGATTTCATTCTTGAATTCCTATTTCTCTTCTACCAGGAGATAATGGTCAAGTGCAACGTGTAATTTGCTGATGAATATAGTAACTGACAAAGTGTACTGAAAATAAATGGATATTTCTCTTACCCTTTAGCACAGAATTACTTTGACATTAGGGACATTTTGAATATCAGTAACGTTCCTTAGGATTTGCTCTATATACAATCATATAGTCTCTAAACACATTTTTCTTTCCTTCTTTCCAATCTTTATGCTCTTACTGCATTTTTATAATCTTATTTCATTGATTAGAACCTCTGGGAAAATATTAAATAAAAGTGGCAAAAGTTGACATCCTTGATCTTGAAAGTGTTTAATATTTCACCATTAAGCACTATGTCAACTTCAAGTTTTTGTAGATGCCTTTCATAAGACTGAGCTAGTTCCTTTGTAGTTCTAGTTTATTAAGAGATTTTAAAAAAATGAAAATGAATTGGTGTTGAATTTTGTCAAGAACTTTTTTTAGTGTATTTAGACATTTATATGATTTTTCCCCTCTATTCTCTTAATCAATTATATTGACTGACTTATAAATGTAAAGTCAATCTTGAATACTTGGTCATGAGGATTATCCCTTTACATATTGCTAGATTTGACTTACTAATATTTTTATGAGATATATTTGCATCTATGTTCATGAGGGATATTGTTATGTAATTTTTTTCTTGTGATGTCCTCATTAGCTTTTGGTATTAGGGTTATGTTGACCCCATAACATCAGTTGGGAAGTGTTCCATCATCTTTTATATTCTAAAAGAGTTTATGTAAAACTTAACGTAAATGTTTGATAGAATTGATCAGTGAAATCATCTTGGTCTAAAGCTTTCTTTGTGGCTTTGTGGGAAGATTTTAAATTATGCTTCAATTTCTTTAGTGTTATTAAGATTCTTTCTTGACCTATTTATTCTGTAACTGGAAGCCTGTATCTTATACCCCTTTTCATTAATTTTGCACATCTCCCTATCCACCTTCCCTCTGACAACAATCAGTTTGTTTTCTGTATTTATAGATCTGATTCTGTTTTATGTTTGCTTGCTTATTCATTTGTTTTGGTTTTTAGATACACCACATATGAGTAAAATCATATAGTATTTGTCTTTCTCAGTCTGACTTATTTCACTTAGCAAAATACCCTCTAGGTATATCCATGTTGTTGCAAATGGCAAGATCTTGTCCTTTTTATGGCTGTGTATTATTCCATTATATATTTCACATCTTCCTTATCTATGCCTCTATTGATGGACAAGTGTTGCTTCCATATCTTGGCTATTGTAAATAGTGCTGCAGTAAACATATGGGTGCACATATCTTTTTGAATGAATGTTTTTGGGGGTTTTTTTTTTTTGGGTAAATACCCAGTAGTGGAATTATTGGATCATATGCTATTTCTATTTTTAATTTTTTGAGCAACCTCCATACTGTTTTCCACAGTGACCATACCAATTTACATTCCCACCAACAGTGCATGAAAGTTCCTTTTTCTCCATATCTTAACACTTGTTAAGTCTTCTCTTTTTGATTTTAACCATTCTGATAGGTATAAGGTGGTTATAAGTGTCCCTGTAGTCCTTTGACTCCTCAGATCCTTCCCCTTTAGTGTTTGTAGTAGGACGTATTCATTTCTGATCTATCCTTGCCTTTTTCTGCCTCTGCTTCCAATTTTCTAATAAAATGTATTTATCTGTTTTCCCATTCATATGAATTCTATGAGAGAAGACAGATAACCAAACCCACCTTATTGATGGCCAGTACCATCCTGTTTTTTTTAAATTTTATTTTATTATGTTATGTTTGTCACCATACAATACATCATTGGTTTTTGATGTAGTGATCCACGATTCATTGTTTTCGTATAACACCCAGTGCTCCATGCAGTACGTGCCCTCCTTAATACCCATCACTGGGTTAACCCATCCCCCCCACCCCCCTCCTCTCTAAAACCCTCAGTTTGTTTCTCAGAGTCCATAGTCTCTCATGGTTCGTCTCTCCCTCCGATTCCCCCCTCTCTTCATTTTTCCCTTCCTTCTCCTAATGTCCTCCATGCTATTCCTTATGTTCCACAAATAAGTGAAACCATATGATAATTGTCTTTCTCTGCTTGACTTATTTTACTTAGCATAATCTCCTCCAGTCCCATCCATACTGATGTAAAAGTTGGGTATTCATCCTTTCTGATGGCTGAGTAATATTCCATTGTACATATGAACCACATCTTCTTTATCCATTCATCTGTTGAAGGGCATCTTGGCTCTTTCCACAGTTTGGCTATTGCGGATATTGCTGCTATGAACATTGGGGTGCATATGGCCCTTCTTTTCACTACATCTGTGTCTTTGGGATAAATACCCAGGACTGCAATTGCTGGGTCATAGGGTAGCTCTATTTTTAATTTTCTGAGGCACCTCCACACTGTTTTCCAAAGTGGCTGTACCAACTTGCATTCCCACCAACAGTGTAAGAGGGTTCCCCTTTCTCCACAACCTCTCCAACATTTGTTGTTTCTTGCCTTGTCAATTTTTGCCATTCTAACTGGTGTAAGGTGGTATTTCAGTGTGGTTTTGATTTGAATTTCCCTGATGGCTAATGATGATGAACATTTTTTCATGTGTCTGTTAGCCATTTATATGTTTTCTTTGGAGAAGTGTCTGTTCATGTCTTCTTCCCATTTTTTGACTTGATTATTTGTTTTTTGGGTGTGGAGTTTGAGAAGTTCTTTATAGATCTTGGATACCAGCCCTTTATCTGTAGTGTCATTTGCAAATATCTTCTCCCATTCTGTGGGTTGTCTCTTTGTTTTGTTGACTGTTTCCTTTGCTGTGCAGAAGCTTTTTATCTTGATAAGTCCCAAAAGTTCATTTTTGCTTTTGTTTCACTAGGCTTTGGAGATTAATCTTGAAAGAAGTTGCTGTGGCCGATGTCAAAGAGGTTACTGGATGGCCAGTACCATCTTAACATAGGTCTTTGATACACTTACCCAAGTACTAGAAAAAAGTAAAAATGAAAATATAAGTTCCAACGGGGGGCTATTTCTGCCAGTATATGAGTGTATAAAAATTCTGAAGTATTTAAGCCAGGCTGATAAAATTCAAATTAGTCTGTTAACTGGGCTTCCTAATCTATGAAATCGACATAATAATATTATCTTTTTTTTTTTTTTTTTTACGTTTGCCATGGTGATAAAAGTGATCTGACATATAAAAAGGTATTAGTTTGGTGCCTGTGCTGTATTAAACACTCAGTAGATATTAGCTACATTGTAATTACTCTTTCTAGAACTGTAGCAGTTTATTATGTAGATTGAGGTAAAGGGATCAGAGTTTAATCTCTTTTCGAACATAACATCTTCCCTAGGAGAAAATGCATTCCTAAAACTAAATGCGTAAAACAGTGGTTTTCCATCCTTTGCAATTACTACTGCCACTTTCGGCAATGTATAGTATTTGATTTACACATTTCAAGAGTACTTTGTAGCATCGATTGATCATATTTCATTCATACGGGTATAGGTTTACCAAAAAAAGGCTCTGACTTGAGAAAACAGGAGAGGTCGTAAAGAAGAGGAGGGAACCTCCATAAATCAAATAAGGCTGGCAATTGGGCAAGTAGAAGCCAGATGAGGAGAGAAGTGGCCTCTATAACACAGATGAACACATTTCCAAATACTGACTAATCCACATTTCACTTCCTTCACATGGCACATACTAATTTTTATTTTTTTAATTTTTAAATTTTATTTATTTTTTAAAAAGATTTTATTTATTTATTTGACAGAGAGAGAGAGACAGCAAGAGAGGGAACACAAGGAGGGGGAGTGGGAGAAGGAGAAGCAGGCTTCTTGCTCAGCAGGGAGCCCGATGCTGGACTCGATACCAGAACTCTGGGATCATGACCTGAGCTGAAGGCAGACACTTAACTGACTAAGCCCCACCTGTGCACCCCCAACATATTTCCCTTTTATATTATATTACAGCATTTTGAAAAGGGGGAAAATAAAATGTGTTTCTTTTTTGGTGTCTGCCAGTAAGCCCCTCATCTTCCTCCTTTCCCCCACTGAATCTCTCAGCCTTAGAAGGTTTTAGAGACCTAGCCTGCCTTGGAAATTAACCGATGAAACCATTTCATGCCCATGGGCCCCAATGCGGGGCTTGATTCCAGGACCCTGGGATCATGACCGGAGCCGAAGGCAGACGCTTAACAACTGAGCCACCCAGCTGCCCTGCACATACTAATTTTTATAAATATCATGTTTATAAGTGCCTTTATTACAAAACAAAAATTTCTGGACTTATCATGAAGGTAAGGAATGAATAAAATTCCAAATCTATATGGGATAGATAGACATGTAATCATATTAAGACAATATGGCGTGGCTAAGGTGCTGTGACAGCCTGGAGAAAGAAGTTAAGCTTTGCTTGGGGGACTTGGCATGGACTCTGTGGAGGAGATGACACTGCATCAGGATTGCAGAGCCTAGTAAGAGTCACTGAGCAGGGAATTAGGGGTTCTGGGGAGCTTATCCTTTACTGAACTTGCCTTACATGTTATCCTCTGATATTGTGGTAAATGTTACATGACTATTGTCTTACTTGAACCATTTAATCACTATATGGATATGGATATTTTATCCCATTTTACAGGTCTTGAAACTGATGGTCATAAACACCAAAGGCTCAAGTTAGTTAGAAGCAGATGTGACCTCCAAATCCAGGACCGCATGACTCCATATATTTTCCATTTCAAAACGCTCCCCTGAGGACAATACAGAAAAAGATCCTAAAGTGGCAAAATTATGGCATTTGGGGACAGAATGGTGAGTTGGAGAGAGAGTAGGTCAGCGTCACCAAAGCATGTAGTTTTGGGAAAGGAAAAGGTGTTGCAAAGAAATGAAGTTGAAGGATTTTCCATGTTCTGGTCTCTTTAAGGCTTATCCTTTAATTTCAAGGTTTATAGTCACTCATATCCACTCACTTATGCAATCTTCACCTTCATTTCTCATACCTGCAGATTCATACATCACATCAAACTACAAACCCATGTTTCTAAGATTATTCTCTCTCTCTTTTCTTCCACTCTCTGTATCATTCCTGTCCTCATGAAAGAATTATCACAAACATAGTGGGATTTTAGCTAAATATTCACATAAAAAATGTAGACATTCTGTGTCCTCAAGCTCCAGACTCCATCTTATTATTTTGAACTTAAGAATGAACTTTAAATGAACTAATTGCAACTGACCTGTATCTTCATGTCTTTTAGGAGCCAACTTCTTAAACTTGATTTACACTTCTGTTGAAAAGGACTCTGGCCAAAATAAATTAAAGGCTAAACTTTCTAGTTCAAAATCCACTGGCTTGTTAATTTGCAGTGGTGTCCCATTCCACATAAAGATGGTTTGGCCAGCACTAGTCCTGATCTAGGCTGCTCATCAGAAGTTCCATGACATTGGTTTTGAAAGAGTTAGAGGTGTCATTAAGAAGGGCACGTGAAGTAATGAGTACCAGGAGCTTTATGCAACTGATGAATCACTAAATTCTACCTCTGAAACTAATAATACAGTATATGTTAATTAAGTTGAATTTAAATAAAAAGTAATCATAATAAAAAAGAAGTGTCCAGCCTAGAGTTTTGGCCACATTCCAGGTTAAGTCTGCCTCTTAAATTCTCTCTGTGGCTTTTGGTAGTATTCTTGGTTATTTTATCTGTTCTTTCTTTGGACTGTTGGGAAACTTGCTTCAATAGTCAGCTGCAGAACATACTTGTGCATGGCCACTAAGATCCAAGTCATCAGGTCAATAGGTTTGGGAGATTCTTACAAAGTGCTATTATGTTAATAAGTGGAGACTCTGTGGGCATCCTTCTATTCCAGTAATCTACTGCTGTATTACAGATCATTTCAAAACTTAGTAGCTTAAAACAATGACATTTATTTTACTAAGTTTCTACAGTTTAGGTGGGATTTGTGGGGACAAATGTTTCTGTTCCACTTGGTATCAGCTGGACCAGCCCCAAAACTGGGGACTAGAATCATCTGAGGCTTGCTCATTTGCATGTCTGGTTGTTGGCTGTGGAACTACGTCCTTGGATTTGTTTAGGGAAGCTGACTGGGAGGTTGCTACTGCATCACCTAGTGCCCTTTCCATGAGGACCAATGAAAGAAAGATTTCTTAGGAGTCTCAATTAGAAAAAAGTTTTTCTGAAGGAATGACTGTTTTATCCTTTGCTTTGTTAACTAGGAAACTGAGAGTATAATTATAGACCAGCTATATAAATAAGATTCCATATTATGCAGTTGGGAATATAACTTTAACTTTGGCCATTTGTGATAGTTAATTTTATGTGTCAGCTGGGCTGGACCACAGTGCCCAAATATATGGTCAAACATTATTCTAGATGTTTCTGTGAGGTGTTTTTAGATGAAATTAATATATAAATTGGGGAACTTTTAGTAAAGCAGATTGCCCTCTATAATGTGGGAGGGCCCCATTCAGTCAGTTGAAGGTATGACTCTAGAAAGTCTAGTCTAGTCGGGAAAGAAAGACTAGTCTTACCCAAGTAAGAAGAAATTCTGTTAGCAGATGGCCTTTGGACTTGAACTGCAACCTTGGCTCTTTTTGTATTACCAGCCTGCTGGCCCACCCTGCAGCGTCTGGACTTATCAGTTTCCATAATCTTGTAAGCTAATTCATTAAAATAAATCTCTTTCTAGTATAGGCTCAGGGAGAACCCTGACTAATAGACCAGTATTCCCTTCATACTTATTTTCTTTTTGCCTCAATTTCCTCACCCTGTATTTTATACTACATATTCTTAAGGCTATCACAAATCTTTTCTAAAATTAAACATGGAATAAATGTGTAACTCAACAGGTGAAACACAGAAAGGGTGATTTCTAAAAAATATTCAGGAAAACCACATGTTTATAGTGCCTTTTAAAACAGGGCTATTCTCTTAGTCTTGAAAGAACAAACTTCTATGTTGGGAAGAGTGCCATAAGGCAGGGAATGGTGGATTGTTTCTTGTTGCCGAGAGAGTCCCCCAACTGACAGCTGTCAAGAAAGTAGGGATCTCTGTCCTTTAGCTGTATGGAGCTGAATTCTGCCAACACCCAGTAGGCTTGAAAGAAGACCACAAGCTTCAGAAGACGTCATAGGCCCTGAGGGCTTCTTGATTTCCTTCTAGTGAGACACTGAGCAGAGGATCCTACTAGCTGTACCTAGACTCCTGACCTGTGAACACCACGAAATAATAAGTTGTATTGTCTTAAGCTGCTATCTTTGTGGTAATTTGTTACACAGCAATAAAAACTGATACAGAGAAAGTCAACCCAGATTTACCAAATCAAGATAAATTCTAGAAAAATGAATTAATAATGCAGATAAAATGAGATTATCAACAGATTTGCTTGTGTCAATGCTTTATGCCAGAAGGTAGTGGAATAACATGATATTCAAGAAAAAATATGAGCCAGGGACTTCATATTTGGCCGAACTGCCTTTCAGCTGAAAAGGTTTTAGACAAATTGCTATGAGCATGTGAGAACTCAGAATTTATTGTTTTCACAAGCCCTTCTTAAGGAATTTAATAAAGAACAATTTTCAGACAACCGAATGACTGGAGAGGTATTGAAAACAGAATTAGTTGTGAGTTTAAAATGGATACTGACCTGTAGAATTTAGACTATATTATGGTCACAACAGAGAAGCAAATGTGTGTTATAGCTATGTCCTCTAGCAATGTAGATACAACACAGATATAAAAAATGGAGGCAGCATGGGGAAGCCATACAAAATATAGAATACAATTTATTCACCTTATTGTTAATAACTGAAAGCAAAAGATAATACTTCAAACTGAATGGTGAGGTAGAGGGAAAAGACAGGGGAAAAGAATATACTGGTTAATTTAAGTTTTGTTTGCAGTGGGAAATTCATCAGCAAGGTACCCATGGATTGTATGAAGTATATTATATCTGTAAATGTATGTATTTGTATTGATCATAGTAGAGACCAATTAATAATGACCAGAAATGAAGTTTAAAGGAATTATATAGAGATATTGCCTATAGGTTACCTTTAGGAAAATCAAAGAAATTTTTCTACATAATCTTTATGTACTACTCTGGGGCAATTCCCTGGATATATTATTAAGTGAAAAAAGGGAGATGAAACCAAATTTGTCATATGTTGCTGTTTATCTAATACATTGGGAGATACAAGTGTATCATGCATATGTATATCTGCTTTTATTTAAAATAATAAAAGCATAAATCATAAAATTTAAAAAAGTGACATTGGAGATTGGAGGAGAAAGTTAGAAATTAGGCTTCTTAAGATGACTACATCTCATATTGCAGATAGGACTTTGGCATCAGGTAAATAGTTCGTGTAATTATAAAACAAAGTTCAATTAAAAATGGATTTCTAATCAAACTTCTAAATACTAAAAATAAAACCAAACAAATGAACCTAAAGTTGTATCCAGTGGATGAACAATTCTATAGAGGAGAACTTCTCCAGTTGGGTTTTAAATATCCCAGTTGTTTCTATAATCCAGTTGGGTTTCCATATCCCTCATAGGACATAAATTAGGACAAAAAGAGCTGAAAAATAAATTTTCTCAAACTTTTTTTGGTCACCCATCTGTGGTAGGGTTGGTAGCGTCATTTGGTGCCCTCTGGGTGTGGCCTCATACCTGAGCTAGCTTTATACATGGTTTGATTTGAGAATCAAGTCTTAGATTCAGATGAATGAAAATTCTTTTAAAAAGTCTCTTTAACAAAGACAGTAAAAGAAAGAAATAAACATAACTGAAAAGGAATTATTTTTATTTATTTATGTACCTATTACTGCTCTCTCTTTTATGTGTCCCTTTTCTGTTTATCCTATCAACTTTTAATGTCTCCTCCTTGGTTTGAGAAGAATCTAGTCAAGCCTTGTTTACATTAGGAAAGGTTTTCTACTGGTCTGGGTAAGAGAGTTCTGGAATGGGAGGGGAAAGAAAAGGATGTAAAATTCAGCAAAAAGCTATTTACAGTTATTGGTCAAAAAATTCCCCATGGTTTTCCTTGCATGTTCCTGTGAGCTCATTCTTTCTTTTTCCAATACATTTTTTAAAAAAGATTTTATTTATTTATTTGAGAGAAAGAGAGAGAGAGAGAAAGAGAGAGAGAGAGAAAGCACAAGCAGGGGGAGCAGCAGGCAGAGGGAGAAGCAGGCTCCCTGCTGAGGAAGGAGCCCGATGTGGGACTCGATCCCAGGACCCTGGGATCATGACCTGAGCTGAAGGCAGACGCTTAACCGACTGAGCCCCACCTGTGCGCCCCCAACATATTTCCCTTTTATATTATATTACAGCGTTTTGAAAAGAGGGAAAATAAAATGTGTTTCTTTTTTTGGTGTCTGCCAATAAGCCCCTCATCTTCCTCCTTTCCCCCACTGAATCTCTCAGCCTTAGAAGGTTTTAGAGACCTAGCCTGCCTTGGAAACCAACTGATGAAACCATTTCATGCCAATCGTTCTGTGTTTTTATTCCTTTATACGTTGTTTTAGAGATTGCACAGAGATACAAAAACCTTGCTCACTACGTTGTCCTTGCATGACATACATCAAGTGTGTGTCAGTTCATTTGCTTTTATAAAATAATGAATTTACTAACACAGTGGAACAAAAATTGCTAGAAACTATAACCATATGCCCTAAATAGTTGTGAAATGCAAATGCTAGAGGCAAAACAAGCATCTGAAACTATTATTGCTGTTTATACAGTTGCTTTTTTAAAAGGTATGTGCTGAACTTCATATTAAATTTTTTTTCAAGCAGGAGTTTGCAGAAAATGACTACTGGGAACTGTTACTCCTTTGGATTAGACCAAGGCTCACTAATTTAATTGAAGGGTATAAGGAAGGGGGCCCTTTCCCAAATATTTCCCCACTTAAAAGATGATTTATCTCATCAGATGGGATAAATGTAAAAGTCTATCAGCTCTTCTCTTCACAGCCTTCATTACTTATCCTGGACCTACCTCATGTTCTCGCATGGGGGTTTCCCCCCAGCAATCTTGCTCTTTGCCACCTCCCTGCTGAAACCTTTACACACACTTCCAACTTAGATCAACCCTTTTTTTTTCTCCTCTGAGTGTAGGATTCCTCCATGAGCATTCAGTTAATGCTTGGCAATCAAGACACAGAGAGAACTTAGAGGTGTTGGGTGAAGGGGCAAGAAGGTTTTATATGTGGAGAAGATGTGAACTGTTATAGCAGAATGTCTGTAAATATGGCTGCCAATTCCCCTCATGTCCGTGGTTATATGCCAGTCTATCTTCAAGAGGGGGAAACTACTCCCCTTCCTCCTGAATCTGGGCTAATCCTTTATAATGTTTTTGAAAAGATTTTCTTTCTTTGTTTAGAGAGAGAGCAAGCAGAGGGAGAGGGAGAGAGAGAATCTCAAGGAGACTCCATGCTAAGTGTGAAGTCGGATCCGGGGCTCGATCCCACTATCCTGAGATCATGACCTCAGCCGAAATCAAGAGTCAGACATTAACTGACTGAGCCATCCAGGTCCCCCCTAGGCTTGGGTTTTAAGGAGTATTGTTGACCTCTTGGGATCCAACACTATGTAAAGAGTCTTGAGTTCCATCAGCTCCCAGAACTTTAGTCACACCAGACGAGTCACCAGATAATCAAAAATAAAGCCATCTGAGAGGTTCAGGTCCAATCCAGTATCCTTTGGAATGCACTGCAATATCATGAAATGCAAACAAACCACCTGGCTGAGCCCAGCCAATTCACACATTAAGAAAACTATATAAGACTGTATAAACTATATAAAGCTTGTTGTTGTTTTAAGCCACTAAGTTTTGGGATGGTTTGTTATGCTGCAATAGATAATTGATACAATCACCAAATCCAAACATGATTTTACTTTCAGACCCACTTTGCTCACAGGAGGGGAAATAGAGTGCGGTTTAGTGAAATATTTGTTGGGGATTATGGAGCCCTTCCCCAGTTTCTCCCCCAATTATTCCCACAAACCCTTGTTAATGAACAAAGTCTACCACTTGTTATAGGTGGCAAACTGATTATATTCAGACTACTGCAATAAGGGAGAGAAACTCCAGTATAGACTGAACTCTCCAGCTAAGACAAAGTTGATTGAGGGTTTTCAAAGGAGAACAGAGAGGGAACAAAAAAGGACTACTGGGAAGTGAGGAAGGTGGGAGGGGGGCAGGGATTAGGAACTGGAAAAATTACCAGAGACGGTAGGTGGAGAATTACTGAAAATGGTTTGGCAAGGTGGGTTGAGACAATATATCTTTTGCAGTTTGGCAGCATTGTGTTTTCTCAAGCAAAGATTCAGCATGGGGGCTGGGGTTACCTTGAGTAGCATGTTTAGTGAAGGCGCAAGCCAGGTTCCAGTTGATCCGGTCTCTTCTCACAGTGTTTGGGCAAGTCCTCTGTGCCATGTGGGAGTTCACAGTTCACACCCTTCTATGCAGATGACCTCAAGTCCTTCTTCATAGATGAGATAGTCTATAAACCCTTAGCCTCCACACCAGTACATTCTTCGTGGGAGGATGAGGTGTTCTTCTATCCCTTCTCTTTTTTTCTCTCCCATCTTATTTCCTTATAGATTTTGCTTCATGAAATAACACTTCTTCCTCTTTTTTTTTCCTATCATACCCACTGCAATAGCTCCTCCTCAATGTCAAGTGTCTCCACTATATTCATGAACTCTTCCCACATGTTGAACTCTTTCTAACTTCCTTTCCTTCTCTTTGCTTCATGACTGAGTTCTTCAAGGTGATTATCAACACATGCTTTCCTTACTTCTTATCACTTACTCTACGTAGATTTCCCTCTCTGCTGAACCTTTGCTGGGACAGCTCACCAATGATCTTTGAACTTCTGAATCTAGTAAGAACACTCACTTCATCTGGAAACTTTTTCCTCCCATTCCTTTTTTGGTTTTCCCACTCATCTTTCTGTTCGTTTCCAGGCATGTTCATGTTTTAACTGCTCATCAATCATTTATAATGTAGGGGTTGTTGACCAGGGTTTTTTCTTCGAGACTCTTCTCTCATTAGACTTACCCTGGTTTAACTCATTTATTCCTATGTTACATGCTGATGATTATTAAGGTATGACTTTGGTCTAGTCCCTGTTATTGGATTTTTCTACTGTCTTTTGTAGCTGTCTACAAAAAGAGGCAATAGAAACTCAGTAATTCTCTGTTATCACTGCTGACCCTTGCCAATCCTTGGTTCCTTCTACTTTTCGTTTAGTGGCACAGTCCTTTTGCCAAACCAGATACGTGGGCTTGCTCCTACCCTACTACAGTTTTCCTTACCTCTTGGATCTAATTAGTTTATGTTTCTTAAATATATCTTGCTTTCCTCCCCTGGTCCTCATTTCCACTTCCACTGGCTTAGCTGAGACCTCTTGCCTGGATAATTTCAAAAGCCTTCAAACTGCTCATCAGTTGCTTTTCCCTCTTACTAATTTCCAATCTCTCCCTATCTGTACTGGTGATTTTTCCAAAATAAAAATTTGATCACACTGTACTTGACTCTTTAGCTACCCTCATAGCATAGCTGACATGTCATTTCCAGTATGAAGCCCTCACAGTGCTTGCTTTCTCACTCTTCACCCTCTTTGTTCCCTACCCTCTACCTTGCACAAACCTCTATTAGTGCCCTTAGGACACCCATTTTGCAGTTTACATGTTTTAAGGTCTTAAGGATTGCAGCTTCCATTGCTGACTTCTTTGGATCTAGTACCATGTAAACAAACTTGGACTCAGTGAGGACTCAGCTGTTTCAGTCACAATGGATGAAACCCCAGATATGAGTGAAGACATTGTAGAAGTACCGTTCCTAATCAAGCACCCTGTTGAGTGCAGCTACAGGAGTGATCCCACCCATGTCATGCTACAATGACATAATTGAAGAGTCACAACAGAGCTCATATAGCTCACAATGCCTAAAACATTTACTATCTAGCAGACACTTTATCTTACAGAAAAAAATTTGTAACCTCTGTTTGTGAATGAATGGATAAAAAGTGCCATGGAAAGGATAAATCACATTATAGATAAGGGATAGTATGTTACTTAGGGTAATGATAGCTGATATAACAAATAAGCTCTAATATTTTTGTAATTTAAACAAAATTAAGTTTCTGTGTGGTGCACTCAACAGTTAACAGGTTAGCAAGGAGCTTCCTCCACACAGTCATTCAAGGAACCTGACAAATATAAGTTCTTCAATATGCAGTTTCCAAGTAACCCTGGATATGAAAGAGTCCATATACCCAGGAAGGAGAGCAGAGCAAGATATTTTGGAGAGCAGATAACAGAATCTGCCATAAGCAGTATCATTGCCATTGGTATAATTTTATTAACAGGTGTCCCCTCTATGCTTGTTCAAGTTAATTTATTAAGTGAACACTCGTTCATTCACATTAATTATTTTAGTAGAATTCTCTTACCAAACATCACGGTGAGATAAAGGACACTTTGGTAATGATGGCGACTTTGGCAAGAACTCAGCTGGGGGAAAAAAGCAGGTAACTTTTGGAATGAGGAGCTTTTTGAGGAGAGGACAGTTCTCACATTGTGGGGCTTTTGGAAAAAGCATTAGAGTCTTGAGTTCTTAGGGGCTTGAGGATAGAGATGACCGGAGAGGCGAAAGAGAGGCAGAAAACGAAATGTGAGGGTCTGGAAGAAAGCTTCATATCTTTGTCTTGGGCTGTTTGTAGCACAAGGTTTCAGGGAACATGTAGCAAATATTTAGGGAGTGTCCTGGAGAGGCAGCATTGAGGCTACCACAGAGCAGGATCCAATCTCTTTTCAGGCAAAGTGGCTCACTTTTCTTTTGAACAGTTTCCCAAATAATAGTAATAACAAAAATGATGGAGAAAGCAGATTATGGTATTTCAGTGATAGGAATGTGAAAGCCATTAAGTTGAAAATGCTTTCTTCTGGAAGATCAAGCTGCAGTTATATGGTTTAAGTTCTCCATGCTCACTGAATTTTGGGGCTCATTGAAGTTGAGCCTTGGAGAAAGAAACACAGGATGGACTGATTCCTTGAGAGGGAAGTTCTCTTTCTTTTAACATTAGGGGGGAAAAAGAGTGGTAGGTAAGGAAGAAGCAATTTTGAAGAAGACTTCTTTGTCTAGAAATTTCAGGTTCCAAATTGGTTCGTGAGCTAATTAAGTATTTATTGAGCCAAAAAAGAAAAGCTAAGATATACCATATTCCTTCAAGTAGTTTAGAAAAATCAGTTCACAATGTAAGACAACATACAATGAAGCATAATAATGCTGAACAGCAAACTACCTCAAAACTTAGTGGCTTAAAACAAAGATTATTTATAATCCTCAGAAGTTTATAGTTTTGCTAGGTGGTTCTTTTCATCTATGCCAGATGTCTTGGCTGGATTTATTCATGCATTTGTGGGCGACTGATGGGTCAACTGGGGGTGGGACATCTAGGATGGCATTAGCTGGGCTAGCGTGGCTTTCTTGCCTCCATTCTCTCATTCTCTCTAGCTCAGCAGTTCTCAAACTTTTTGATCTCAGATCTCAGGACTTCTTCAGGAAGTCTTAAAAGTTACTGAAGATCCCAAAAAGCTTTGGTTTGGGTTGGTCATAGCTATTGATATTTACTCTATTAAAAATTAAAATTGAGAAATTAAAAAAGTATTTATTACTATATTACACATAACAGTAACAAACCAAAGTAATCAAAAATATTTTTTTTACATTAATGACATGTTTCTGTGAAAAGAATATTTTTCTAAGCAAAAAAGTGAGGAAGTGTCCTTGTTTTACATATTTTTGCAAATCTTTTTAATGTCTAACTTAAGAGAACATAAATTCTCTTTACTACTTCTTTATTTAATCTATTTCAATGTTTTTTGGTTGAAGCATAAAGAAACTGGCTTCACACAGATCTTTAGATGGAACTGGGAGGAAATTGCAGCCTCACTGAAAGGGTCTTGGACCATACCTGGACAACTATTCAAGTGCTCCATAAAATTTATCACGGCAACCACTGGGAAAAAAAAAAATGTTAAGAATGCAAAAAGGACATGCCTTATAACAAATTGCGTTTCTTTTCCCCCAAAGTGGGCCATTCACAGTGGATGGTAAAAACAAAAACAAAACCAAAACAACTCTTTCCCCTAGTTTATTAATTTGTTGTAACAAAAAACAACAACCAAAAAAAAAAAAACAACAAAAAAAACCCTTTGATTTTTGGTCCAGTGCCCCAAATCACTTAGCCTTCATGCCAAAAATGCAACAAATAAGAATTTTAATCATGGGAAAAAGTTTCAAAGCATCTAACTAAATGCCTATGTTGAATTTGATAAAACTGTGACCTTAACTCCCATATACCTTATTTTATATTTTTTCACTATTCAAAAAATTCCAGCCAATTTCATTGAGATTCTTCTTGTTCCAGAAACTTCCTCAAAGCTGACCTTTCATTCCCCAGTGACCTGGGCAAGAATTTCTCAGAAATCAGAAGTCTGGCTGCTCAGTCAGTTTGGGAGTGGCATTTCCTAAAGTTTTGATTGGAAAAGAAGCCTTGAGTTCTAACAAATTTGTTTCAAAAAGAATGAGCTGAAGTTTCTTTGTCAAATGCCATATACAAAGCTCATTACAAATTCTTGACACAAGAAATGCCATTAAAGAATGTAAATGTCTGTGAATCATTAGTTCTGGTTTAAAATCCCATTATATTATCCATATATTTCTGCTCTACTTTAACAAGTAGCTAATGATATTAGTATGCATTCCAATGCTTATTTTAGGCTATATAGTATAGAATAAATGAAATTAAATAACAAGTACTTTAGAATCTAATTTTAAAGCACAAACAATTTAACAATTATGAAAGGCGCACAACAGGGAAGATAATCATACACAATCTTCCCCCAAACTACCACCATTACCGGTTGATTTTTTCCCCCCAATGCAGTTAATTTTGTTGGTATTATTAATAAAAGGTTATCTTACTCTGATTTTACAGCTGTCCTTTTTACTTAAGGTATATGATGATTTTTTTTTTCCTTTGTGATTAACAGCAGAGATAGTTTTTTTTAAAAGCATGCAGCGTGCTTACTGAGAGGGGTTTTCTCTTTATGTCTGAACAAGGACAGTGGAAGGTGTTCAGAGTGACGTCAATGGGAGAGAGATGGAACAAGTCTCTAGAAAGCCTTAGATCCTCCCAGGCAGCCATGGGTCTGCGTTTCCTTCCTATTGCCCTTGAGAAGGACGTGTGGTTTGTGCCGTCCTCCTGGTTTAACCCTCTTGGGAGAATAATTCTTTCATTTCCATTAGGAAGATGATTTATTGAGGGCAGTTCCTTTTTAGGATTGGACAGGAAAATCAGCCTTGCAACCTGATGGTGCTTATTTCCTCTGTAAAGCCCTTCAGTGATGAGGTGGTAGCAATTACGTTGGCCTTAAACTGAATCACAGGCACCTCTCTAATTGCTTCCGTAACCCTATCTGGTAGCACACAAAGGTAACCACTGTGTCCTCCTGGTTTGGGGTGGATGAGAGGCCGGGAATGTAGCTCCCAGATTTCTCACTGGAGAGCATCTCCAGATGCTCCAGTAACAGATATGCCCTAGGGTAATGCTGGAGAAGCCGGATGCTGAGCGGGTTACAGCTGCACATGCCCTTGTAAAAGTGAATATAACTGTAGCTGGAAAAGAATTTCCTACGAAGGCATATGGCAAAACATTTTGCTTCGATCTACCAATATCTTTGGCATGCCCCCTTTATACCTCACAGAACCTTAGGGAACTTGATGGTTCAGTTTCCCTGTAAGAGGCACAAGGTGGAAGGACAAGCTTCTGTATCCCAGCAGAGGGCGGTTTCCTCAAGCCTGCAGTACACCATTGTAGGGCTCCCTCTAGCTTTTCAGATGTGGTCTTTCACACCTTGTCCTGGGGAGATGAACTTGTAGTCAGGGACCTGGTTCCACAGAAACTTGGGTGGTACTAAACCGGTCATTCATGCAGACACTTCCTTTGAAAAACAAAAGTGAATGCAGTTGGGCTTGAGAAGAATGTGCACCACAGGGCGGGGAAGAGGTCTGTGTTTCTGCTCTTAGATTTGCCACCAAATAGCCATGCGATGTGAAGTAAATCTCTTGAGCTCAATTCTGCATCTGCAGTGAGGAGTTCTGGGCAGTATGACCTAAAGATTTTAGATATGGTAGAATTCTCATAAAGTGCCCCTATAGCCCTGATAAAAAATATGTTTCAAAGCTGAGATTTTGAGGTTAAAGAAATAGTGGTATCTCTTTAAAGTAACACTGATTCAAATAGTTTAACTGATTCATAATATAAACTTCCTAGCTGTCACCACTCTATCTATGACAGTCAAACTAAACAATCTTTCATTTTAGAATGACTCAATTGGGCATGACGTAATGGGAGTGAGACCTGATTTCTGATCCTGCGTTGGCTTCTCTCTAGCTATCAGACTGAGCAGATCACCCCAACCTTCTGATTCCTAGCTTTCTCATTAGCAAAATGAGTGGAGTGAACTCGATCAATGTTGGCTAAAAAAGGATCAGTGACTGAATCAGTTTGGGGAAAGAGGAGGTCAAGATAAACAGGGGGTTTCAATGGCAGCAAGTCTTGAACCCCTTCCGTAGAGTTATTCAGCATGTAACAACTGAGCGCCCTTTCCCAGAGTGACATTCCAAACATTGGACAACCAGTGAACTTGTCACTGCCCAGTCAGGATGAAAGCTGGCTTCACTTCTAAAGTATCTCTCAAGGCCCCCAGTGGCATCAGCCAATTGTTACTGGGTTCTGGGGAGGTCTGGAGAGAAGCTAGATTACTGAGGAGAGTGGGCACTCATCCAATGGCTGTTTATTAGTCTGTATGAAGTACAGTGGTCCCCTCTTTATCCATGGGGGATACATTCCAAGACCCTGAGTCCACAGATAGTAACACAATCTATGCATGCTATGTCTTTTCCTTTATCACATACCTATGATAATGTTTAATTTATGAATTAGACACAGTAAGAGATTCACAACAATAATAATGAAATAGAACAATTATAAGAACATACGGTAATAAAAGGCATGTGGATGTGGTCTTTTTCTCTCTCTCTCAAAATATCTTATTTTTATTGTACTCACCCTTCTTCTTGCCATGATGGGAGATGATAAGATGCTCACGTGATGAGATGAAGTGAGAAGAATGACCTAGGCATCGTGACGTAGTGTTAGGCTACTATGGACCTTCTGATGATATGTCAGAAGGAAGGTCATCTGCTTCAGACTGTGGTTGCAGCGAGTGGGTAACTGAAGTCATGGAAAGGAAAACCATGGAGAAGGGGGAGCTACTGTAGGTCTGTATTTTCAATACTGGCATGGCCCTGTAGGAAGTCCCCGCACACTATCACCTTTGTACTGTTCCATGGCACATTGGTCTCCACAACCTTTCTCAAAATATGATGGGCTGGATCAGCTGCAGCAGAAGTAGCCCTTGGCAGCTCCTGAAGAATGCAAACTCCTGGGGTCCCTGCCAGACCCCCCGAATCAGAAGCTGCATTTTGACAAGGTCCCAGATGATGAATGTGCACCTTACAATCTGGGAAGTGCTGGTGTACAAAACAGGTCTGGTTTAAAAACGCACAAGGATCTAGGCTGGTGCCCACAGGTAGTCACCAAGAAGTGCATTTTCACTGAGAAGAAGATCTCGTAGTTTTTGCTAAGTCCTTCAACTCATCTGGCTGTTGGTGGCCAGGCACACAGAACATGCCTTTTCTCCAGGTCTCTATGCTCTGGCTGGGGACTGTGTACTATGGCTGCCCCTCTGTTTCCCTGTGAGCAGGGAAACTAGTTCCAAGGAGCTCATCAGAGTCTTCTCTGCTCCTAATTGGAGGGGTTCTTGATGGGCTCAGTGCTCTACCTTCTCAAATTCTAAGTCTAGGAACTGGCTCTTCTAAGCTAGCTTTGAGCACTGCCAAGCCAGTTACCTCTTGTGGATTTTAATCCTCTCAATTGTGAAATGGCCTCAAAGTCTCTTCCTCTCAGGCAGGGACTGCCACATAATTTGCAGAACATGATGCAAAATGAAAACGCAGGGCCCCTTGTTCCAAAAGTGAACTAAAAGAGTGCAGTTAGAGTAAAATGTTAAGCTTTTCCTTTAAGGTATTTTGTTACTAATAAAGTATAAAGGGGGTAATATTGATAAACGTGTAACCACATAAACTTAACAAATGCAAAACAAGTATTTCTGTGTCAGAATAGAGTAGAAGTAATACTTCTTTACCATCAGATGTGATGATCCTTACATTTAATCTGCATTCCTAAGCCTGTGGGTATTTGTTTTGCAGTGTTGTAGCCATTTTCAAAACCCAAACTCTGAAAAATTCTAATAGCTCCCTGATATGTCTCATGGCAGTGTCCGTGTGTACACTTTTACTCTGTAATAATTTACTGGCAAAGTTTATTGCTTGTGTACTGGAAGTTCCTGTCCCTCTGTTTAGGCCAGAGAGTTAATATTTGTGCAGAAGCTGCAGGGATGAGCTCCAGGAATGGTCAGGCCAGCTGGTCTCCCACTGAGGGTCCTTTCCCATGGAAAGCTTCTCCTCTCCTCTCTTCCAGTGCTGTGGCCAGCGCTGTCAGTACTGTTCCTGCTGCTCCTGTGGTCACTGTCAATGCCAGTCGGGGGCCTGTGGTTACTGTGGCTGCTCCTGAAGGCCCTGAGGTGCCCAGGACTGCCCCACGCACGCACAATGACTGGCCAAGCCAAATGCTCCATGCTGCCTGCTTCCGGCCACGAATGCATCAATGCCCATGCGTGTCCTAGCTGCCTCCCAGTGTAATATGCCCTCTGCTCTCAACCACACGCTTTGTTATCTCATCACACTAAACTTACAAAACCCAGGTCTGAAGATTAGATTATTAAAAATGTCAAGAAGGCAACAGCGAAGTATTAAACCAAGTGCTGGGTCCCTTCTGAGAGCAGGTTCCCGTGCAGCTACATAGGTAAAACATCCATGAAAACTGTCACGCTCTTAGTATAATGGAAATCATGCTACCAAATGGCATCTATATCATTATTGATTCAGATAAACCATTTGTTCTTTATTACTATACTAATTTTATAACCTTTCCTTTGGAGCCATTGATACTCAAAATGATGGATTCAAAGGAAACATTTAACATTGCTTTTGCAATTAGAAATGTATTCTAAAGGTATAATTAATAAACCACTTCAAATTCTGTGGTCTGCAGAATATATTATTTTGTAGATTAAACATTTACTTTCCTATAGGAAGTTAAAGATACTTAGCATATTTAAACTCAGGCCAATTTTCTTGTTGAATTGAGAAGTCTGAACCAGGCCCTTAATGAATATTGAACAAATGAATAAAGGTCTTTGTGAGAAAGGTGGAGAAAACTTTAGCTCAAGGAAGTTAGAAATTGTCTCAGCTGTTCTAGAATGGTGGTTTTCAAACTGTATTGTGCATTGAGAATCTCTTTGAGAGCTCACAAAAAAAGGCAAATACCATGCCCCTGCCCTCCAAAGGGTTCTGACTGGACAGGTCTGGGGTGAGTTCAGCAATTTGTATATTTAAAAAGCAGGATGCTAGGTGATTCTGATTCAAGTGATCAGTGTACCAGTGAATTCATTGTTTCAGGTTAGCATCAGGGTTTGGGATTTCATTCCTCAGCAAAAACCAGACTGTAAAATTAATGATATTGGGCAGACGATAATGAATAGAGCAATAAGTTTTCCTGCCTATCAACTTCTGGCTCTGAACTGAAAGAGTATCCCTTAGTTCTTTTGATCTCCAGATGTTGATATTTCTATGGGTTTCCACATTGAAGAGGAAGCGTAAGTTCATCTAGAAAAGGTGTCATGGCAGTGAGGGTTATGCTTTTGAAGAAAGGCATATCTTAGGCAGGGTAATGGTGTGAGAAGGAAGTGAAGGAAATAAGAATGAGAAGGAGAATGTGAAGAAATGAAAGTCAAAGATTGGTAAGATTGGAAGAAAACATGAATCCCATCACATATATTTATCATTTATTTTTTTTGTGCCAAAGACTGTGTCCAGCCCTGGGGAATCATAAATTGAAATGACTCAGTTCCTAGGAGACGGTGCTCATGGAGGGAGTGCACAGGAACACAAAGGGAAGTCCTTTGCTCTTGGCCTTTATAAATAATTTGTGACAGTTATTTTCTGAGCAAGGTAGTTTAAGAATCACCTTGAGTGATGTCTATGGGTTTCTTACGAGTCGTTCCCAAGCTGTCAGTTTCAGGATCAACTGGAGTGTTGCTATCATACAGATCTCTGGACCTCACCCCAGGAGGTCTGGAAATCTCCATTTTAGGTCTTATATGACTGAGGTGGTCTGCATCAGAGGACATAGCATTCTGTGTGTGTGCGTGTGTGTGTGTGCATGTTTGTGTGTATATATGCATGCCTGGCTTCAACCACAAGCATCAGGATGGAACTGAACTCAGGTTGATTTGGGGTGCACAGAAGTTCCTCTTGAGTTTGACTTTTATGCCAAGGGTACCTCAAGAAACACCTACTTAAAACATTTTGAAAAAAAAAAAAAAAGTCTCATAAAATGGAAGCCTGAGGCTTGATCTTGCTTTGAGATGGGATCCTGCTTGAGGGGCATTTTCCTGTCCTCCCAGAGCTTTATTTTCTTGCTCAGAAATTCTGCCTCCCCCACCTCCCATCTCATCTTCCTTCTTTTTACCCCTCTTAAGAGAATCAAGATTCATGGACAGAGGAAGAAGTTGAACCAAGAGGAACAAAGACTCTTGTACAGGGTATTCTTTCCTGCTGTTGTGTCTCAGCCAAGTTCAAACATTCTGTATTGCCATTATTTTGACCTGCCACAAAAGAGGTGACTTTTTATATCTGCCTAATATGGACTCTATTTATTGGCTGCAAATTCATATTTTCTGATCTGAATAAAACACACATGACTGTTCTATTATATTTCAAAATTTTAGTTTGAACATCCTGTTTTTTTTATGATTTCTAGCCAAATATGTTTGATTTTTCTAAGCCTTTGCTTTCTGTTGAAATGATTTGTAATCTGGATAATTATTTTTGTGGGTTCTAGTGGCTAAAAAGAAAAAAAAATGAGGAATGAAACATTGCTGTTTTTATAATAGGAAGACTTCTTGAACACTTCAAGATCTTTGGATTTCACCAGAGTTCCCATTTCTGGTGAGATAGTTGAAAACTAGTGATACTCAGCTTTTTGAAAGCCACAGCCTCACTTATATTGCCATATTTACCTCAACTGGTTTTTGAACTATTAATAATTGAAGGCTAATTTATTTTTATTTATTTATTTATTTAAAGATTTTATTTATTTATTTGACAGAGAGAGACAGTGAGAGCAGGAACACAAGCAGGGGGAGTGGGAGGGGGAGAAGCAGGCTTCCTGCCGAGCAGGGAGCCCGATACGGGGCTGATCCCAGGACCCTGAGATCATGACCTGAGCCGAAGGCAGACGCTGAATGACTGAGCCACCCAGGCGCCCGAGAGAGAGACTCTTAAGCAGGCTGCACACCCAGTGTGGAGCCTGACATAGGGCTCTATCTCATGATCCTGGGACCATGACCTGAGCCAAATCAAGATTTAGATGCTCAACTGACTGAGCCACCCAGGCCCCCCAATATGATAATCTATTTAAAGGTGTTTAGAACTAATGTTTATTTGTGAAATTTCTTTATAATAAGGTACTTGAATTCATTGGAGGCTACTGGATATATGTACATATATATTTTGAGGTGAGAGTTTGAAAGATTGACAAGGGGCCTGTTGGGCCACCGCATCTTCTTGTTGGTAATTTTTATCTTTACAGCTCCAACTCCTAGCTTGAGACGTCAATGTGTTTATTAAGTAAACTTTTATGTCCTTTTGATTTAATATCAAGTACGCTTTGAATTTGATATGAAAATTGGTCTAAGAGGCAGTTCCAGACCTCCCACGCTAAAGGCTAGATGTTGCCAAAGTTCTTTAGAACACTTTCTGAGTGTTAGTATTGTGTTCACAGCACACCCAGGGTGTTTCCAGAAAGGCAAAGATATAGAACTTCACGGAAATTATCTGGGTAATTCATGGAAAAACAACGCCAACAAAGAACACTGATATTGAGGAAAAGAAAGGGTTTGGGCCTGCGTTATGTAGACTACGTGTGATCTATTAGGTGATTACTGCTTTTATTCTTAATCATAACAAGTTATTTGAATAATCACTTAATTAAAAAAAATTTTTTTTGGACCTAAGTTTTATCTACTCACAGCTAAATACAAAGAACTTAACCTTAGGGATCCTATCCAATTGATTAAAACCAAGCCATGTAAATGATTTATTTATTTCTTCATTTTGTGCAGTCACAGAGCTAGTCCCAGGGAAAAGCAATGCCATTTGGTAGGTTCTCATCCTTCCCTGTGCCTCTCCTCCCTGTCCTCTCTTCCATTGGTTGCATATTTTCTTGGTTGGCTATGTGTCCTGGTGTGCTCCTCCTGGCCCTCCTGGTACTTCTGCTTATTTACTTTCTCCTTAATGTGGAGATAATGAAAGTATAGAAATGTTGCCATGTGAAAGCATCTGATAGCTTTGTGAAGCCCATGCTTCAGGTAGTTTTGACACTCATGTAAAGAATATTGAAAATAACAATACAACAACAACAATAACTCTACATATTCATACTTTACACATTTCAAAATACTAGATTCTAAACTCTGGAAGTGACTGTAAAGATCATGTAGCCCAGCTGCCTGTTTGATATATGAATTTTGTCCTCAACTCCTATAATAATGTCTTCTACTTTACATGTGAATGTGTCTAGTGTAGGGAAACTCATACTTCTTAAAGTTCTATTAGAAATGTCTTCCTTTTTATTGAGTCCAAATTTATTTCTCTGTTACTTCTACCTATTGATTCTAGTGTGTGTGTGTGTGTGTGTGTGTGTTTGAGATAATGTACCTCGTAGTTCTAATCCTGCTTCCATAGATCAATCCTTGAACTATTTGATGACATCTATTCTATCCAATCCAAATTGTCTCTTTTCCAGGGTAAGTATACTCACCTATTCATTACATGACATGGATAGAGTTCATATTTCTAATACTTTCAAAAACATCATTTCAATTTATTCTCACAATAACCTTGTGAAATAGGTAAGGATTTGTAAGTCTACATTCACAATGAGAAAACTGAGGGACAAAGATATTGGTTGGAAGAGAAAAGAACTGATTTGCACTAGCTTTTTATATTATGACTTTTTGGTGGCATCTTTTAAAAAATTGATTATAAGAAAGAAATAGTTTACCTTGGACATAACTTTGATATCATAGAAAATTACGTTAAAATTTTAATTTTTAGGTGTCTCAATGTTAAATCAAGTATATAAATTGTGGGAGCTCCTGGATATTAAGTTAGTAAATCAAAAGATAAGAATGTGAGACAAGCCATTAATTTTATTTATCCAGTGTTCTTTGAGAAGTATGTTTTGACTGGATTTTTATATTCCTAGAAAAAGTTCTAGAGTTAAGTTTAAAAATCTACACATACCATTTCCTTAAATAAAATGATCCATCTTTGCTATATTTTTATATAGCCTTGATTTGCACTGCCTCTCTCTCTCTCTTTTTTTTTTTTTGCATGAAGAATCCTAGAGATTTTACTAATGAGCTCATGAATTTCCAGTCATTTATACATGATCAAATAGAGAAAGAATACTGTTCGTCTCTTTTTAAATAGAAGGTGTACTTTCTCATGGGAAAAAATACTTTTACCTGAGAGGTACAATTTCATTTTTGTAAACTCTCCCTTCTAAATGTTACTTTTCATGCTGTAATGAATTCAGGAGGAAACTCTACCCTTTCCTCTAAATGACTCATGATGTAATGCCTTTATAGATTAAAAGCACAATTTGACTAATGGGCCTCATTTTTACTTGTAAGGTTTTATACATTTCATCACGTTCACCCTATTGGATAGGCCACAGATTACATAACTTGTTCTAAAAATAGAACGTATGAAAAGGGTTGATTCAAGAATCAGAGGTCTCATTCTAAGTGAGTGCTTTAGCTTGAGATTTAAACATCAATAATGCTAAGTTATAGTGTCATGTAGATACTATTACGGATGCGAGAGAATTAAAAAATAAAATCCATTTATAACATTATGGAATTGTTTAAAGTAAAGATTTTCTCTATGAACTTTTGGATTAGAAACAGTAATCATAAACCAGGTGGCAAAATAAGCCCACTTGAAATAATGCCTATTTTCTGATATATTGATTATTTTGATTTTTATATGGCTGGTAATCCATATTTACTTTGATAATAAAAAAGTCTGTTTAGATAGCTGAGCATATCTTTTTTTTTTTTTTGGTATATTTGTTGTTGTACTATTAATTTGACCTGAGCCAAAGCGTTCACAATACTTGATATACTTGGAAGAGAATCATATAGTCTTAGACCTAACCACAGAACAAGCAGAACAATTAAAACGACATAAGGCCTTAAAATATATCCATAGCATGTATTATTTCATTATTTATTCATTTAAAAATTAGACTACATATGGTTAAAGATTATTTTTATTTTTCTTTCATTGTTTTATTCAGGCAGGATTCATTCAAGGAAAGCAACTTGGCTTTTGTGTGTAAGCTTAGTTTTTTACACATTGGTAAATATAAAAGTAATGAATTAAATGTTCTCTTATCTCCTGCATCCAGGAGTGAATCCATGAAATTCTCAGATAGTAATCTAAAACAATAGGTCTTATTAAATATAGCCGTTGTGAAAACCGACCGAATAGCCAGCCTGTTTGTAGATAGCTGATCATACCTTTTAAATTATTTGGGCATTAAAGATTCTGAATAATAAAGTAAATAAAATAAATGATAAAAGGTAATAAATATGGATAGGGAGAAGGAGGAAAAACATGGGACTTTTTGGGGAGAATGGTACACTCGTAACACATTGTAATTATAATAAGGGTACTTAATATCATTATTATTTTTTTAACTTAATAATTACCCACGTATTTAGGAAAATAAAAGAAACAAGCAAACATGAGAATATTTGTTAAGGTATTTAGTTCTTTTAAGTAGCATATTCTATTTTTGTATTCACTTGCTAATCATATTTTTTCAATAGACATAAAATAAGTCATATTTAGGAATTTCAGATGCTTGTTTCATTTTGCTTAGGTTACTGAAGAATTGCTTCAGTTTAGACATATGGGTTTGATACCTCTGAAACATTTGAGTGGGGGTGTCAGGCAGACTTGATGCGGGGGAGGCAGAGGAGGAGGCCTTGGCTGGCGTAGCCTGTGAAACAAGCTGGGATTGCCTACAGAGCAGTAGACACTGTCTCATAAAATCTCAAAGGGCTTTTACAGAAATGACAATTCTTACTATATTTACATAGTCATTGGAGAAAAACTGCAGATTTAGGTCTTTCTGCCAGACCACCAGAGCTTCAGGGAAGCCAGATCTATAGCTGTAATGATTTCACTTCTCTAACGAGACAGGTGAGAATTATGAGCTTTCTATCTTTCCACACTCTCTGACTCTTCTCTCTTCCTTCCACCCAGCTTACTGAGAATTTTATTTAGAGATTTCTTCTTCTAATAGTTGTATTTAGCGTAATTTTCCTATGCTTAAGTTTCCATAAATAGCAGTGAAGGAGTGAGAATAAAATCCAGTTAATACAATGCAACAGTAATAGTATTTTGTCGCAGAACTTTCTTACTCATAGCTAATATTAAGCAGTTACCATTTATATTGGCCGAAAATTCTCCTATCAAGATTTTGAAAGGCAATGGCCAAATATTCCTCTATTAGGGGCTAGTAGTTGAGGATGTTCCTGCTTCCCCTGAACACATTTGAAAAATGATTTCTATTTATCGGAGAGGATTTGGAAATTTCTGTGAAGCGATGATAATTTTGGAATATTAATTGCTTATTAGTAGATTATTCCCAATTGAAATAAGAGAAAAATCCAGGAAACTTGATTACAAAGGGAAAGCCCCACCTGTCCTCTCCCTTTTTATAGGTCCTTGGAAAGGGTGGGGACAGGAAAATGAATGCTATGTGGTCACTGTACTCGTTAGAATGGAATAGAAAATTGAACACACTGCTTACAACTGAGCCTGAGTGGCAACAATTCCATTATGTCCTGACCTTTAGAGGAAGAGGTGAGGGAGGCTTGAACAGTTAGTACTTGGGCTCTGAGACAAATCAGTTCCCATTCCAGGACTCAAGCTTTCTGTACATGTTCAGGCTTATCCCAGAGATTCAGGGTAGAAAAAGACATTACAGAATTTAAAGGAGGTCAAACCAGGGATCTGACAAGAGACAGTGGTGTCTCTGTATAATAAAATGGATTGTTGAGAAGCTAACCATAATGTTCTCATAATGTCACAAGGATCTAACTCCCATCTGTGCCCCTTGCAATATTGCTGTGTTATGTACCAAAGAGTGTGTTTAACAAACATCAAAAGCTGGTCCTCTGCTTTGATTGTCTTATAATCTAAGACACTCATAAAACTATTTCCTGTCAAGTGAAGGACACTTTGGAATATTAAGTTACTAGGCTATGTTGTATAGTACAGTACACTATGCTCAGAAACAGCAGATCTACATGTCTGAGAGTTGTCATTTATTAACTCGGAGCAAGTTACTTTATCTTTCTTTTCTGATTTTTTATTTAAATTCTTTATTTAAGAGAGAGAGAGAGAGAGAGAGAGAATGAGTGAGAGGAGGGGCAGAGGGACAAGCAGACTCTCTGCTGTGCACGGAGCCTAACTCAGGGACTCAATCCCAGGACCCTGAGATCATGACCTGAGCCAAAGTCATATGCTTAACCTACTGGGCCACCCAGGAACCCCTCTTTGCCTGATTCTTATTTGTAAAATAAAATGCACGAAATAATGTACAAGAAATAATGTACAAAAAAGCACTTTGTGAACTCAAAATTTTACATAGTATTACCAAATTCTCCTGTCCTTGGACTCCTTTAAATCAGCAGTTCTCAGCACAGCAGGGGCACAGGGAGACAGAGACAATCTTAAGCAGACTCCATGCCAGCATGGAGCTCGATGTGGGGCTTGATCTCACAACCCTGAGATCATGACCTGAGCCAAAATCAAGTTGGAGCCTTAACTGACTGAGCCAACCAGGCACCCCACAAATGTAATTTTTTTTTAAATTTAACAGAGAGAGAGACAATGAGAGAGGGAACACAAGCAGGGGGAGTGGGAGAGGGAGAAGCAGGCTTCCCACTGAGCAGGGAGCCCAATGCGGGGCTCGATCCCAGGACCCCGGGATCATGACCTGAGCCGAAGGCAGACGCTTAATGACTGAGCCACCCAGGCACCCCAGAAATATAATTTTAAAAATAACTTCCCTCTACCTAAACTTAACTATAACATTGAAGTTAATATAATCGCTCTGCATTTATTTATTATATTTATGTATATTATATACGTATACACATTTATGTATATTTATTACATTTATCAATTTAGTATTTAAATTTCATCAATTTAAGATTCTTTCCCACTTCCCTTCTTATTTCTTGGAAATAAATTGAGTCCCAGGATGGACTTAGGTACCATTTTGGCTTTCATGACATTTGCTTCTGCTCCAGACTTACAAAATTTATCCAGTGCTTCAAGTAACTTTGTTCCAGACCGGTATCTGTCCAGGATTGCATAAAGAAAGCCCTCTCTGTTACTTCAATGATTGGGGGAAGAATAGAGTTTAGGAAATGAAAAACTACAATGACAAATAATGAAATATAAAAATATTATGCCTTACAGGGAAGAGAATTTACTCTTTTTTGGGGGGTCCATTGCATCACTGTGCCAAGATCACGGTGATGCCTGACATCTACAAACTCTAGCAATTCATTCCTCGAGACGGACTTGACTTGGAGGGGATGGCCTTCACAGAAGAGGCCAGTGGAAGGAGAAGAGGCTTTGCAACAGCTCTGTTATTGCTCTAGAGATGGTGGAATGGAGCAGTGATTAGTAATTAGTAATGACCTCTCCCAGGAAGAGACAGCAGAGATTGTAGAATAGAGGTGGCCACAACAAGGTGGGGGTAGCAGGAGGGAGAACTCGCTCCCACTGATGCTAGAACAGTTCATCAGGAAGGTCCTCTCAATGGTCAGGGAGTCACAACTCAAAGAAAGCCCGGTGGATGAGAAATACTTAATATAATTCAATTGCTGTATGTTTTCTCCTTTCACACAAAGTGGTGGTTCTCAACTGGGGCTGATTCTGCCCTCTAGAGGACACTTGGCAATGACTGGAGACATTTTTGGTTGTCAAAATTGGAGAGGTATGCTCCTGGCATCTAGTTAAGTAGAGGCCAGGGATGCTGCTGAACATCCTAACACGCACAGGACAGCCCTTCATAACAAGGAATTATCCAACTCAATAGTACCCAGGGTGAGAAACCTTGACCCAGAGGAAGATGTTTTCAAGGGCTAAGACTCTACTGATCACTCAGTAGAGGGTTGTACAGATTTGAAATACAGAATAACTTTTTTAGACAATGTTAGGCAGGAAAGTACTCACTATAAGTATTCAACACACACTCAAATGTTTAATTTAGACCGTGTCCGCTTAATATTTTAAAAATGAGCAAGGAAAAATAGTAATCAATGATCTGAATATTCTTTATTAGTTCCAAAAGAATCAGAATCCTAATTTAGGCCTAAATATTTTCTAATTTTGGCTGCTTATCGGAATTACCTGTGGAGATTAAGAGTATCTCAGAAATTCTGACTCAGTAGTTTAAGTGTGGAGTCTAGGCATTTATATTTTTCAGAAGATCTAGATGAGATTCTGATGCACGGTCCAGATCGAAAACCACTGTTTCATAGTCATATTAAGAAAGTACACTAATTTAAATAACCTTCTCACTCTTTCTCCTCTGCTTACAACCTGGGAGAGGGGGTCATGGGTATGTAGAAATGCATACCACTCTCTCTTCATTCTGTGTTCCCATTCAGAGCCCAAGTTTAAGGAACTAAATGGTTTGAGAATATATGGATAAGGTGTGCCTATAAGATCTCTTCTCTTTCTTGCTTTTAATAGTGAATTCTCCCCACCAAAACTGTGTGGCCCATTCAGACTTGATGAGATATTCAGGCAATCTATATTACTATTCTTAAAGCTATGCTCTGTATTTCCCCTTTTGCCCTTTTGACCTCTGGGTGACTCCCTTACATACCTCCCTCATTTGAATAAAGTTACTGATGAGGAAACAGGGTACAGAGATTAAGGTCTCCAGGTTACACAGGAAATCAGGGGGCAGATTGGGATCACATTTCCAGTAACCGATCCAGAAATCCCACCTAAGTAGTTCATCCGGAGTTCTGTAAGGGCCATCCTGTGCCAAAGTAGGTTTCAGATTAAAGAAAGCACAAGCTGGTTTGCCCATTTGAAGAAAACACACACAGAGAAGTGCATCCACACACATGCAAGGATTTAACTTCTAATTTCAATTCTCTCCATTGTTTATTATCTCTTGATTTCAATATTTCACTGTTTAAGTCAATAGCCACCAGATTCAAATGAGCACAAGATCAACTGTTAAACATCTTAAATGATATCTTTTCCTAAGTCTGTTCTAAAGATGATGCTTTTTTTTTCCTTTTTTTATGCTTCAAATGGAGGTGTTTTCTCTTTCCTGTTGTCTTCTGGAAAGTCTCATCCACTGATGTTACCAATATGCAGAAATTATGGAGGGGCCATCTTTAGTTCTTTGAAAACATGCAATATTGTTTTAGATTTTGCCACTGAATTCACTGCAAGCACAGCTCAAATTATTTTAAGGCCTCCTCATTTGCATGGAAGAAATGACTAAAAGTGATTAATGTGAGCTCTTTGAGAACTTTTGATGACAAGTTTATTGGGAATGTGTATGTGGAAACTGCTATCATTTCTGTTTCTAAAAACCATTGCCATGAAAAGAGCAAAAAACACTACTGAGCCCAGAAGAGCTTTGCTTTTACACCAAAAAGTGAAAATGGAATAAAAAGGCGAGTCAATATAAACATTATGTGTTCCAGATGAGTTTCACCACATGACCACAGAAGAGTGAGACAGGATTCTGAGAAATAAGTGACAGAGATTGAAGCAATTTAAACTGTAAGCTCTTTTTGTATTATCTAAAAAAGAATGTCCCATTTTATCTTGCAACTCTGGAAAAATGGTAGCTGATAAATATACTTTATCATCAAATGCCAAAGGCAGATGTGACTGTCGAGATGCTTCTCTTTTGCCCTTTACTCTGGGACTTACAAGCAAGCAGGATAGTCTGGTGGGTAAAGAATTGTTTATTCACTTGGTAGTGAATCTAAAAATGGACATAATCTAAATTTTAATCACTCTCTATAGAAATTTCAGGCAGATTTGAAAATACAGGGAATGTAGATTGCCTGGAACAAGGGTCATTATTACCTGTTTTGTACTGTAGTTTATTGCTTTATTTGTCAATAGAGAACTAAGGCAGGCCACAATTATGGCCCTGAACAGTTAGTAGGTAGAGGTAGCTCTGAGCCACTAACCTAGAGTAGAGGATTCTTGAACCTGGAGCTGTTCCTGGAGACTATATAGCCAAGCAATTAGGAAGTTTCTACAAAAAAGAGGAGAACCCTTGGTATGTCTGGATATCAGGAGCATATTTCAGAACTTCTGGACAGGATGTTCCAATTTGAGGTCCCATGATGCAAGGCCTCTGTTCTGATTCATCCTAGCGTGTTATGTTTGAGAGCGTTTGTGTTGAGAGCCCTGTGGCAACTTTCTTTGTATAGATGCTCAAGTGGAAAGGGTAGAGGTTACTCCAGAGGCCAGAAAACAGTAATTCATCTCCATCGAGCTTGATGAAATTAGAGTTCCAGAATGCAGAGCTGAGCCCTAGAGCCAGCTCCTGGGACTCTCAAATGGAACTTTAGCTTGGTTAAATTCTTGGTAGAGAAGATGGCATAAGAAAAAGGGCTATGGTCATATAACAATGATTATCTTTGGTTTCAAAACATTTACTTACAAAATGATCTTCAGGGGCATGTAATTACTGTGAAATTATAGTGTAAGTTTCCAATCAAACTGTATATGAACATCAAAGCAAAGAAAGGAGTGAAGGCTGTTAGTGTAGATCTGTGAGCCAAGCTTATAGGAAAAGACTGGATTCTAGGAGTAGCTATCTTCCGTTAACTCTGTGTTGACAGTGAAATCACTACACTTCCATGTGCCCAGTTTCTTCAGCTGCCAAATCAACATAATGATGTGCACACCTCACTCAGAAGACCTTTGCAGGGAAAGACTAAGGAAGTGTTGTTGTTGTTTTTTTTTTTCCTCAAAAGGACAAGTTGTTATAAAAAGGCATAAGAGTAATTAGGTCTTGCTGCTGGCCTACAAAATAAAATATATTGTTTTCATTGATATTGCAAAGTGATTTTTTACTGAAGTATGGTTGACACATAAGGTTACATGAATTAAACTGCAAAGTGAGTTTTATATTACCTTATTTTATAAACGGACTGTATGTTCTGTGAAGTGTCTGGCTTAGAATGGGCCTTATTAATATTTAACTATTATTTTAATAGTAAAATAATAACAGCAGCAGTAATTGTTTGTGAGTTTTATAACACTGTGAACGCTGTGTCAGATACTGTGATAGCATTTTATGTGCATTATCTTATTGACTCCTGAAGGCAATCTGCTGAGAAGAGATTATGATCTCCAGGTGTAGACATAGAAAGACTGGGGGTGTGGGGGGTTGGTCATCCAGTGTGTAAGTGGTAGATGCAGGATTAAAAGCCACCTGTCTTTGGTTCCTGAGCCCTATGCTCTTGGTTATGGTTAAGGGCTGAACTGCATCCTCCCAAAGTTCATGTGTTGAAATCCTAACCCCTAGTATCCCAGACTCTAACTGTATTTGGAAATAGGTCTTTAAAGAGGTAATGAAATTAGGGCCCTAATGATGGGCCCTAATCTACTATGACTGGTATCCTTATAAGAAGATGAAATTTTGACAGATGCACACAGAGGGAAGGCCATGTGAAGACACAGGGGGAAGACAGCCATCTGTAAGCCAAGGAACAAGGCCTCAGCAGACACCAACCCTGTTGACGTTTTGATTTTGGACTTCAGCCTCCAAAATTGTGAGACAATAAATTTTGTTGCAAAAGCCACCCAGTCTGTGCTACTTATGTCAGCCCTAGCAAACTAATGCAACCACCATTATATCTTGCCATCTCATTAGAGAGGAAAGATGTCCAGCCTGGAAATCCTTAGCTGATCTGAGAAAATCATCAGACAAATAATTTCAACTCTTTTCTATCTCTACCTCATGTCATCTGGCTATAGAACTTTCTTCTCATCCTTTTTGTGGTAGATCACCTCATTATTCAGCAAATACTGACTTTTCTCATCTCCATGGGAGGAATGTACCTCTGCCCTACTTATGTTTATTTGGTCATGTGACTTACTGTAGTCATTTAGGTGTTGCAATGATGTGAGGTGAGCAGAGGCTTAAAATGTGTTTGCACACTAACCTTGGCTTTCTTGCACTTGGAAATCAGGCCCCAGAACAAACACGTGAGAGAGCAGACTTGAACTTACACTTTAGCTTGAATCAAGAGCCCAGCCTGGCTCAGGCAATTTGCAGTCGACACTCAAACCTGTGAGAATAAATTCTGTTGTCCTAAGGTACTGATATTTGAGGTGGATTTTTTTCCATTATGGTGGCAGTAGCTGATGCATCTATTATCCGTTAACATGCTATATCTGGGTCATATTGTGTAATGAAAGTCTCCATTGGTTTTCCTGTTTGATTTGGGAAAAATGCATGCCAAGCTTCCTCCAAATATTTCCCATATCCTGGAGTTCAAGTCTAGAGATTCATTCCATTAAGTTTCAATACTATCTGGTCCTCTGGAATCTTCCTCTAAAGAGAAGCTTGGGCAGAAGAGTAACTTCCAAAGACCAAATCAGCAAATCTTATTGTTATTAAGTTGTAAAGCAGCTGGGGCAGGATAAAACCTGCCAGAGAAAAAAAGGCATTGAGGAGGGAGGAAAATATACACTGGGAAGCCTAGGATGGGCAAGGAGCAACATCAAAGACAAACTTCATGCTCTTTACTCTTTTGCCAAGGATCAATCCTGGTCCCAGGATAGCATAACCCAAATTGGAAATTACCAAATATCCACCCATAGTAGGATGAATAAAATAAATTGTGGTATATTCATATAATGGAATGTTTTATAGCACTTGTTATGGTTTTAATCATATTCCTCTGCAAATTCTTATGTTGGAGTCCTAAACCCCAGAACCTCAGAATGCGACCTTATTTGGAAATATGGTCATTGCAGATATAATTAATTAAGAAGAAGTCATATTGGGGCATGTTGGGCCCCTAATCTAGAATGACAGGTGTTCTCTCTCTCTTTTTTTTAAAGATTTTATTTATTTGAGAGAGAGAGAGACAGTGAGGGAGAGAGAGCACGAGAGGGGGCAGGGTCAGAAGGAGAAACAGACTCCCCTGTTGAGCAGGGAGCCCGATGCAGGACTTTATCCTGGGACCCCGGGATCATGAGCTGAGCCAAAGGCAGACGCTTAACCAACAGACCCACCCAGGCACTCTAAAATGACTGGTGTTCTTATAGAAAGAATGCCTTGTGAAGAGAGACACAAGCCAGGAGAGCACCACGTGAACTTGAAGGTAGAGAACAGAATGATACATCTACTTCCAAGACCGGGAATGCCAAAGATTGCCAGCAAAGCACCAGAAGCTAAGAGAGAGGCCTGGAACAGATCCTCTCTCACAGGGTATCAACTTTGCTGACACCTAGATCTTGGACTTTTAGCCTCCAAAATTGTGAGACAATACATTGCTGTTAGGCCATCTCATTTGTGGCTATAGCAGCCTTAGGAAATGAATACAATAATGAAATGAATGTACTTTTTTTTTTTTTAAAGATTTTATTTATTTATTTATTAGAGAGCAAGCAAGTGAGAGAGAAACAGCATGAGAGAGGAGAGGGTCAGAGGGAGAAGCAGGCTCCCTGCTGAGCCGGGTGCCCGATGCGGGACTCGATCCCAGGACCCTGGGATCATGACCTGAGCCGAAGGCAGTCGCTTAACCAACTGAGCTACCCAGGCGCCCTGTTAATTACTATTTAAGAGCAAATCTTCAGTTTCATTGCAGGAAGACTTTTCAGATGTTATTTTTTTATTTTTTATTTTTTTAAAGATTTTATTTATTTATTTGACAGAGGGAGAGATAGCGAGAGCAGGAACACAAGCAGGAGTGGGAGAGGGAGAAGCGGGCTCCCTGCTCTGCAGGGAGCCCGATGCGGGACTCGATCCCAGGACCCTGGGATCATGACCTGAGCCGAAGGCAGTCGCTTAACCAACTGAACCACCCAGGCGCCCGAAATAAATGTACTCTTATTGCATGCAGGCCCATGGATGATTCTATTGACTCTATGTTTGAGTTGGATGAAGCTAGACACTAAAGAAAACATAATATGAAAGTCAATTTGTACAAATTTCAAGCACAAGGAAAATTAACTAATTGTAGTTTCCTTTCGGGTGGAGGTACGAGTGTACAGACTCGGGTTTTGGGAGGCTTTCTGGATACTGTCATATTCTGTTACTTGACTGTATAGTGGGGACTTAGGTGTGGTCACTTTGAAATAGTTTCTTGAGCTGTACTGTTAGGATTTGTGATGTTTTGAGTGCATACTGCATGTCACTATAAGTGAATTTTAAAAAGATACTGATGGGGAGATGTAGTGGGGGGGAGAGACTGAGGCCAGAGGATCTAGAAGAAATACTTGACTTTGTAGATAAGTACATGAGAAGGGGGCATGAAATAGCATCCAGAGCACAGTGGAGGGTTTGGCTCGGATAGGAAGAAGGCACTTCTGGGCTTGGACACATTATAACAGAAGTGGGGTTTGCGAAGTTTCCACTTTATCAGGGTTCTCTTCTTTCCTTTGTCTCAAATAAAACTGGGGTTTAGTATTTCAAAAATATTTTTTTGGCAAGTCTCTTTGCATTTTCTGAAATTCATTTGAAACGCCATCCATTACTTGGCGAAGCCAGGGAGCCCTTGTGTCCTTATGACAGGCCTCTTGTTGCTATGGTAATTGAATGTTTACTAGAGAAAATATTACCAGTTAATAAGAGCCTGGATGGAAATAATAGCTACTGCTAGGCCCTTCAGAGTTACACACCATCAATTTCCAATTTGCTGAAATAGGTGCAATTGGCTTTTTGAATTTCAAAGTATGACTTTTTCCAGGCCTCTGTGATTCTTCCCCCACACCACGCACCACAGGCCCACACCCACACACCCAAATGCTTCTAAAGAATGTTTGGCTTGTCCAAAATGATGATAGAGGGAAGCTGTTATGTTGGAGTCTTGTCATAATTTCAACAGTAGGAATAATGAATAAATAAGAAGGTTACTATTTATTGGCTTTGGTTAATAGTGAAATCACAGAAGGAATAATCACAGAAGGAGAGTATAATTCATACTACTTCGTATACTCAGTCTTATCCAGAATCTCATTCCCAAAAAGCAAACCAACAGGCAGATGTGTTGAATTACTCCGTCAAAAATCATGCCAGTGCACAACAAAAATGCCTTTCAAGGTATTTAGCATGCTCTTTTCCTTAGCCTGGGCTATTTACACCTTTGTTCATTTAGTGATTGATTGCTTTCTTCCATTATTAATTAATTCAGCAAATGTTTATTGAGCCATTCCTTAACCTAGTTCTCAGGGAAGCAGACCCTGCCTCTGCCCTCAGAGGAGCTTGTCATATAGTGAATGCAATGTTTCGATGAAGTCACCACTCCTGCCATCAGCCTTCCCACTGAATGCCAACGGAGTGCAGCTGGAAGAACGTGGTTCATGACTCAGGTTCCATGTCCTCCCACAACTGGCCACCTTTCACCCACATATGGGAAGCTGTGTGAAAGTACGGGGGTGAGGAGCTGAGCCTAGGCTTGTGGGAGGGAAAACCCCTCCTTCAAAAGAACAGACAGCACTCCTGGGAGTCCAGGCTTATGCTTCCAGAAAGAAATATTCAGCTACCAGGATGACCAGTTTTATCCACCAGATCTAAGAGGGTAGGAAAATCAGTGAGTGGACCAGTTAGACATCTTGCGAACATGAAACAAGAGGTACAGATCATCTTTGGAGACTGGATCTGGCCCTCTAAGCCAGTGGTATCCTGGACAGCTTAGTATACAAGAGAACTGCTGGGTGGGGGTGGGTGGGTGGGCAGGGGTTAAGAAATGGAAGAATGCATGTATCTAGGCCCCATCCCTGTAGAGATTGTGATTCCAAGAGTGAAACCCAGGAAAATGCATTGTAACTAGTTCCCTGCTTGTTTTGGTGATGATGTTCCCTGCTCACGCATCTGCCAGAGAAGGGACAGGTTAGTGTTTTAGACCAAAAACACTCTAATGGGGGAGGGCCCATGAAATGGGGAAAACTAGCAGGCAAGAGATATCAGTCAGAAGAAGCATGTTCTGGTGATGGATCATTAGCTTGCGCAGCAGCAGTGGGTTTGGAGAGGAGGGATGGGCTCTGGAGAGACTTGAGACTGAGAAGCAATGAAACTTGGAGAAAGACTAGGTCAGAGATAGAAAAGTTACAAGCCTGACTATCAATAGTGCTGGGGGGAGAAGTCACAGAGCAAAGACTTCAGCTTTTGCAGTTATTGTCTGGGACGGTCTGGACCCCCTTCCATCCTGGCACCTGGCTGTGGCCACCAGATTCTTGCATAGAGAGGGTCAAACTGAATGGAAGAAAAGTGCCCTATGCCCGGAGTCTGAGGGAGATGTGTACAAGGGAACTCTGCACTGTGGACTTTTAAAGACTGTAACACATGTTGGGGCGCCTGGGTGGCTCAGGGGGTGAAGCGTCTGCCTTCAGCTCAAGTCATGATCCAGGGGTCCTGGGATCGACCCTGCATCAGGCACCCTGCTCAGTGGGGAGTCTGCTTCTCCCTCTCCTTCTGCTACTCCCCCTGGCTCATGCTCTTTCTTTCTCTCTCTCTCTCTCTCAAATAAAATCTTAAAAAAAAGAAAGACTGTAACACATATAGAAATGGAGGAATTTTTAAACTTGCTTTTTGTTTGTGTGTCTTCCTATATGAACATGGGGACAGGTGATGCCAGGAACCAGTATTTGGGAGGATCAGGGTGGAGGCCAGAAGGTGTGAGACACCATGACTGTAACCGCACAGTTGTTCAAGAGCTTCTGAGATAGACACTACCTAACCCAGAGTGGTGTAACCTACAAATAACTTGGATTGTAATTTTTCTGCTCCTTAATCTGTCCTGGTGGATCTTGCCCCTGCTGGTTATAGAGCAAAGACAATGACAAAAGTTCTGCAGTGGTGTGTCCAGAGCAAGTGGTGTGGGTGGGATCAGCAAGTAGCCAACGGGAGAGTCAGAACACCTAGAGATGGTGCAGTAGGTGGGGTTGGGATATAAGAGGTGATGATATGGAGACTGAGTCACTCCAGAATAGGACAGCCACAGTCTGGAAGAGTTTGCACCAGAAACCATGTGCCATCAGCTCTTCTTTCCTTCATCAGAGCCTCATCTCCTATCACTCTACTTGAGAGAGAAAGTGGGAGAGTTGACAAGCAACTCTGCCACCAGGGCTACCAATGGCAGTTTGGTGACAGCTGAGCCTGCTCACAAATGCGTGGGACCATAGACCAGAGAATCCATTGCACTTACTTAGAATGCACAGCATTCCTATTGTTTGCTTTCTACACGGCTTGTTAGATAAGTAGTTTTTGTAGTAGCTAGGATGAAAGTCAAGGAAATACGATGCTCTCAAGTATATTGTCTGTTCTCCTATATCCCTATTTTGTTCTCCACATATCCCTATTTTGATACTTTGTTTTTAGAATACAGATTGGCAAACTCCAACCTGCAAGCCAGGCCTAGCCATGTCCATTTGTTTGTATATCCTCTGTGATTGCCTTCTCCTTCCAACAGTAGAAGTTCACAGTTGAAGTCACCAAATGATCTGCAAAGCTAAAATAATTTACTACCTGGATCTTTCTTTCTTTCTTTCTTTCTTTCTTTCTTTCTTTCTTTCTTTCTTTCTTTCTTTCTTTCTTTCTTTCTTTCTTTCTTTCTTTTCTTTCTTTCTTTCTTTACAGTTTGCTGACCTCTACTTTAGAAGCTAGAATCACCAGAATGTCTTTCCCTAATTGATATCAATGAGGAAAATGATAAATTTCGATGATTAAGGTGACTCATATTTTGATAAATTGCTTTCATATACATGTTAGCCACACGATAGCCACAAAAGGGCTTTGAGGTATATTTCCTGAAACTTATTTCACGGATGAATAAATGGAGGAGGAGAAATGATGTGATTTGCTTGACTCTTACTTTGGGGTACCCCAACCACCACCCCCATGTCCTATGTCTAAATTCATGTGATTTCCATCATTTTAGTTCCATTCTAGAGCTGAGTGTATCTGCTCGTGGAGAAAATCCATCTAATGTAATTTCCAAAGTGCTGAGCAGAACTTTGAGCCCCCAGACATCTCAGCCCAAATCCCAGCACTAGAAATTCATTCCTATGGATCAACAGGTTCCCCTCTGGAGATGGAAAATGCCCTTGGGAGGGGGAGCATGTTAAGTCACTTGCATTTTCAGAAGAAGTCTTAAAAGAATGCTTTTCTCCTAACAAGGAGATATGATGCCCAGTGGGGAAAGGGGCTGTGGGTGTGGTAAGAAATACTTCGTGCGTGGCCAGGCATGGAGGGAGAGATCTGGGAGGGGTGTCAGGCACTCAAGAGAAATGAAAAGGGCAAGTCTCCAGAAAGTAGGAAATTTACTCCTTTTTTTATTCACAGTTCTTTTTCTCCTTGGTACCACAGGGAGAGTGGTGCACAGGCAAATGGATCATGATTTATTTTAGTGATTCTTACATTCTTATCATGTTTTTCCCACTGCCTTATGACTAGTCTCGTGTTTCATCTCATAGTTGCCTAGATACCCACAGCCCGAGTGTTGACAAGCTTCCCAAAGAGGAGAAGGTTAGTTTTGTGAGAGTTCTAGAATTATATCTCTAAGGAGGTTTCTTGCCACCAGAGTGTCCCTGGAGCAAATCTGTGGACTCTAAATATTCCCCAGCAGATTGTAAATTTTGGATATGCTGATAGCAAAGAGAAGAAGGGACAGCAGCAAATGTCAGGACCACATGGTTTCCAGTTAGATTGTAGTCAATGTGATATTTTGTATGATACACTCTGTTCTCTGCTCAAAGATGTTCTCGGGGGAGAGAAGAAAGGTTGCATGTTTTTTTGTGCCAAGTAATGATGAATCAAGGGGAGGAGGAATGGGGATGGAAGATCAGTTTTGGATTTGAGTGTTAGAAAGAGGCTAGAATTGTGAGCCCTTATGTTGGTGGCACCATCTTAACAAAGTGCTAATGTATTTTTTCTCTCTTACTTTGCAGTAGGTGACCCAAAATGGTGTTTAAACCTGATATGTACATGGCATGGACATTTCCGTTTTTTAAAAAAGAATCTTCTGTAGATAACAGAGTTGAAGTATATGCCCTAAAAATATGACATTAACTTGGTAAGTAGATTAATTTTAGGACATCAGTAATTAAATATAGGGAAAGAAGCAACTTTCATTAATGAAACCCAATAACCACTGAATTTCCATAGTGATACTTCTGTTTCTACTTTTTGGAGAATTTCATTAATGTGTGGGAATCTTCCTTCATATGGTGGAGAGAAAACTGAGGTAGGAGTGACATTCATTGGGTTCCATGTCAGTTCTTGCTCATAATCAGATAGTGTTAGGTAGGTCACTGTGTTTTTCTTACTCAATTTTCTTATGTGCACAGTGAAGAGATTGAATTAGACACCTCCTAAGTTTTCTTTTACTTCTCAGAATGTAATTCTTGGCTTCACTTGGGCAATAGACTCTGGTTAGCATTCCTCTTCTTTTCTTTTGATTATCTGAAATGCCATTTTATTTTGACCTGACTCTTTAAAATTCAATTATTTTACCTCAGATTCATCATCTCTCATTCATTTTCTTCCCAGTCATTTTTCCCTCTGCGTTAGAATCTTGAATTCACAGAATTTGAAGATGCATAGGCTAGAGTCTCCCCTCTTATCCAAAACATTCATGACAGATCATGATCCTGATTCTTCTCCAGGAACAGAGAGCCAGTTACTTCCAAAGCTCAATGCATTTATGCTGGCTTAACTTTAATTGTGTCAAATATGACACAAAAATCTTGTATGAATCTTTGTCACATTCGATTTAGTTAAGAGTGCAGCTATTCTCTTCTTTTTAAACCCGTTTATTTGGGTAATATAATAGGCTATTGTTCCTTCAAGAGTGTATCACACAACCATTCTAACCAAAGCTTATGAATCATTGTGATTTCATCAAGTTCGAAGAGGAGGAATGGCTGACGGATGGTATGAAGCAATGCCAAAACAATCAAAACACATAGCTCTGTTTTTAACATTTGTGAAAGTGTTACATGTGTAATTTGCTTCAAAGAGAGGGAGGAAAGGAAGGCAGGAGTGAGACAGGGACTGAGAGAGACAGAAAGAGAGAGAGAGAAGGGGGAGGGAGAGAGAGAGAGAGAAAGAGGAACGGAGTGGGAGAGAGATGGAGAAAACTGGCTTAGCGGTGATGGGGTGCTGCACATTATAATGGACAGGAAGGTTCTCCTGGCTGCCCTGAAGAGCCCATTCGGAGTGAGATGTCTGCCGATAACACGTTGCCCATGTCCATATGAAGCAAATGCATTATATGATTTTGCTACACGTAATTTTCCCTTCTTCATTCTGACTGGAGAGTACACAATGAGATAGTGTTAAGTCATAAGCCCACAGGTACATAGGAGCATTTAGCCAAGACAAGGTTGGCAGTTTGGAAGCTCGTTTTATGACATCTTGGGTTCATTTTTGCCTTTGAGAAAACTTTCTTCAATACTGTGAATGCTCCTGGGTTTCCCTGGGAAAGCTCAACAGTGGTGTATACATGTGAACAGTGGTCAAACTCTTGATACTAAAACCTTTGAGAAAGCCCAGCCACCCTCCTGACACTCCGTTAGTCCAAGGAGTTCCTCACATGCAAGCAGATTGCTTCCGAGGCTGGCTGCGTGAAGGTGGGACACGCTGATGCTGGTAGACGATTTCAGCTGCAGTCTTTCTACTGAAAATGCTTCATTTCATCTTGAGCCCTCTGGTACTATTTGAATCAGACTTTCACATAATAACATTGTGTTACTAGTCATCTAGTTTTAATGTCAAGATTCCAAACCCCGTGTCTGAAGACATTCATCTTCTTTTCTCCAAAACATTTATGCATATGCATTAAAATGCATATCAGTGAGAGGAAACAGACCATTGGTTCAGACAATTCAGAGTGAAATCCAGAGGAGAGAGAGGTCATGGAAGGCTGGAGTTTTTAAACTGGGCCTTGAAAAAATTGACAAGCAGAGAGGAAGAAACAGTTCAAGAATATCAGAACAAGGGTATCTTAACTTTTGATTTATTTCAAATTTAGCTGACTTGGGAGCATGATACAATTCTTCCTAGTCTACATTTGTCCCACAAATGTTTCCTGTATTAAAAAACGAGAGGCATCTTGGCTGTGTGTGTGGGGGGAGGGTGGTGGAAGATAGCATTTCCAGAGGAAAAAGCATTTCTTTTCTGCCTTTCAGTTTTTTGCAGTCTGTGTTATAGTTATTAAGTGTTGATATGCCAATCTCATTTGTTCTCAAAGTGGGCTATTTAGAATGTCCATCTTAACAGTCAAACAGATTTTCTTAGCCACCTTACCTAGTTATTCCCCCAAATAAGAATCCCAAGTAAACTCATATGCAATAATTGTAGACAACTATTTTCAGCAATCACACTAATCTATAAAACAGGTATCTTTGGGGTCACAAATTTTCTATTGGAGTGTCCTTTAAAATTTTTCATCTCAGTGAGTATTTTAATTGCTACAAATTTGAAAAGTGAAGAATTAAAAATAGATAAATTGATTTTGTCAGAGTTAAAAGAAAAAAGTTTATGTGTGACTCAATAGTTTATTCTATTTTTTGAGAGATTTAAAATTAAGAATTTGGATCTCACTGATATGAGGAATTCTTAATTGCAGGAAACAAACTGAGGGTTGCTGGAGTGGGGGGTGGGGTGGGAGGGATGGGGTGACTGGGTGATAGATACTGGGGAGGGTAAGCGCTGTGAATTGTGCAAGACTGTTGAATCTCAGATATGTACCTATGAAACAAATAATGCAATATATGTTAAGAAAAAAAAGAAGAAGAGGATAGCAGGAGGGGAAGAATGAAGTGGGGGAAATCGGAGGGGGAGACGAACCATGAGAGACGATGGATTCTGGAAAACAAACTAAGGGTTCTGGGAGGGGGGAGGATGGGTTAGCCTGGTGGTGGGTATTGAGGAGGGCACATTCTGCATGGAGCACTGGGTGTTATGCACAAACAATGAATCATGGAACACTTCATCTAAAACTAATGATGTAATGTATGGGGATTAACATAAGAATAAAAAAAAAAGAATTTGGAGAAAACCTGGAAATGTAGGTTATTTCCAGGTAAAGATTCGGGTTTTGCTTTGTTACTGTATTATATTGATTTTTGGCAGATGGTGTCCATCAATGGGAGAAGGAAAGGAGAAGGAATCTATAGCTCTCAACTGGAAACTGTGTGGACCATTTACTATGCTGATTAGAATTTTGTCATTAGGTGGGATGTAGACCTGCTTAGAACAAAGCAACTGTTAAGGTCAGCCCTTCATCAACCTATTTTCAGTCTTTGGGCATTTAGTGCCTGTTTTCTCTTTTCCAGAGGTCTGCTAAGCTGAGCCTCATATTGAGAAGTTTCTTCCCTGTAACTTTTGCCATCTGGAACATACTCTTTGCATTTTCATCCCTCATTCCACATCTCAGCTGGGGTCAATCATGTCTCCCTTATTTTATGTCACTCATCTTCCTGTGTTTGTTGAACAAATGCCCACAAGTCAGCAAGTGATGGGGTCCAACTTGAGTCCAGCCCGTGTGCTTTGGAGAGAGCCAATCCACCTGCAGCTTTGACCCAGAGCACCTGGGGCAAGAGTGGCCTGGATGGTCCCGGGCTTCCCCTTGGTAAACATTCTTCACTCAGTACTTTTGGGAAAAAGAAAAGTCCTAATTCAGAGGACAAAATTGACATTATAGGAATCAGTGAAAGGGCTTTGTGAGAGGCATGTGATAACTAAGAGTTCTGGGTGTCCCAACCCTCTCTCGAGTCCCCTGGTTATTTGCACAAGAGGAAGATGTGCTTCCTTTCCCCAGGGCCTGCCCACACACTCCTGCTTCTGTCCTTGGTCACCCAGACTTGGCTCTTAGATTTCCTCTGGTTTTGAACCCACTTTAAATTTTTCCTTCCCAAGGTCATCCCGGGTCTGCTCCTGTTGTCTCTATCTTGGTCATCCCAGGTTCCTGCATATCTATTGGGTATATTTTAGTTGTTGCTGGTAAAGACATTCATTTTCTGCCTAGCCACACACATTTCTCCCTCTTCCAGTGGGCCTCCCGAGCCTTCATTCCTCCTGAAGCAGCAGTTTGGAAGTGCCCTATCGCAGTGCTTTTATCCGTTCTTTTTTTTTTTTTCTGAGCTACAAATCAAGGTGTATTGTCCATCCAATTTGCAATCCTGTTTCTCTATGGTTGTGCTTCTCAAAGTTGAGTGTGTGTGTGAATCACCTGGAGAGGTTGGTGAAAAGCAGGTTCTGAGTCAGTAGGTCTGGTCTGAGCCCCATGGTTTTCCCAGGTGGCGCAGGGGCTGCTGGTCCCAGGATCATACCGGGAGTAGCAAGGGTTTTTGTCCTTTATTTTCATTCCTGGTGGCTGTACTACTTTCCCAGGGCTGCCATAACAAAATACCATAGGTTAAGTGACTTAAAACAACAGAAAATTAGTGTTTCACAGGTCTAGAGATTAGAAGTCCAAAATTAAGGGCTCCTTCTGAAACCTGCAGGGGAATCCTTTGTTGCTTCTTCCCAGCTTCCGGCGCACTGTTGGCAACTTTTGGTGTTTCTTGACCTGTAGCGGCATCAACCCAGTCGCCTGGCCATCTTTTCCCTCTGTGCTGCATGTTGTCTTCCCTCTATGTGTATCTGTCCTGTGTCCAAATTTTTCCTTTTTATAAGGACACCTTGTTTTAACTTGATTATCTCTATACAGACCCTATTTGCAAATAAGGTCACATTCTTAGGTACTAGGGGTTAGGATTTCAATATGTTTTTCTTTGCGAGTCACTGTTCAAGCCATAACAGAGGCCTACTTCCCATTTTTTTTTTAAATAAGAAGTGTAAGACTTACTTTTTTCCTCTCTAGTTGTTTTTTCTTTCCTTAAATAGAATTTGCTGCTTTGATCATCAACTGGCACATGGGAAATTAAGGATCTTTCATTTAGAATGGGCTAGGAAATGTATAGGTCTGGAGTCACCAAGAAACTGGTACCAGAAAAGGACTATTAAAAAAGAGAAAAGTTTGGGTGCTCTGTTCTTCCAGGATGTAATAGTAGAAATAGCACGGGATTTCAAGTAGACCAGTTCTAAAATTTGAATCCTGACCTGTTACTTAATGCTTCTATGATTTGGGGAACAACCCACTTGCTTCTGCTTAACTTCTGTTTCCTCATTTAAAAAATGAGTGCAGTGACACCTAGTAAAAAAAGGATGGTCAAGAGGATCAATAAGTCTTCCAAAGAAGCTGGCATGTGGTAGACATTGAATATATGTGATCGGTAGTTCTGTAGTGAAAGTCTACATTCTGAATATTACACCAGAACTGTCAGTGATACCTAGCCAGGTCACTCCATGGACCCTGCAGGGCTGCTAACTCAGCTGGCAGCAACCTCTGCTTCTCTTTCCTCCTCCCTGAGCTGCAACAGTGGTTCAGAAAAGCAAAAAGGACAAAGAGATTGCATTTCATTGCTTTTCTGTGTGATTTCCCATCTTGGATCTGAAAGAAAAGTACTGTTTCTTCTATGTGCCCATATGTTAATGTACATCATCATTTTCCATGTTATATTTTTAAATAAATGATTTCTCCTCAGTGGATGCCAAACAGAGATCTTTTCATCCTTTGGTTGTTGTTTGTGTATAAGGATGTATGTTTGAAATGTGGGTGCTTCTAAAATGAATCTACAGGCCTCACTCTAATAGAGGTCATTCCCTTTGGCGCTTGGCTGAAAAATAACATTTTTTGTCACTAGTCCAGCATCCAGACACTCATGGCTAGGTCATTTATGTTAGAGACAGGATTTCCAAAGTAGAGTTTCAATGAAAAAATGGGAAGAGTTGAGAAGGCTAAGTGACAGTTGCAAATAATCCATTTGTTTTCTGGATCTGAATCTTACACTATAAAAGTAAAAAGACAGTTAATGCTTAGGTTAGGTGGGGGTTCCAAGTTGAATTTGGAACAAGTATTACTTGCCTCTCATATGCCAACAACATTGGAAGCTTACATACCCAAACAGTAGTGTATGTGAAAATGGAAAACTTAGTCCACACATTTCTGTTGATGTTAAGGCAGACATCATTCGGAACTGGCCTACTATTATAGATCCATATAGACTACAGTGAACTAAGAGGGTATTGGGTGTATGTGGGTGAGCTGAGTATGCAAACAATACACATACATGTAATGAGCATATTCATTTATTTCTGTATTATTTTACAATTGCCAAAGAAAAAATCTTGTCTTTAAGGAATAATGGTAAAACAATTTTTTTTAAAGATTATTTGATTTTCCCCCCAAACAGCTAGTAAGAGTGGAGGCGTTTGAAAGACTATCAGAAGAAAAGGGCACCCCTGGGGCGCCTGGGTGGCTCAGATGGTTAAGCGTCTGCCTTCGGCTCAGGTCATGATCCCAGGGTCCTGGGATCGAGTCCCACATCGGGCTCCCGGCTCAGCGGGGAGCCTGCTTCTCCCTCTGACCCTCTCCCCTCTCATGCTGTTTCTCTCTCGCTCGCTCTCTAAAAAATAAATAAATAAAATCTTTAAAAAAAAAAAAGAAGAAAAGGGCACCCCTGGATGAGGGTGTACTTGAGGTGAAATTCAGTTTCACAAGTAAAAGAGGCTGAAAGGACCTAGCAGGGCATTTCGAATGCTTGCATCTGGTTTGATTCAAATGGTTTCACATGCATGGAGTTTCAAATAAAAATAAAGTTCATAGCAAGAAGAAATGCTATTTAAACCATGTGAACTGGAGCCAGTGACAAAATTCATCCTTATAACCACAATGTGTGAAGTTTTGCTTGGTAAGTGATTTTTCAGAGAAGGTATGTAAAATTAAACCACATACACCTGCATGCTTGGGTTAGTCCTTGGGGTTAAATTAGGTCAGCTTTTCCCATTTAGTGTCTTGGTGTACAGCTTGGTCAATTTTCTTTTCTCCAACAACTATTTATGGAGCTTCTGCTATGTGTGATTTATCGTCATAGGTGTGTTGGTGCTATATGATGGTATGTGCAGCATATGGTGCATGCCTTTGAGGAGTTTACACTTTAGTGGTAAAGACAAAAACACATGGTTTTATGTGGTAGAATAATTTATTGAGTACTATTGAAGCTGATATAAAAAGGGAAAGAAGTAGAATTGATTGCTCACTTCCTTTGGCCAGAAAGCTAGAAACAGATGGTTCTTTACAGTGACTCCACCTCCTCCAGAACAAATGGGGTTTATTTTGTGCTGGGACAAATGGGGATTATCACAGCTGTGAAAACCCTAAATGGCTACTTTTCAGGATTTTGAGGAAAACTCTTCCATAGCCAATCACAAAAGCTGCCTGGATAAGGCACCCCCAAATAGACATTTTCTCTGTATATTAGTCAGTGTTCTACAGAGAACCAGAACAAGTAGGATGGAGAGAGGGAGAGGAAGGAAGGGAGGGAGAAAGAAATAGATAGATAGATAGATAGATAGATAGATAGATAGATAGGATGATAGATAGATAGAGATTTTAAGAAATTGGCTCACATGATTATGGAGGGTTGGCATGTCCAAAATCTGCAGAATGGGTTGGCAGCCTGGAGATCCAGGAAGGAGTACAGAATTCCTTCTTGCTCAGAGGAGGTCTCACTCATTATTCTATTCATGCCTTCAACTAATTGGATGAAGCCCACTCACATTAGGGAGAACAATCTGTTTTTATCAAAGTCTACCAATTTGAAAGTTAACCTCATCCCCCAAAACACATTCAGAATAATGACATTTGGCCACATATCTGAGTACCATGGCCCAGCCAAGTTGGGTTAAAATTAACCATCACCCTGTCTTTGATGGTCTGGAGCACATGTGGGGATATATTTTTTCAGCAAAGACCAGACCCCATCACATGCCTAGACAGAATCCTGCCTAGTTTCAAAGGAAAAATATCAAAAAGTTAAGACTTACATTTGCTGGAAGATGGCACCCACAAAGGTTATGTTACCAGAGACAGTAACAGAGTGGAGTTGCTCTCGTCTCAGAGGAATCTCAGCTTGGTTGGCACCTTTTCCTCTGCTTGCTTCAGAGAGACAGGATGGGATGACTGGAGCTAGAGACTGGGTGCCTGACCTGGTGAGTGATACTTGTTGCAGGAATCAGTATGGCTAGCCAGTGTCTTTTATGCTAGTGAGCACACCATGATACAAGAAATTTCATGATACAAGAAATTTCTACAAGAAAAGGTCTTGACTTAGTGGTAAAGGGTTATGGCTAAAGTTGGAGTCAGGTAGAGGACCAGCTCACCATTTGTTAGAATTGACCCAACACCTTTTAAGCCTCATAGAGTTCTTCACTCTCACCTTCCACCTTCTACCTTCTATGTAATTAAGCAAAACATCAAAGATCTTTCTGGCCTATAGAGCTGAGGCCTTTTATGGCCACACAATTAAAAAATTTTTCATCTCCCTCCTCCCCACTCTACTCTCAGCCCCTGCCAGATGACAGTTTAAGGACACCCTCTTTTTGACTAATTTTCTTCCTTAGAACTTATCCTATGCGATATGCCATATAGTTCACTTGTTTGCTGACTGTCCTCATCAGTAGATGTAAACTCCATGAAGGCAGGGATTTTTGTTTGTTTTGATCACTGTCTTATTGGAACTTTACTTAGAACAGTACCTACTACATAGTAGGCATTCAAACAGTCACTGTCTTATTAGAACACTGTACTTAGAACAGTGCCTACCACATAGTAGGCATTCGATAAATATTTATTGAATTAATAACTAAATAATTCCCCTGGTTGGAATGTAGCTAGTGGGTTTGGACAGAATTTCTCCGAGTGGAAATAATACCTTTCTGGAGGCAGAAAATTTGCCTAATACCCAAGCTTACCTACTCAGTATTTGGAAACATTAGGACAAATAAACCTAGCCAGACTTTGAATGAGTGCTGGGTTACTATTCCTAATTCAGAATAGATACTTGGTTCCATCTTGTTCTGGATGAGCTCTAGATGGGGAGTAAATTTTCTTTGTGGGAGGAAAATCATTGTTTGATGAGAGAATAGATCAGACTTTTATTTTTTAATTTTTTAAAAGATTTTATTTGTTTGAGAGAGAGAAAGAAAGAGAGCGTGAGCAGGGGGAGGGACAGAGGGACAAGAAAACTCCCTGCTGAGCAAGGAGCCTTGACATGGGGCTTGACCCCAGGATCCTGAGATCATGACCTGAGCCTAAGTCCGACGCTTAACCGACTGAGCCACCCAGGCGCCCCTAGATTAGACTTTTAAAAAGCTGAAGTACCTAATTAGTTTTTCCTTTTTTTTTTCCTCCCTTTCAGGTAGATAGCACTTCTCTTTGTGCCAAGAGGAGGTGCATATTTTGTAAAAGCCAAAGTCCACCTAAGATTCTGTCATGGTTATCCTGAAGGAAGGAGGATGGGGAGGGATAGAGAAGTGGAGAGACCTTGAGAATCACTTTGGGATAGAAGAAAAGGAGAATGGTCAAGAATCGAAAGAAAATAGGGAATAAGTTGAGGTTCCCAGAGAGAGCATGGACACATGTCCTTCTGGTTGGTGTTGCCCTTGGGTAGCATACCCTAGAGGCTGGATGTCAACCAGAGCCTGGAATATGAGAGCCACCAAATCACCACTGGGTAGAAATCACAAATCTTAGTCATGCCCATGATGGACAGATGATGAGAGCCTGCTTCCCCATTTTAGAAATCCAATTAACACCCTGGATTCTGGAGCTGCCTTGACACATAGGGGCTCTAGGACTGTTTGGGATTTACTTTATCATCTCTGTGGATTGGGGACTCTGGAGCAGATTAAATTAGATCTAAAGTTTAAAAAAAATAAAACAAAAAAGATATTGAGTTTAAAGTTAGAAAAAAATTAAAGTTAAAAATGGGTCTGTAGACTGAGATTCAGAGCTACCATATTTATAAAACTAGGTGGAAAAGAGTACTGGAGGGAATGTGAACAGCAAAAATCTTTAATCAGAATATCAAGGGAGACTGTTTTAAGAAATTAGTATCTGAGTTTGCCTTGATGACTTGGCAAAGTGAGGGCAACTCATCATTACTCATCCTCTCAGGGTGGAAAAATTAGGTCTTTTTCTGCCACCCCAGCTTATCTCCTGCCATCCTTTGACTTCTTCCAAGCAACAGAAGCTTATAGGCCATGCGTCCTTCACCTATCTCCTCACCCTGTATATCTCTCTTCCTCTGTCATGCCTCCTCAGGGTGTTCATGGTGCTCTGAGGTTATTATTCCAGAGCTCCATATTTAAGCCCCAATGACAGCTGATACATACCATCTTTGAATTTCTAGAAGTGAATATTCTCTTTTCTCTAATTTATTCCTCCTCCCCCTTCCCTTCCCATTCCCTTTTCTTTTTATCAGTTTAGCATGCCTCTATTTAAAATATATTTCCTCTCCAACCTCAACATCAATTTTCATCAGTCCAAATAACTAGAACCCTATAGTAGATTTAAGGATACATACTTAAGTCTTGGCATAGAAATGAGGTAATAAATGTGTACGTATTTAAAAAAAATAAACTATGATATTTTATTACATATCCAAAATTTAAAAACACTAAATAATATTTTTCTGATCACTACAGAGACACTTTAACAAAAGAAACAATATGAGGTGGTAAGGAGTTCAAATAAAACAGGACTTTAATGGTCACCACTGTATTGGAGACATTGAACCATATTACTTAAAGCATCAATAATACACAGTTTTATTTTAAAGTCCTGATGATAAAAGTTTATTAATCACAACTCCTCCAAATTCCCAAGAAACTTTGTCAACTCTCTTGTTGTCTTATCTTCAATCATTCGGTTTCTTAGGGACTGTTAGGTAGATCTCTTTTCATATGTTAAAAGAAGACTTTATCATAAAAATCAAAGAGATTGTTACTTGATTTTTTTTTAACTAAAAGCTCTACATATGTTTTTCCAAACTAAACTTAAAGAAGAATTCATGCCAATGCTTCTCAAAGTCTTCCACAAAATTGAAGAGGAGGGAACACCCCCAAACTCATTTTCCAAGCCCAGCATCACCCTGATAGCAAAGCCAGGTAAAGAAACGGCAAGAAAAGAAAACTACAGTTCAACATTGCTGATGAAGATAGATGCAAAAATTCTCAACAAAATTCTAGCAAACCAAATTCAACAGCACATCAAAGGAATCATACACCATGATCAAGCAAGATTTTTCCCTGTGATGCAAGACTCATTTAACACATGGAAATCAATAAACACAATATACCTCATTAATAGAATAAATGATGAAAATCGTATGATCCTCTTGATTGATGCAGAAAAAGCATTTGACAAAATTCAACACCCTTTCATGACAAAAGCTCTCAACAAATTGGGTATAGAAAGGACATACCTCAATATAATAAAGGCCATAAATGACAAACCCACAGCTAACACCATATCCAAACATGATAAACTAAAAGTTTTTCTTCTAAAATCAGGGGCAAGCCAAGGATGCCTGCTCTCACCACTCCTATTTAACATAATATTGGAAGTCTTAGAGCAATTAGATAAGAAAAAGAAATAATAGACAACCAAATTGAAAAGGAAGAAGTAAAATTGTCTTTGCTTGCAAACGACATATTACATATAGAAAACCCAAAGACACCACCAAACAACTCTTAGACCTAGTAAATATAGTAAAATTACAGGATATGAGATCAACATACAAAAATCACTTGCATTTCTACACACTAACAATGAAATATCTGAAAGAGAAATAAATAAAGCAATCTTATTTACAATAGTATCAGCAATAGTAGAATCAAAGACTATGCAAATAAATGGGGAGATACCTGTGTACATGGATCAGAAGAACTAATATTTGATTCTTTCATCATTGTCTATAGCTTTAAATCTACAGGTGTTCACCTACTTGGTTAAATTTTTTTTTTCACATATAATGTATTATTTGTTTCAGAGGTACAGGTCTGTGATTCAACAGTCTTGCACAATTCACAGTGCTCACCATAGCACATTCCTCCATCACAATGTCTATCACCCAGCCACCCCATTCCTCCCAACCCCCACCACTCCGGCAACCCTCAGTTTGTTTCCTGAGATTAAGAATTCCTCATATCAGTGAGATCATATGATACATGTCTTTCTCTGATTGACTTATTTCACTCAGCATAATACCCTCCAGTTCCATCCACATCATTGCAAATGGCAAGATTTCATTCCTTTTGATGGCTGCATAATATTCCATTGTATATATATACCACATCTTCTTTATCCATTCATCTGTCGATGGACATCTTGGCTCTTTCTACCATTTGGCTATTGTGGACATTGCTGTTATAAACATTGGGGTGCAGGTGCCCCTTTGGGTCCCTACATTTGTATCTTTGGGGTAAATACCCAGTAGTGCAATTGCTGGATCATATGGTAGCTCTATTTTCAACTTTTTGAGGCACCTCCATACTGTTTTCCAGAGTGGCCGCACCAACTTGCATTCCCACCAACAGTGTAAGAGGGTTCCCCTTTCTCCGCATTGTTCCATGCTCATGGATTGGAAGAACAAATATTGTGAAGATGTCAATGCTACCTAGAGCAATCTACACATTTAATGCAATCCTTATCAAAATACCATCAACTTTTTTCAAAGAAATGGAACAAATAATCCTAAAATTTGTATGGAACCAGAAAAGACCCCGCATAGCCAGAGGAATGTTGAAAAAGAAAAGCAAAGCCGGTGGCATCACAATTCCAGACTTCCAGCTCTATTACAAAGCTGTCATCATCAAGACAGTATGGTAGTGGCACAAAAACAGACACATAGATCAATGGAACAGAATAGAGAGCCCGGAAATGGACCCTCAACTCTATCGTCAACTAATCTTCGACAAAGCAGGAAAGAATGTCCAATGGAAAAAAGACAATCTCTTCAACAAATGGTGTTGGGAAAATTGGACAGCCACATGCAGAAGAATGAAACTGGACCATTTCCTTACACCACACACAAAAATAGACTCAAAATAGTTGAAAGACCTAAATGTGAGACAAGAGTCCATCAAAATCCTAAAGGAGAACACAGGCAGCAACCTCAGCGGCAGCAACTTCTTTCTAGAAACATCGCCAAAGGCAAGGGAAGCAAGGGCAAAAATGAACTATTGGGACTTCATCAAGATAAAAAGCTTTTGCACAGCAAAAGAAACGTTCAACAAAACCAAAAAACAACTGACAGAATGGGAGAAGATATTTGCAAATGACATATCAGATAAAGGGCTAGTATCCAAAATCTATAAAGAACTTATCAAATTCAATATCCAAAGAACAAATAATCCAATCAAGAAATGGGCAGAAGACATGAACAGACATTTTTCCACAGAAGACATCCAAATGGCCAACAGACACATGAAAAAGTGCTCAACATTGCTCGGCATCAGGGAAATCCAAATCAAAACCTCAATGAGATATCACCTCCCACCAGTCAGAATGGCTAAAATTAACAAGTCAGGAAACTACATATGTTGGCGGGGATGTGGAGAAAGGGGAACCCTCCTACACTGTTGGTGGGAATGCAAGCTGGTGCAGCCACTCGAAAACAGTATGGAGGTTCCTCAAAAAGTTGAAAATAGAGCTACCATATGACCCAGCAATTGCACTACTGGGTATTTAGCCCAAAGATACAAATGTAGTGATCTGAAGGGGTACGTGCACCTTGATGTTTATAGCAGCAATGTCCATAATACCCAAACTATGGAAAGAGCCAAGATGTCCATCGACAGATGAATGGATAAAGAAGAGGTGGTATATATATACAATGGAATATTACGCAGCCATCAAAAGGAATGGGATCTTGCCTTTTGCAATGACGTGGATGGAACTGGAGGGTGTTATACTGAGTGAAATAAGTCAATCAGAGAAAGACATGTGTCATATGATCTCACTGATATGAGGAGTTCTTAATCTCAGAAAACAAACTGAGGGTTGCTGGAGTGGTGGGGGGTGGGAAGGATGGGGTGGCTGAGTGATAGACATTGGGGAGGGTATGTGCTATGGTGAGCACTGTGAATTGTGCAAGACTGTTGAATCACAGACCTGTACCTCTGAAACAAATAATATATTATATGTTAAAAAAAAAAAGAAGATAGTAGGAGGGGAAAAATGAAGGGGGGAATCAGAGGAGGAGATGAACCGTGAGAGACTATGGATTCTGAGAAACAAATGAGGGTTCTAGAGGGGAGGGGGTTGGGGGATGGGTTAGCCTGGTGATCGGTATTAAAGAGGGCACATACTGACTGGAGCACTGGGTGTTATACGCAAACAATGAATCATGGAACACTACATCAAAAACTAATGATGTAATGTATGGTGATTAACATAACATAATAAAATAAAAAAAAAATTCCAATGGCATTTTTCACAGAAACAGAAAAAAAAATACTAAAATTTGTATGAGATCATAAAAGACCCATAGTAGCCAAAGCAACCATGGGAAAAAGAGCAAAGGCAGAGGCTTCACACTTCCTGATTCCAAGCTGTACTATGGTAGTAAAGCTATAGTAATCAAACCAGTATGGTACTGGCATGAAAACAGACGCATAGACCAATAGAACAGAATCAAGATCCCAGATATAAATCCATACATATATGGTCAACTAATATTTGACAAGGGAGCCAAGAATACTCAATGGAGAAAATAATAGCCTTTTCAATAAATGCTGCTGGGAAACCTGGATATTTAAATACAAAAGAATAAAATTTGACCCCTCTCTTAACACCACCCACAAAAATTAACTTGAAATTGATTAAAGACTTGAATATAAGACTTGAAACTATAAAAGTTTCAAGAAGTTATAAGACTTGAAACTATTCAAGTTTCAAATGAATATAAAACTATATTCATTTCTCCTAGAAGAAAACAGGGAAAAACTCTTTGACATTGGTCTTGGCAATGATGTTTTGAATATGACACCAAAAGCATCAGGAATAGAAGTAAAAATAAACAAGTGGAACTATATCAAACTAAAAAGCTTATATAGAGCAAATGAAACAATCAATAAAATGAAGAGACAACTATTTCCATAGGAGAAAACATTTTTAAAGTATCAGATAAGGGTTAGTGTCTGAAATATATAGAGAATTCATATAACTCAGTAGCTAATAATAATAATCTGATTAAAATGAGCAAAGGACTCGAGTAGACATTTTTCCAAAGAAGATGTACAACTAACCAGCAGGTACATGAAAAGATGCTCAAAAGATGCTTATCATCAGGGGGAATACAAATCAAAATCACAGTGAAATATCACTCACACCTGTTAGAATGGCTGTCATCAAAAAGACAAGAGATAAGTGTTGTCAAGGATGTGGAGAAAAGGAAAGCCTTGTGCACTGTTAGGAATGTGAATTGGTACAGCCATTATGGAAAACGGTATGGAGTTTCCTCAAGAAATTAAAAATGGAACTACCATAAGATCCAGAAATCCCAGTTCTGGGTTTATACCCAAAGGAGATGAAATTGAAAATATATATGTACTCCCATGTTTATTGCAGCATGTTCAGTTGCCAAGACATGGAAACAATGTAAGCATCCATCAGTGGATACATGGATAAAGAAAATGGCATATGTGTATATATATATATACACATATATATACATATATATATATATATATATATATATACACACACACACACATAATGGAATATTATTCAGCCATACAAAGAAGAAAATCTTGCCATGTGACAGCATAGGTGGACCTCGAGAGCATTATGTTAAATGTAATAAGTCAAACAAAGAAAGAAGAATACCATATGACCTCACTTATATCTGGAATGTAAAAAAGAAGTATCGCTTCTTAGTCTTTTGGCTTTACTTAAGATCTGGCAAATGTCTAGTGGAGGGCAGAATAACAAGAATGTTGGGGTCAACTTCTTGTGCTTCCCTTTTTTTAGATTCTTGAGCCTCAATTTGTCTGTCTCAGTAGCCCTTCAAATATTATATGTATATAATAAATATTAATAATATATTTATATATGTCTATATATCTATATTATTTTATGCATCTTTTCTAGTTGTGGAATGGTTTTTAGTATAATATGAGCTAGGAAAATTGCCAAATGGTAAAGTAAGCCGGAAAATTCCTGTGTTAAATGCTGGATATTTAAGGACATTAAATCATAAGCTAAAATTTTAAATATTGTGATACAATTGGAAAAATAATTTCAGTCTTAGAAATAGCTAACTAATTCACAGTGATGGATTCCTAAAATGGGGTAGTAAGGCAGAGATGGGTGTTCATATAGATTTCAGATGCAGTCTTAGGCTTTCCAGTACCAGAGAAAAGCAGAGGGATAAAACAATTGTTTAGGAAATTTACAGCAAAACATTTAAAAGATCTCTGTAATTTATTTCTTCCCAAAATAATGTATATTTTTCACTCAACTTTAACACATAGCATACTGTGATCATGACTGTTCATTTGTAGCCAAGAAAAAATATACAGAGTCGATTTGAATCCTCCAAAAATTATCCAAGAACATATACTTCATTTCATTTTTCATGCTATGTTGCAGTTAATTTTATTTGTATTTGAATACAATGTTCTAAAAGTTTGACCATCCTATTGGGTAAGACTAGCACACCATGTGGTAGGGGTAATCAAGATAATTAAAAATGATAGGCATTCTGGGAACACATAGTTGCAAAAGTAAAAAAGGTCAATGAGAACATATTTTGGAAGGTGAAGTTTCAAAATCTCACTCTCCTTGAATCATATCTCTTCCTTACTTCAAGAAAGGTTCCTTTTCCCAAAAATGTTGCCCCTCAGTCAACTGGCAGAGGCTTCTATAGAATATTCTTTTGTGGTAAGATAGTGCCTTAAATTAGCATAGGTGAGGGGAGGACAGGCAGAGGAGTGCGCAAAGCATACACTGTTTATCTGCTCTATTATAAGATTAATTTTCTTTCTAGAATATCTGTGAATACTGGACTGAATTGCTCTGTAATATGGAGGACAGAGCACAAAAGACTGTCCATGCCTGCTGAAGTGGTCAATAATTAGATACCATTTTTTAGCTCCAAAAGTTTGATTTTATTTTTATTTTACTTTTGCCCTAAGATTAGAAAGAAGCCAATCTTCTAATTTCACATATTGGAAGAATTAGTCTTCAGAATTCTAAAAAAAAAAAAAACTGAATAGCATTGGATGATTAGTGCCCTACATTGCTGACCTACTTTGTTTTTTTCTGTTTAGTTCCCTTATAATTATGAACCATTAGAGCTGACTGTAACTTCAAAAAGCAATGTTTATGATTCTGTAGAATGGAATCTTAAGCTTCACGTGGATATGTGGTCATAAGATTGCATTATTTATCAACAAATATTTCCTATTTTGGTGGAAAGTTTCATATTGCCCACGCTTGTTGAGAAATTGTAAATAATTGGTTTAGAAAATAGTCTGTTGAAAAATAATTTTATTTTGTGGAGGGTCACGGGTGGCTTTTTCATGCCCCCTTAGTCTTTTACAAGATGACCATAAAGTACCTTTCCAGCCTTGTTTCCCAACACTGTTCTTCATCATTTCTGAGCTGCAACCATAGACCTTCCAGCCAGCACCTGAATATGTTGTGTTTGCTTCCTTGGCCCTGAATTTCCATTTGCAGCTTCTCTGATGTGAATGTTCATTCCCCCTTACCCTCATCCTCAAGACTAAGTTCAAACGGTATTTCTGAGAACTCCAAGTCTTTACGTAAAAAGTCATTCCTATATTGTGACAATTAACGCACACTGTGTTACAATTATTTGTCAGTGGTGCTTATTCTCCCTGCTGAGTTTGAATTCATGCAGGGCAAAGACAGTATTGTGTTATTATTCTTTGAATTACTGATATCTAATGTGGTGCTATGCATGAGTAAATAATTAATAAATCTTTGCTGAATAAAAAAGAATGCATCTAACTTAAAATCCCAAAGGCCAGCATTTCTTTCAACAGAACATACTTTAAATTTAGGTTTTCTTTCTTCTTGTTATTGCTTAACTAAACACTATCCTGGAAGAACAAAAGTATATTTTTTATTGACACGTGGGTTTCTGAAATATCAGATACTTGATATTCTATTATTTCTAAAGATATGCAGATTTTAATTACTATAATATGTTCTTTTGAAAGAATGTCCATATGGTTGTGCCTAGATAGACTAATCTCTCATCCCTTTAGAGGTTTTTAGAATGTGTATAATGAGTGATGGCAACAATGTATTCCCTGGTTCAGTTTTAACAGACTATCACACCAGCTCACTTGGGATGGAGCCCTTTGGGGCCTCAGGAGATGGGCAGACATCAAATGTCTTTTTGATGGGATATTCTTTCTCTCTGGCATCTTAGTGCCACTATTTATCAGGAAAGAAGGAATTGACTGTCTTTTCTCAGCATGAAGAAAGAATTTACATTTCCTTAAAGTGAGAACCAACTTTTAGTCAAAGGATTACATTTGGAGATTATCACCACTTTGTTTGGTTACAGTAGAAACTAATACACTATTCAGAACAAGACAGTATTCTAAATGATCATATCCAGTATTCAGTCAGAGGCATTTCACTATAGTATGAAAATTACCCAGATCAAGAGATAAATATGGTTTTTCTAGCAAAGAAATTGCCTGCATAGGAAAATAATGGCTTGTTTGTGAAGAAAAATGTTCTGAGGTTACTTAGAAATTTTCTTATGAAATAAATATTGTCTGTTTACTTATATTTATTTAGTACTCTGTGCATAGGACATTGCTCACCTATTTATTAATTCTGGATGCTACTCAAGTGCAACCTACAGCCAGATTCTTCAAGTTTGTTGGAGTTCTTCAGAATCATTAATATTTCTCTTATGTTCTCCAGTATTTCAGGTAATCATGCATATCCACTGCACAGGCCAGCAAATCTATTAAGGTTCTATAGACTTCCAACTGTGTTTGCTACTACGAGAACATTCAGTTCCTAGAAGTTAAAAACATATCTCTAAGCAGCTCATAAATTCTGGCTTCAGGTTTAAACTGATGTCAGATGCCAGAGTCAATAACCCCCTAAGTTGGTGTGATCTCAATTCCATATGGTCCCATGGACTTGCTTGATCTTAAAGTGCAAATGTGCTACATGGATGATGATGTGAGTTACTCATTCTTATGGGGTAACAAGGGATCTTCAGTTCAGATATATAAAGAGATACTCATTACTGAAGTTTGAATGTTATTTTCTTTAAAATACTTGGAAATACTGGAAGTAGTGAAGCTTGTGGATCTCAATATTGAGAGTGCATAGCATTCATCGGAGGAGGTTGGTTAAAATGACCTGCAGGGGCCCCACCCCGAGATAATCTGATTTAATGCCCCAAGTTGTGAATGCAGATCCTGGTGATTATGATGTAGGTGGTCCAAAGGTCATGCTTTGGGAAACTCTGCCTTGAAATTTGTAATCCCTCATCTTTTGTAGATTTGTGAGCCAGCTCCAGAACCACAGGAGCTGGTAAAGAGATTCTTCTGAAGGGAGGAACATTCAGGAGAAGGCCATGAGGACTGAGGAGCAGAGTACTCAGAAAGAAGATGGGGGACCTAAATTTTTTATTTACTTTAAAAATCCTACCACTTATCTGTGTTCATATTCATAATGATGAACCATTTGGGATTATAATCACGTTCTAGTAAAAAGTGACTGCTGAAATAATTAAGGGCATTGACTTCACATCAATGAGGTGTGGGTGACTTTTTTCTTTGGTGATACTGAAGTGAGCTTCCACTCACTGCACCAATCAAGCTTGTATCCCTGGGTCAGACTCCCTCTACTCTTCCCCTGTGCATCTCACAGAGGAGGAGAAGTATGCAAGGATGAAGACTGTATAGTTGGGGTCAGATTAAAAAAGGACCCTCCATAGGGAGCAGTATAATTTTGCTCCATAGGAAAGAGGATGGAGCTGAGTTCTGCTTCTCAGCCTCAGTCAAGGTTAGAAATCCAGTGGGAGACCTGCACAGTCAGGCATCAGTCTAGAGGAGTGGCTACAAATATACACCTTGCTATCATATTCCAAGAGGAGGGTGCCAGCCATGTGTGAGCTTAACCCACCTTTAGGCTAAGGAGTGGAGGACAGAAATGAGTCAAGTGAACACTCAGAGCTGTCATTTGTTGTGTTAGTTACTGTCTTTTTTGTTTGTTCATGCATTTACTTATATGTACATTCATTCTCTCCTTTGTTGATTCTGCTAACATTTCTTATGGATTTATATGTGCCAGGCATTGTACTAAATGATGGAAATAAAAACTGGAATTTAGTCTAGTAAGGGAAACACATGAAGACAGGTAATTATACTACTGGATGGTAAGTGCTGTGCTGGAGAAAGATAGGGTACTATGGGAACACAAAGGAAGGGAACTTTGCTCAGACTTGAGAGAATCCAGGAAGGCTTTCCCGTGGCAGGAGAATCTGAGCCCTGGAGACTGAGTATTATTGGTCAAGAGTTGAAATAATAGTGGCCACTCTCCAAGATAAAGGGAATAACTTGTGAAAGTCATGAATTGAGAGATATCATTGTGTGATCAAGGAACCAAAAAACCATCCTATGGGTGCATATGTAGCATGGAGTGGACTTCTGTGAGCATGGAGAAAATGAAATGTCTTTGGATCTAGGGAATTTGGAGATGAATAAAGCAGACCACTGCCCCTGATAAGTTCATATCTGGGGATTGCTTTCCTGTTCCTTTTTTTTTTTTACAAATTTATAGATAAATTGGGAACACATATGGCCCAAATTCAATAGATTCTATCAATTTAGATCCCAATACAAGCACATCAAACTATATATTTTATTTAAATTGTTATTCTGTAATTAAACTTAACCTTAAGCTAAAAATATCAAAATGATAAAAGTTTTATTTAATAGGTGATATGTAACATACCTGGACTCTGATCATGGCTAAACACCTTCCTGAATGAGTTGCAAATATTAATGTATTTAATCTTTATAAACAACCTTGCCTAGAGATGATTATTATTTTCCTAACATAGTTCAGGAAACAGAACCATTGAGAGCTTAAGAAACTTGCTCAAGTTACATCAGAGCTATTCACTGCAGAAGAAGTCTAACTCCAGAATCAATCCTCTCCACTCATATTATATAGGCTCTCTGATTTCAGAAATGACTGTGTGAAAAAGCAGAGTGATAGTATTTCTCTAATGGGTGAGTAGTATGGTTAGGATTCAAGGTGGCTGGCTTCAGGTCAGAAATAGAGAAATTACCACTTTTACCAAAAAACATGTGTGCAGAGGAGGCACATTTTATAGAACTCTTGAACATCATTCCAAGCTCTTGCAGCCTGACCTACTGGTGCAGACACCGCCCCAGAGCACTTGGCTTTCACCAGCTTTGTGCAGATGAGACCCGACAGCATCTCTCTTTGGGTCTGCATGGATACCCCTTGCTTCCTGCTGCAAGGATTCCTGGTTGTTGCTGTGGGAACCCACTTGGCCCTCACACATGTGCAATCTGGACATTCAGGAGAGTTAATTCCTGTAGCATCATCTTGAACCAGTGAGGGGCAAGAGACCAGAGATCAGTGTTTTCTCCTAGTTCTAAGATGCATTTCATAAGGCTTATCTGCAGTCCTGTTGGTTTGAGCCCCGTCTGTTATAGCAGCTGGCTATCTCGATGATGCAATCTTGGTACTGGCTTTCCCTCATTCCCTGGTTCATATTTCCTGGATTTTCTTTCTGCTCTGTGAGATCACATTTGCATATAAACTCCTGGCATGTAAACTTCTGCCTCATACTCAGCTTTGGAGGAACACAGGCTGAGACAATGAATTAGGACACTGGTCCAAATGTCAGAAGAGTTCGGCAATTCGTTATAGTATAAATGGTAGAATATGGCATTGACATTGCTATTCCTATAGGGATGAAGCAATGCTAAATCTCTTTTTAGGTTGAAAGATTAAAAGATGAAAGGAGTATAAAAGTCTCTACTTTGAGCTGCTCCTTAAGGAAAACCCGATAAGAATTTCCTCTGAAGGTATGGACAAGAAGGACTCAGCAGAAAGAGCCCATTATAATAAAGTCAGACAAGCAGCATTTAGCTCCTGGTTCCATCACAAAGTAGTTATAAGATTTGAGAAAGGTAATACATTCATAGTTTATTACTTCCCTTTTCTGGCTGGAACACTGGTATGTGGATGACTGTTACTCTCTCTACACAAAACTTCTTAGGGTTGTGTTTATAATACTTACTGCTGTTTAGAATAAATCCTTTGGTTAGCCACAAAGAATGTCTAGAAGTGTGAAGGTGGTGAGAGTTTCACTCTACTTACAAACTAATGAATTAGCCTGCCACTGATTTTTGGATGCTGGTGGAAGAGACAAGTTCTCTGGGTCAGAGATGAAGGGCAGTTTATAATTCATAGCAATAGTGGTAGCTAGAATATCAGCATTTTGATGTTGGTTCTTCAGGCGCATTTCACAGGGCCAGGTAGTATGTATACTTATGTAGTGGGCTGCATTACAGGCAATGAACTCTGAACTTAGAGAACTCAAATCTTTTATAATGGGAAGATGCCTGCCCTTTGCTCTGGGGAGGTGCTATCTTTACCAATCTGGACAGTAAGCAAACATGCTCTTTACTTTGGAGGGAAACACTATCTCCATCTTCTAAGGCTATAAGCAAACCTACCCTTGGCTCCAGAGACAGATACTATTTCCCAGGCTGCCCACCACACAAACATCCTTAAAAATACAATCTGGATGAAGGACAGGGCATGTAGAAATTTTAGAGAGCCATGGAATATTGTCTCCCAGTAGCTTTTCAAAAAGCATTGTGTGGAGAGTATGTGTGGTATAGCACTTGCCATGGGACATATGCCTGCTGCCTGGGACAGGAGAATTTGGCTGCCACAAAGTGGAACAAGTCATACCGATGTTACCCTTGCACAAGTTAGGAGAATATTTTCTTATCTCATTCACAAAAATCCAAGTTGCACAGTCTATTGTCAGGAAATGCTATATTTCTATATATGTATATTTGTAGTAACCAGATATATAGTTAGAACTAAGTGTAGATACATAGCTATATAACTGAACTCTCCTGATCTCACTACAAATGTATACATGATTTATTTTATTATTGTTGCTTCTATTTTAAGTAGTATTTCCCTGTATTACATTTTATTTGTGGTAGTTTTTGGAGTCCTTATGGTCATCAGGAAGAAAGATACTGCCACGTACCAGGTTTATATGGTAATGATTTCACAAGTCCTTCACCAAAGGGAAATGTGAATATTATTTGGGTAATATACCCTGGAGAAAGAGGAATATGCAGACATTTCAAGAATAAGTGGACATAGGATCTGAGCTGACATTGATATTTAGGGACTAGAGCATAATCATATTCTTCTGTTTTGGGGGGGGCAAGTAATAAATGGAATGATGGCTCAGGTCAGGTGGGCTGCTTCCTCAGATTCATACAGTGGTCATTTCCCTGGTTCCTCAAATGTATAATTGGAATGGTTATATTGTATTAGCCAGAAGCTCTCAGCCTGGAAGCGAGATGGGATAGATTTTTGGTGCAACTGAGATGTCAATGTGGTGTTGATGTCTGCTAGGATGGTGTGCCATCCTCCAGGATATATTAAATAACTTAAATCAATGACCATAATATGATGTTGTTTTTCCCAGTAGGTAGAATAAAGAGGTCTAGGAAATCAGGGAATGGAGAGGCCCAGTGTGCCGTCACTCCTGTGACCCACTTGAAGGAATTTTAGCTTCCTTTCCCTTCAATTTTAGGCTCTGTGGGTTTGGAGGTCCTTGTTCTCAGAAAGGTAGTGCTTTCACCAGGGGTCATAATGAAAATCATATTTAACTTTAAACTATTTCCACTGCCTGGTTATTTTGGGTTTGTAATGTCAAAAGACAAGCAGGCAAAGAATAAAGATGTCAGGATAGTTGACCTTGATTATCAAGGGAAGGAAGGGTTGCTGTTTCACAGTGGGGGCAGTTGGGCACCACTGATCCACTAGTGTGTTTCTTGGGATTTCCGTGCCCACTTGTGATGGGGCAGTGACAGGCAAGTGCAGCAGCTGTGACCCAAGAATTTAATGGTGGACAGGGGCTTGGAACCCTCCGATATGAGAGTTTGGGCTGTCACAACAAGTAAGCAACCCAGACCAACTGCTGTCCAAGCTGAGGGTGTGGAAAATCTAGAATTGATATCTATTACAGCCTTGAGACTAGCTATAGTAGAGAGCGCTTAGCTGAGAGAGCTGTAGTTCAGCTTACTAACTTTTTATGGGTTTCACTGGCAAATGAGACCAATTAGAATCCTAAAGAAGATGTTCTTGATGTGGAGAACTTATTATCAGAAGCAAGTAGATTCAAACATCTTAAATTAGGGTGGACAGTAGTGGATACTATTATATGCCATCCAGATGACCCCTTCAGAACCAAGCTGCAACTTCTCCAACCCTGAACATGTTGACTGCTCATGGCTCTGAGCTATGTCCCAATCTGGGAATTGCCCTTGGTGGAAGGAAGGACATTCCTTCACTCAAGGTTATGCTCCCTTGCTTGGGGAAGTCAGAATTCAATACCTGGTCATCTGGAAGTTCAAAGGCCTGTCTCCTTTGTCTCAGCTTGGGACATCTCTGAAAGTCCATCCTAGAGTGAGATCACTCCATGCTCTCCATGGGATAGGCTGAAGTTTGGTGTCACTAAACCACAGTTCAACTTTTCCCTTTGTAAAATCCTACTTCCATCACTCCTTTACATGTTGTTCCCGAGGGGATATACCAATAAACCTCCTGTACACAAGTCTCAGTGTCTATATCCAAGAAATCGGATTGAAGACTACCTGCACATCTATGTCAGACAGTTTTGGGCAATCTAAATTAATAAGAGCATACCACCTTTGGTTTAGTATTTACTTAGTTTGGAATGAGGATGAGAGATTTCAAGTGAGAGAGAAGTGCATCTTCTGTCTTGGTAACAATTATAAAAGAAGAAACATAAGAGGATGCCCTCCCTTTTCTGAGGCTCTGATGACTGCAGAAACCTGAAAGAGAAAGAACACCCTAACTTGGGCACAGACAACTTTGTCTTCAGCACATGAAGGGCAAAATTGGGTCTGTAGGGGTGGAAGAGAAAGAGTAAGCTTCTCTCTCAGTCCCCTTGCTATTGGATTTCATTCTGGGCTGGCTTACCCAGGGCTGTGAAGCTAATGAGCTGTGTTCTCATTCTGACTCAGTCGGGGCCACACACTTTTCAGGTCACTTTCGTATGACAGTGATGAGAGAGTGAGCGTCTGTGTTATTAGTAATCACCTGTTTTGTATTCTTGCAAATTAAGAAATGTTGGATAAAAACCCTCTTTTCATTCATTTCCGGACAATTTCAAATTGAAGCATATTTTTGCCGTCATGAAGAGCAGACAAGAAATCCTGATCCTTGGCTGTATTTATTTATTATTAGATATTCTCTCACTATGGCAATGTAGTGGAGTGGCCGGCCGCCCGGGACTACTCATTTTCCACTTGCTTCCAGGAAGCAGCACAATGATGGTTAACAGACATGGCTGGAGAAAGCTTTCTTTTTAAAATTCCTGTGACTACATTGAATTGTTTGCCAACTATATACCTATGTAGAACCAAAAATGTGAGAAGCATGTATTTTTCCAGTCACATTTAATTGCATCAACATGGAGTTCATATTGGCTTTTGCAGCAACAGCTAATGAGCCATATGTGGAAGAATCCAGATGTTTAGCTGATATGCTCCTCCAATCCATTATACAAATGTCCACTTATAACAATGTCTTGCACTGTGTGGAAAGGAGAACGGCATCATCAATAAGGAAACACAACTGAAGGCTAATTACACTGCAGCTATTTGCAAATGTGGGGGAGATTTTCCTGCTGAAAGTATTATTTTCAATATGAAGTGGTGGGGTTGGGGGGGGAAGGATTCATGGCTTGTGTTTTCATGGAACTCTTCTAACTGCTGTTACTTATATGACCATGTGTCTGTTTCATTAACTCCCAATTACAGTCACATTCATACACACACACACACACACACACACCACTAAAATGTGGAAGAACACAATGATTGCTTTAACAGAGATGTAAAGTGCTCAGGGGCACAGAGGGCTTGACAATTCATTCCCTCAGGGACAGAGCAGGGACAGGCTTGTAGAGGGGTTCCTGGGGCTATAAATTAAAAGGGGTTTGACAGTTGCAGATTGGGAAGAAGGGAATTACAAGTGGACAGAATTTAATGAGTCAAAGACGGGTAATGAAGAAAAGGCAAAGTGTTTTAAACATCTGCCGTATTCCTTTCCAATATGTGAATATTTAGGTTCTTCTTTTTGGGATAGAGCAGGGATGGAACACTTTAACACATCAAGTTCAAATCATTTAAGGATATCAAGCCGTAAAGCCTAGTGTCTGTTAGTGGAAGTCACTATTGTATTTTTTCTAACAGTAAACCACACACACTTCCCTCCTCAAGCGTGCACCTGATTTGACACATATTCTGAGAAACAGGTGAGAGAGTTGCGTCTACAGGCATTATCATAGGATAACATGAGCATATGGATCTCTGAGGGGTAAGGAGAGACATTAAAGCTTAGCAATGGTTGTTTCAGGGAATACCATAGAAAAAACACGGTGCTCAGATCACGGTCCCTCTTCCTGGTCCTTATGAGCAATAATCAGCAAAAGCAGTATTAATATTTTTCTTGGAATTTTTACTGTTTGAGCAGAAAGCAAGATGGAGTGGATTTACGAATGTGTGCTATGGGTCTTCTTTCTGCTACAGCTTCAGTAGCTGTTTGAATTTGCTTCCTTCTGTCTTTGCCATCGCATTCATTCTTGGGACACCAACTGTCACCTAGTCATCTAAAATTTCTGGAAGTCATTTAAATTTATGTCCTTGGGCATCTTTCTCTTCAAAACTCCAGTCCCCCATTTCAAGCTACCTGCTGGCCCCTCACACTCAGCCGGGTGGATCTTGGCTCCTCATCTCACTGTTGTACCCTTTCCACATGCTTGCTTCCCCTACCCTGCTTTCCTCATTCTGTTGACCCATCTCTTGGTGCCAGTTGTTTGCTACTGGTTCTCCATGGTCAAAGTTTTGGCCTCATGTTCAACTCCTCTCTCTTTGAACTTTATTTTTATTTACTTATTTATTTTACATTTTTAAAAATTTTATTATGTTAATCACCATACATTACATCATTAGTTTTTGATGTAGTGTTCCATGATTCATTGTTTGCATATAACACCCAGTGCTCCATGCAGAACGTACCCTCTTTAATACCCATCACCAGGGTAACCCATCCCCCACCCCCCTCCCCTCTAGAACCCTCAGTTTGTTTCTCAGAGTCCATAGTCTCTCATGGTTCGTCTCCCCCTCTGATTCCCCCCCTTCATTTTTCCCTTCCTGCTATCTTCTTCTTCTTCTTCTTCTTTTTTTTTTAACATATAATGTATTATTTGTTTCAGAGGTATAGGTCTGTGATTCAACAGTCTTACACAATTCACAGCGCTCACCATAGCACATACCCTCCCCAATGTCTCTTTGAACTTTAAAGGTTAGTTGGTTGTATTAGTCTTTTTCAGTTCTATCATTGAAGTGACTTATGAATCATCCTTTCCTTTCAACTCTTAAGTATTAATGACATAGTCTGGAGCTTCGATTTCTCCCAGTGTATGCTGGTAGCGAGCTTCTTCTTCTTCTTTTTCTTTTTTTTTTTACTGGAAAAAGTAACACTTATTATGCTCTAACTAGATGCCAGGCCCTGTTCTATGCTCTTTTTTTCCCCTTTTTAAAAATTCTATTTTATTTTATTATGTTATGCTAGTCACCATACAATATGTCATTAGTTTTTGATGTAATGATCCATGATTCATTGTTTTTGTATAACACCCAGTGCTCCATGCAGTATGTGCCCTCCTTAATACCCATCACCGGGCTAACCCATCCGCCCACCCCCCCCCCTCTAAAACCCTCAGTTTGTTTCTGGGAGTCCATAGTCTCTCATGGTTCATCTCCCCCTCTGATTCCCCCGCCTTCTTTTTTCCCTTCATTCTTCTAATGTAGCGAGCTTCTTAATTGCTCCTTAATGCATTTGCTCACTCCTTGTGTCTGTGTACTTTCTAAAACACAAATCTGATATGATGATGATGATAACAATAGCTAAATGAGGGAGAAGATGTAACTTCCTACGTCATTGGCTTGTTATGAACATTGACCAAAATAATGTTGGTAAAGAATTTAGCATAGTGCCTGGAATGTCATACATCCTGAGCAAATAATGCCTGCTGTGTCTTTCCTCACCTTAGAAACACTGTATATGTATATTCCAGTTCTCAAACCCACCTGACTCTCCCTCACATCGGGGACCTCTCACATGTGTCTCTGGGACATTCCACTTCTCCCCTCCCCCACCTCTTTAATAGCCATTCCCTATTCATGCTCCAGTCTCTGTTCAAAATTCCATTTTCATCGGAGTCTTCCCTGAGTACCCAGATCTGTTTAAACTACCTTGCAGTGTGCTCCTGCAGAACTTTGTATTTCCAACCTTGCACATACAGTGCAGTGGCAGTCTTCCCACCAAAATGCAGATGGGCAAAGAATATGAGGCCCTACGCAGTGAGGAATTCTAACATGCTCTTAATTGTACTTCAGTGTTTTTCTGTGTTATTTCTTTGGTTGTCATTTGATTTCTTCCTGTTTCCTGTTCCTCCATGCAAGAGCCCCCCTGCTGCCATGGTCTTTCTTGCTGACTTAACACTGTCTTAGTTCTTATACACTTTGCAGACAGACCCCTCTGAGCTTCTGCCACATGTTATAGTAGCCCCCACTTCAGTCTCAGCAGTTTTAATTAATTCCTGCCTTTGGAAACCTCTGCATGGCACACGACTTCTGAGGCACCGTCTTGCTACACAGAAGCAGAAGGAGGTTCTTGAGTGTTATCTTAGGCCTTTCCTCTGCTTAACCATACTTGCAATAATCTGCAAAGGCTTATAAGCTGACTGGACTCCAGGGAAGGAAAGGATGTGGCATTAGAGTAGTTCATTTAGGGGAAACAAATTGAAATGGATATTTGAAAACTATCCCTTTCAATCCACAGGAGGGTGGGAAGGAGAAGAAGTCAAATGAGATTTCATTTGACTTGTCTCACACAAGACCTCACACAAGGCCTCTCTCCCCAGCCTATGGTAGTTTTACAGTAGAAGTAGCAACCATATTTAGTCAGAAAGAAGGCCTGTGATCACTCTTGATCCTTTTTCTGCTCAAAGCATTTCCTGATGCTTCCTCTTCTCTTTGCCTCCATTTTATCTTACGTATTTTTCTATCATTGCACCTGTATCATTTTTTGCACTTCTTAATGTCTGTTTCTTCCTTCTAAACCAGTAGTCCTCAACTGGAAGTGATTCCACCCCCCAAAGGACATCTAGCAGTGCCCAGAGACAATTTTCATTGTCACAACCTCGGAAGGTGGTGGGTGGATTGGCTACTACTGGCAGCTAGTGGGTAGATAGAGGCCAGGGATGCTGTGGACCATCTTACCATGTGTAGGAAAAGCTTAGTTATGAGAGGTTTATTCTTATGTGAAGATTACTATTTTAAGAGTAAGTCTTCTGCTGATATAGGGTGGATAATCCAGGATATGTTTTTATATTATTGCTAATAAATGTATTAAAACTTGGCTGTGGAATGAAGTAATTTCCAAGTATTTATTTTACAGTATCCCTAGAAATTAATAACCCCTATTTCCTTTTCACAAGAGAGCAATATTTGCTGGGGAGAAATAATTTTGTCCATGAAGGCTTATATCAGATCAGCAGCAGAGTGAGAAAGGAAGCATCAAGAATGGGAGGGAATCCCAGCCAATTGCCTGCTCATCCCTTGCCAACCCCTCTATGATTTCTGATCCTCAACTCCAGAGAGGTCTCCTAGGGAAGATATTTATCCTTTGTTTAAAGGATAAGGAAAATTAAGCATGGAGAGTCTGATTCACTTGCCTCAAACCATACAAGTAGCACCTTGAATAATTTGAGCTCGAATGCCCATAAATGGACAAATTCCCTCTACCAACCTCCTGCCTTCTCATAAGCAAATAGAGAGGTTGGTGGTTCTCTACCCAGGTTGCAAATTACCATCACTTGAGGAACTATTAAAGAACACTGATGCTCTAGTCCAATGTCTGATATAATTGGATTAAGGGTAGAGACCCACAAATCAGTTCTGTTTCATACTCCCTGGGTGATTTTAAAATTGTTACAAGTGTTGAGAATCGCTGGCCTAGCCCCTAATCTCCCTGCAATGTGCTTTACTCTTTATATCTGAGCAAGTTTATTTATTTTGGACTGTTTCATGGTACTTTTACATGAAATTTCCGAAGAATTAAGTATTCTATAATTTGAGTGACACAGAAAAACTTCTTTATTATTTTCCATAGTAAGGCAGGATGTTTTTTATTCACCCAGCTCTATTAAGTGGGGTTTACAAATTAAGCTCATAGGGTTAATCAAAAGGTTAGCAGTGTGAAGGGTAGGACATTTTTTCATTTTGCTGTATCATATCTTTGGAATCAGTTACCAGTGGCCTGGCTCATCAATGGAGAATTCTTGAGGCAACTGCAAAACCACACACGGCTGATGAGGGCCATGAGCCAGTTAGTCCTGGCCCCAGGCCATGTAAACCCTTAGGTCAGAGGTGACTCTTTAGTTTATTGCGTTCATTTGAAAAATGCATTTCTTATACTGGACTGCCATTGTTTGTGTTTTTCTCTCTAGGTTAAAAAGTTTGAAAGCCATACTGTGACATTTCTCATTTTGAAGTGCAGATCTAATCATAATATGTTCTTCTATGAGGAATGGTCCCATGACTGTGTCTTCCTGGACATGGAATCTCCATGTCCCCTGAAATAACATTTCTTCACATGACTTCTTACCATCATTCTTGGCCCCTGCTCTTCTTTATTTTCTAAGCTTCTAGTCCCACCCTGTCTCTTTTTGTCTTCTGCATTGTTTTCCCTCTCTCCCTACCCACATCTTAGGTCTGGTAGGGATTTATGATGTCACCTGTGAGTTTCAGTCATCCTCAGTGTGGTCTGCAGGGCTAAAGAGGTCAATTATCCCTGAACTTAGACATCAAATTCTTTCTGTTTTACAGTTAATGGTTATACACATTAAGGGAGACGTACATCTGAGATTGAGATTTTAGAAACAAACTGTGTAAAACTGAAATTTAAGAAAAGGTAAAGTTATGCCTCAAAACAACGTGCCATAAACTAACCTTTGAAAGAAATTCAACTTAATGTGTCCATCTTTTAAAGAGAAACCCTAAACTAAATGTGTCTATTAAATACTGAAAATATATTAGCCAGGGGATGTGTAATAAAATGAAATAAGGCAAGTCTAACCCATGCATTTATTGAAAATGGAATTGTTAACGTTTCCAAGAGCTTTCTTTTTCTTTTTTTTTTTTAAGATTTTATTTATTTATTTGACAGAGAGAGACAGAGTGAGAGAGGGAACACAAGCAAGGGGGAGTGGGAGAGGGAGAAGCAGGCTTCCCGCGGAGCAGCGAGCCCGATATGGGACTTGATCCCAGGACCCTGGGACCATGACCTGAGCCGAAGGCAGTTGCTTAACAACTGAGCCACCCAGGAGCCCAGAGCTTTATTTTTCTAAGAAAAGATAATATAGTTCTTCAGTATGAAAACTGACATATTACAATGAGTCAATGAATTTGAATTACAAAGTTCTTTGCATATATTATTGCATTTAAGTCCACAGCCAATTTATTGTGCTTGTTTTGTCTTGGGATCTTTGAGACCTGTCAAAAAGGTTGGAAGAATGGAGCTATGAACTCAAGGCTTCTGTTCAGACCTTCCTATAGTATAGGGTACCTTGTGATGATGGCACTAATTCAGACACTGGAGTGGAGAGGAGCTGCAGCTGATCTCACTCCATAGCTGTCCCTGTCACCATGCTGCCCCACTCACAAGTGTGGTCTTTGTTATAAGGGCCAGAGGTTGTATTTTTTATGATTTAGGTAGCTCTAAGACATTCTTATTGGCCAATTCCCTAAACTAAAAATAACTTATATAAAGATATCCAGATTAAAGGAAAAGAAAGTACAACTCTTCATAAAACTTGAGAGGGCAAGCTGTCCACATGGGTCTCACTGTAAAGAAAATGCAGCACTACATTTTTTATTCTTTTCTAAAGGAAGGAAAAATCTAGATGATATTTTGATGTCTTCCAGCCTGGCTGAGCCCATTGAGGCCCAACTGTCAAGAATGCTGAGGGCCACGGAGCCTGCATCTAGGACATGGAATTCGTGCTTTCTGATCCTTGTACATTGAGTAACTAATCCCTCTCCGCACCTTTCTTCCTCCTCTGCATGTACATCTATCTTGGGCACCCTTTACTTCCTTAATCTTTAATTTCTGCACCCACCATCTGAAGCTTCCTGATATATTTTTTATGTTTTATGGCATATGACAGACATTATGTATTATATGATTGAAGTTTGTATAACACAAAATCTGTTTTCTACATCATCATTATTGTTGTTATTGTTATTATGATTATTATTTTTTTGAACCTAAGTCAATGGTGCTGAGATTAGCTCTGACTACTGGTTGTAAAGTTCCTGCTAAACAAACTTGTTGAAATGCAATCTCAAAGGGTGTAAAGTACCAGAAGGACTAGATGTATGGATGTTAACATGTCACCAAAATGATTATATGCATGTATCTTTGGTTGTGCTATTGCTTCAGAATTTCTAGCAGAACTTTTTCCTGAAATTGCTTGCTCATCATTTGTGTAAAGATTCACAGCTACATAGAGTCCATAAATGATGGGTCACACTTAAAAAGAATCTTTTAGAAACTACTGCAAATGAATAGTTCACTATGACCTGATTGACTGTACTTGACTCAAATTAATATGGAGGTAGGGGTGAAGGGTGAGAGGAGAATAAGCCACCTCCACAGTAGTCACATAGAGGTGTTAGACAATTTTCTTCCTTTTAAATGTATGGCCCCTGCGTGTATGGTCTATAGGGAAGAAAAAGGTTAGAACATGGATGGACATGGCTGGTAGTTGGAAATTGTGCATACAGCAGATGTTATCTGATGGAAAAACTTTGTGGAGAAATTAGCATATAGTCTGGAAATTACAGTTTAGTTTGGATGTTGTTGGGTAGAGGTGCAAGAAGGGAGACAATAGTGAGAATAGCAAAACCAGACACTGAACAGAAAGTCAGGGAGGTGAAAAGTCCTTATAAATTTTTACCTTGGGGCATGAGACTTAGTTCACTTGGAGCATGGGATACCTATGAACAGGTTGCACTGAGAAATGATATTGGGAAAGTTGCTGTTGATGACTGTGTTCCCAAGTGTCGTGGGAGATGATGTGCTATTTCTCTGCTAGTTGAGATTTGGGAGACAGTTTTTGGTATGAAATCAAAAGCTTGAAAGAGTGCACCTGGGATTTACGGATCACCTGGCCCAATGTTGTCTTTTCACAGACGGAAGTGTCTTTGTGTACTAATCATGAGCAGAGTGTTGGAATTCAGGGGTGGAGGGAAAACAGACTCCTACTATTGGCTCCTTATGGACAGCCCTGTGAACTTGAGTGAATTACCCACCTTTCCTAAGCTTCCTTTTCCACATCTGCAAATCAGAAAAGGTTGTTGTAAGAATAAGGGAAACCATGTATATAGTGCTTAGCTTCATGGTTGAAATATAGTAAATGCCCCCAAAACATTGTTGTTACTATTACTGGTGTGGTTGTTGTTATTACTCATGACTTCAAAGCTACCATCTCTCACTCTTCCTTGCTGTGCTTTTACTAGAATTGCATGAGTTGACGAGAGTCAGCGGTCAACTGTCCTGACTTCAGGATAGTTAGGTAACTGCAAAGTCCAATGGGCGGAAACTCACCCAGACTTTGTAGGCAGCGCCTGTAAGAATTGTTTACCTGTGCCACTCTTCCTGTAATAATTTCTTTTCTGCATTGGGTTGTAGCACTCTGGCCAGATGTATTATTTGGTAAGAATGGGATCGGTAGGAGTAACACAGAGGTAGGTAGATTTTATCCCCAGACTCTGTCCCCTTTGAGTGTCGCTGACATCCGTATTTTCTAGAAATCTTAATCAGCTTTAAATCCAAAAGAATAAAGCAAACACTTTTCTTTTTTTCCAGTCATTAAAGTGCTTTTATTAAGTCATCAGATGAGTATTTTCTAAGGGAAAAATAGTTTATGTGTGGTTTGGACACTAAGCATTGACTCAGCATCAGGCTTGTGAAGGAGAAGGCCAAGCTACACCTGCTGACACACAAGTAATAATAATGGAAAAAATAAAGAGTGTCCCAAGTTTGCTAAATGAAGCCATACGTTTGGAAAAGCACAATACACCAAACTCTTATATGCTCCTTTTATTCTTCCAAGATTATTCTCTTTGCTGCCCACCAGCATTATATTTTTTCCTTCCAATACACATATTTTCCCAAGTTCCACTGTTGCCATAGGATTCTCCCATGTGTTCTATATTTTTGTACAGTGCTAGTCACAGTTAGGTAATATTAAGCAATACTTAGGAAAGTGAGCCATTGGAAATGACCTTTGAGGCTAGGAATTTCATAGAGGCTATATGTAGTTGTTCTTCCTACTTTAGGGATTAATTACTTTTATAATACAAACAATGACTGCAATATAAGCTCTGAGAGACTGACTCACTGAGGAAACAAGACAGGTTTCGGAAAATGGATCCCTTGCCATTGACGCACATGAGAGAACTTTATAAAAAAAGCGGTAATCTGAGAAATTTAATTGCCATGTAGCAGTTCACATAAAACGGATACTATCAGTACATGGACCATAATGAAATATTCTGTGATTATATGCCAGTTTCAAAAGAGTTGTGTTGCACGACCAGGATTTTTGATTTATTGAAAGGAAGGAAAAGGAAATCGGTGTCCAGCTATTTGGGGGTAGTTTTACTCTTCCGGGAAGTCGTTCTGCAGACCTAGAAAATGAGTTAAAGATGAGAAGACAAATTTAGGAGATGATAAAGCCAGGAAGAAATATTTGCCTGTTGTGCACCACCTTAGCAATGTTGGAGCCTTTCATCCTTCAGCCTTGTGTTCTTCCATTTGGAACGGGAGGTACTGCTGTAGGCCAGTGCTCTGGGGGTGTATCTCGAATCACTACAGATAGGGGCTAGGAGAGCAAAGCAACCCAAGTGGACTTCAACTAGGACAAAGCCGTGTTTCCTATGAGATTTTTACGGGTTTTAAACAAACTGTTCTTTGGAAACAATATTTTGTAACCAATGGACTGCTAGATGATTTCTGGGTCCTTTGCAGCATAAATATCATTTGACTGTGTCTTCAGGGACTACTTAGAAGCACCTCAGCAAGAGGAAAGGAAGATAAGTAAAAAAGCAAAGAAATCCAATTCAGTTAGTAATCCCTAAAATGGGCCCTCTTGCCTGACTTTCTTTTTTTCTTCAAAGATTTACTTATTTTTGATGTCCTGAAAGCAGAATGTATTGGTTGCAAAAAGGTGAAGCAAAGATTTCACAGATCCAGGCCTTCTTTTACTGCCTCTCTCAGTGTGACACTTTTAGTGACAAGTTGCTGAGGCCAACACCTGTTTTTTAAATTTCATTATTCATTCTTATTCCTTGGCTTTCCCAAGTAATAAGCTCCTTTTCCTATGCCAACATGGTGATCATTCTACCAGTGAAGAGACCCTATTACTTGGGAAATCGTGAAAGCTAAGACTTATGCTCATAGATGCTTACATACATATAAATGTAAAAAAAAAAGGAAAACGAGTTAAACACTCATCCAGCTTCCTTTCTACTCTCAGTACATAGTTATGGTTGATGGGCAAGTGGTGCAAGTGTTTGTGTGTGTCATGGGAAGAAAAGCAGAGGAATTGGGAGACCAATTAGAGTGCTTGGAAAGTCATGGAATTCCATGTTTGTGTTGTGTAGATGATGCACTATGACTGAGTGACATTATTGTGAAGGCTTGATCACTCATAGCTTTTCTCAAAGTTTGGGACAGCTTTTCCATTTCAGTGTCAGGCATGACGGTGTGTCCTGCATAATCTTGCCAAAAAGGAAAACCAGATCCACTCACCTAACATAAACACAGTGAAAGCTTCTCCGTGCAGCACGTGCTATCAGAATCTGTCTCATTGCACCCCACTGCCAAGGGAGAATTGACAACTGACTCTGAAAAGTTTCAAGGAAAGGGGACTTGGCTCTTATTTTAGAAAATCTACATTTTCAATATTCAGACTATGCGTTATCTCTTGACTTCCTTTATGCTTGTAAACAACCGTCCGCATTTACTATTATAGCTGGTGCTACATAGTTCTTGCTATAGACTCAGCCAATTCTTTCACTGTGGAGACATAACTCTCTGTTGTGTGATTCAAATACCTTTCTGTCATAGGCTAGTTGGTTTTGCTTTACAGTTGGCCCTACTCTGATCTTGTTTCCAGTGCTCCTAAATTAGGTTCTTTTTACTTTATCTCTTTTATCTAAACTTCTATCTTAGTTCCCCATTATCAATAGGCCATATGTTCAAAAACCTCACTGAGTGCCTGAAACTGTGGATAGTACCAAACCTTATATATACCATGTTCTTTTCCTATACATAATTCCTATGATAAAGTTTAATTCATAATTTAGGCACCATAAAGATTAATAACAATAACTAATAATGAAATAGCACAATTATAACACTATACCTTAATAAAAGTTATGCGAATGTGGCTTCTCTCATGTGCACTAAAAATACTCATTGCCCTGTACTCAATCTTCTTTTTTTTTTTTAAAGATTTATTTAGTTATTTATTTTAGAGAGAGAGTGAGAGTTCAGGGAGAGGGGCAGGGGGAGAGGGAGAGAGATTCCTAAGCAGACTCCGTGCTGAGCATTGAGCCTGATGCGGGGCTCAATCTCAGGACCCTGAGATCACAACCTGAGGTGAAACCAAGAGTCGGACACTTAACCAACTGTGCCAGTCAGGCCCCCCTCAATCTTCTTCTTGTGATAATACGAGATGATAAAATGCCCATGTGATGAGACGAAGTGAGATGAATGATGCAGGCATTGTGACAAAGCCTTAGGCTACTATGGACCTTCTGATGTGATGTGAGAAGGGGGATTATGTGCTTCTAGACCAAGGTTGGCCATAAGTAACTGAAACTGTGGAAAGCTAAACTACAGGTAAAGAGGAGACTATACCTGGAGAGGCAGTATGAAGTGTAGAAGGAAAATCTTGGATTTGAATCTTGATTGTTCCCCATCTTGATTGTGTAATCTGGAGCAAGTCACAAGATTTCTCCCCTAAATTTCCTTATATGTGAAATGGGCTACCATCTAGTTTCTTCTTCCAGTACTTTTGAGTTGTCATAAGGAGATGCTCTGTAAACTCTGTAGTGGTTATCAAATTATTATTGTTACTATTATTTCACTGCTAGTAACTGAGTTGTTCTCATTTTTCTTTTCCCCAATGCTCATTTGCTGTCCAGGAAATTTTCTGAGAGGATGATAGATCTATGCCCTGGCCAGTCTTCTGGAAATCTAACCCCGTGAGCTCTAATAACTATGATTAGAACTTGATTCTGATGCAAGACTTTGAAAATCTGCCTTGTTGGGTCTCTATCTGCCCCAGGCTCATATTGTACTTTGCCTGCTTAATTTTTCATATATAGATTCCCTCTACTAGAGTCTGGACTCCACAGAGGAGACAATATGCTACATCTATCTATCTATCTATATATCTACCTTCGTACTTCAGCACAATATTTGAATAAAAATCGTTAAATAAATTGCTTATTGTATGTCATATGGTATAATATGCCATTTATTTAATAGACTTTTTGATATCTACTAGTGGTGTGGGTTGAATTGTGTCCCCCCATAAAGACATGTTGAAGTTCTAACTCCCAGTACCTCAGAATGTGACCTTATTTGGAAATAGGGTTGTTGCAGGCATAATTATCTAAGTTTAGAGGAGGTCATACTGGAGTAGAGTGGGCCTCTAATCCAACATGCCTGGCATCGTCATAAGAAGAAGGAAATTTGGATACAGGCACACACAACGAGGAGAGCTCCATGTGATGACAAAGACAGAGATTGGAGTTATGCTGCCACAAGCCAAGGAACACAAGGAATGAAAGCCAGCCACCAAGCTAGGAAGAAGCAAGGAAGTATTCTCTCTCAGGAGGTTCAGGGAGCACATGGCCCTGCCAACACGTTGATTTCAGACTTCCTTGTGTCAAGAACTGTGAGAGAATAAGTTTCAGTTGTTTTGAGCCACTCAATTTGTGGTAATTTGTTACAGATCCCTAGGAATTGACAAAGGTCTAGGATCAACAGCCAACAAGATAAACATGTCTCTCTCCTCATGGAGTTCTGCACCTTCCCTTTACTGCTGCAGATCCATGTTTTACCCTTCCCCTCCCTGCTTCAGCCTTGAAGCTGACCACCATGGATTGGATCAGAAAGTCTCCTGTCTTCCTGCTTCCTCGTTGCAGTGGGCCAGTGCATGGGGCACAGGCAGAGATCAGAGGGAAGCAGAAGAATGAAGGCACGGTGTTTAGTCTGGTCACCATGGACTGGCTGCCCCCTCTACTGAAGTCCCCTTTCTGGGTTCTGGGAACCCAGATGGCTTGTTCTGCAGTCACCCTTTCTGGGTTCTGGGAACCTTGTTCTACTCTTCTCCCTTTAGATCCGGCAGTGGTAAGAGCTCTCCACTCTCGTTACTCCTGAGACATTGCACTGCCATTTTTTTGGTTTTGCCCCTACCTTTAGAAATACTTTTTTTTATTAAACTCACCTGAAAGTCTCCAATCCGAGTGTACCATTTTTTCTTGCTTGGAGTTTGGCTGATCTAGTCCTTGAAGAAGACACACAATGAACATGTAAGCATATTTTTAATGGACAATTATAAATTAGTTAATAATATTAATGTTAGTTAATTTCTACTACTACTAAAGGAATAAGTCACTGCATTTTATCTTCAACAATCTAAATGAGAGTTAAAAAATAAGTTACTTTAGTACAAAATTTTGTTCAGTTAGCAACATAGAGGAGGAAGATTACAGTGTCAGATAGCTATGGAACAAATGGGAAGTTTTGAGTAGACAATGTCATCTTGGTGTTGATTGATTTCATGTGGCATTGGGCTTTTCTGGCACTAGGAAGATTACTACTGTATATGGCTTACATATGATTGGTGTGTAATGCCAGAATGTAGCTTCCTTCTTTCTCTTAAGCGCATTGTGTTTCAGGAGTGACAACTTGAATCTTTGGCACATAGGATTGTTGAATTTCTATTTGTTCAAGAAGTAATGCATGTCATAAAAACAGCCTCTTTTTTTTTTTTCCAACCCAGGAGCCCAAAAGTAGATTGTATTCTGGGCTTGAAGAATTCATACTCTTATGTCATTGGTTATTTTGTATTCTTACACATGTAAGAACACTTTTCCTTAATGCGTGCATTCTCAATAAAAGTTAAGATTTCAATTGTGTTCTGGGGAAGACTCAACATGTTTTAAAGATAGCATTTTATAAAAACCTTCACAGTGAAGTATCTGTTCTCTTAGGGTCTTCTGTATACAGCCAAGTGGGACCTGGTGAATTTAGCTGAAAATAATACATCAGTCCCTTCTCGATACCTAAGGTGAGATTTCTGTAAACCTTATGTGAGAAACTTTCAATACAATGGAGGGAAATAGACGTAGGACAATGAAATCATGAGTGAAACTATTGAAATTCTGGAGAGTATGATTTATGTCTATCAAAGTAGAACCATGACAACAGCACACTGAGTATTATACAATTACATGTGCCTTCATTTGGTAATTAATAGCATAGAATGGGTACATATTCACATACATCCTTCAATTGCTGGTAACTTTTCAATGTCTTCTTTTTCATACATTAAATATAATTCTATAAATTTGTTTTGTTTGATGTTGTTTATATCCAGCACAGGATTTTTCCTGTGTCGGTCTGCCATCTCCATTTCCAAGGCCTTTCTGATTTTATGACTTGGGATTATTTTTCATCACTTTGGTTTCACAGTATTTCTGCAGACATTCACATGCATGCCCGAGTTGGAAAACAAGCTGGGGATCGTCTTTATTTCTCAGCCTCCTTTTCCCAGTGCAGGGCTGAGTGGTGTGAATTCCGAACATGATAACTACATAAGAAAGCCCCTTCTCACCCATAACCTCAGGGATGTTTCCACCCATAACCAAAAAGTGCAGTTGCAATACTTGGGGTCAGTCTCCCTCTGCTCCTTTTCTCTCTCCTACTGTTTTATGGCATTCTTTCTTTTTTTTCCTCTACCTTATGATGTATTGCTTCTTTCTTTTCTTAACTTCTGGTTTCCTATTTCTCTAATTATCTGCATCAGGAAGGACCTTAAATCCATGTGCACAGAAACCAAAACTCCCCCGAGGATGCTGTGTACAGAGTAAATCCATCTGTACTAAAATTTTATACAAGGGGAACTTGAGATTGGACACATTTTTAGTGAAGTTTCCTTGCCTTTGCTCATGATCTGGCCTCTTCCCAGAACAGCCTTTTCACTCTTTGCCATCTGGGAAATGTGTATTCATCTCTTAAAACCCAAGCCAGATGCCACTTCCTCTAGGGAAACTTTTCCAGCGCTATCAGGCAGAATTAGCCAACTCCTCTGTGGCCACACTTTTGTTAGAATGAGAATATGCTTTCTTTTTAACACCTACTATGTGCTTGGCACTTAAAACGTTGTATCAAGTACATGCTTGCTTGCTTATCTCACTTAGGTAACTTTGAACTTGTCCAAAGCAATGATATTTTTGCTTTTTTTTAATCTACCCCAGGGCTCCAGATGCTGGCATCTGGCATGGAGTAAGAATAAATGTTGAATAAATGATGTATGAATATTTGAATGAGTTCATTAAATGAATTAGTGACACTATTCAGTATCTGGATTGCAAAACAAATGTACTGAATGTACATATAATTAATGATTAATAATATATAACATTATGGTAATAATTAATACATTCTTTTATTAAAATGCTACTAACAGTATATATTTTTATAAATGTTAATTCTTATTGTGACTCCTATTGAATATATTTTCATCTTGAGGTTTTATTAGCTGGATTGTACATTCTATGCAAATAGGAACAGTGCCTCTCATTCTTGTCATCATACACCCAGCTTCAGATACCTGGTGGTGCCCTGTAGAACTTACGAATAAAGGATAAAGGGCAACAATGTAGGATGGAAATAACTCAATCTTTTAACATTTCTTTTTTTTTTTTTTTAAGATTTTATTTATTTATTTGGCAGAGAGAGACACAGCAAGAGAGGGAACATAAGCAGGGGGATTGGGAGAGGGAGAAGCAGGCTTTCCACCGAGCAGGGAGCCCAATGCAGGGCTTGATCCCAGGACCCTGGGACCATGACCTGAGCCGAAGGCAGACGCTTAACGACTGAGCCACCCAGGCACCCTGGACATAACTCAATCTTTAACTTTTTTTTTTTTTTCTTAATGGAGACAAGCACTTGACTGATTACTGAAAGGAAGGTGAACCCGGGGATGGCACCGATCTGCACATTTACAAACTGCCTTTCACTGCCCCAAGCATCAGTCGATTCTCTGGCCAACGATTGCTTTGCCCTTCCTTATCCCTAACCTGTTTGTTTTTCGAAGGGAAAGGGGTATTCTGCTAAGAGGGAGAATATATTTTTCTCACTCTGAGTACTTGTCTTTGTTGCTCCTGTTAAAATGATAGTAACTGATAAAATCCCAGCCTCTTTGGTGATGGTGATTTTTTTTGGTCTGCTATCTGCAGATACAAACGCTGCGTGCGTTAAGAAAACACGTGGGCAAACAAAACAGCACATGCTGTCCTCACAGCCAGTCACACAGAATGCTCATGTGTGCATCTGGTGCCGATTAATTTTCTTCCTGCTATTTACATCATTCTTTTGAAGATGCTCCAGCAGTCTATTGCTTTGCCCAACTGTTTATAATGTCTATAAATCAGGGACTTGAACCAAATGAAATGTCTAGGCCATGTTTGCAAAATATTTGGATGTTCTGGTTTTATTTTTCTAGCTTTAGAAAACATATAGATTAAACTCTGATGGAAACTTATTTTCTAGTTACTCATTTTTTGGAAATCAGTTCCTTTTTCAGCCAATGATTAGGTTCAAACCATGTTTTGGTGTATTGCTCAGTTTGTTTTTAAGTTTCTGCTGTAAATGTAGACAATTTTTCTTTTTTAAGAGTCTTAAGAATAGGCAAAACAAATAAAACCAAACCAAACCCTGTTAGCTACATTCTTAGAAATCAAATAGTAGTGCCTGGTGAACAGGGCCGCCTTCTAAGCACCTGTTTTTAACATTCAGCTGTGACTTTTTAACAACAGTTATAGTTCAACAATTGAACTTTGTTCAGATTTGAGGTCTTAGTGAGCTGAATTCGGAATATGGGAATTTTTATTAGAAACCCTGGTAAAGTGGACAACTGGGGAAGGAATCCAAGATTTCATGTTTGATTTATTGATTATGTGCATCAACAGCATGCTTTTAATTTGCAGTCAATAAAAAATACTCAGAATCTGTGCTCAGGTCAATTATGAGTCTATATTTTGTATCACAGACATTGTATCCAATCCTTTCTCCTTCTGTTCAGGTCACAGTTTTATAGAGGGATGTGGTAGACAAGAAATTAGAGCTAAAACATGAGTGAATCAGTTACATAAAATGTTTATGAGATGCAGTGAATAACATAACCTTAGGGGGAAAAAAGGATCCCCCCCTTTTTCCAGCAATTAAAGATGAATGGACTAGTTGTCTCAACTTGATACCTAGGCAGGTCTACACAATGTGACTACAAGTTGAATGATAGCCAATGGCAATTTTGACATATTTTTCTTTTTCACATGACTTGGTTCTAATGTAGATATATACCCAAAGAGTATGTATGTGTTTTTAGGTGGTGCTAACAAGGATGCTAACCGTATCGTTTATACCAAAAGTTACTGATTAATCCCATTTGCATGTGCATAGAGCTAAACAGTTTACAAAATCACCTCTGACTCATTTTAGTGGAAGAATAAGGATTATTAGACTCATTTAGATTGGCACTCCAAGAATCAACACCAACCATTGACTCATGACCAAGGGGAAAAGAAAACTAAGATGTATTCCAACATCTAGATCCCAGTCCTGTTTTTTGAGTGTCTGAAAACACACTCATTGCATAAGATACATAAACTTAAGTTATGTGTACCTTTTAAGAAATAGTTTTTAAAACTTGGGCTTCTTTGTCTTATCAGCAAAATGGAATTTGAAAGTAATTACCACAAAGCAACAAAAGATCCTGACGTGCCTTTAAAATCTTGAGAGCAGAACATCATTCTCTCCACAAGACATTTTGTGTACTATGCATGAAGCATTTTCTTAGGGACAACACCAAGAATTTGGCAATTTGGAGATGGTGGATTCTACCCTTGACTATTTACTTCCTTCCAAACGATCCCATTCAGTGAGCAGAATCCAACTGCTTGGTTTCTTAAGAACAAACCAGTAAACTAAAATAGAGTCTCCCACACTGAAGGAAAAATGGCCCTAAGTACTTCAAGAACAATTTGTGCAAGGTCCAACAATTTAGGAGGAGGATGCTATAGATCTCCTTCCTGGAGATTTAAATGACATTAGTTCTGAAGTAAAGAAACCTGTTAATTTTTTTCCTAGTTTCTCTCAAATTTATTGGGATACACATACACATAAATATATGTACCTATATATAAGAATATATATTATTAATTATTTGTTTATTAACATATAAATAACTTGAGGAGCCATGTTTGGGAAATGTTGGAAAATGATTCATTTTTTACTGATTGCTTTAACTTTGCATTAACATAGCATTTTATAAGATTTATGACTTTTACTATGTTAAATGATTTCTAAATACTACTGTGCAACAATTAAATCAGACATTTAAAATCTAAATGAAACAAATATTCAAGGTATAATAGAAAATATATTTTTTTAATGCCCATTATTTGGCATATATGATTTTATTCCACTCCTCCAAAGAAGAACCTTCAAGGTCTGAATTTATTGACTTAACCACAGCCTGGAAATCTAGTCCTCTGCCATCTGGAACCATCTGCCTCTTCAACTTGTTTCTTTTTCTTTTCTCTTTCTTTCTCTCCTCTTTCCCCTCTTTGTCTCCTTCTTCCCTTCTCTCTTCTTTTCTCTCTTCCTTCCTTCCTCCCGTAGTTGAACTCAAAACCACCAGTCAGCCAGATAAAATGGACATCTGTGGACTACTTCATCCAAAAACAGTGAAATGCACATTTTTCTCAGGCTCATGTGGAACACTCACCAAGATAAGCCACATTCTGGTCCATAAGATGCACCTTAAATTTAAAAGCAAAGAAATCATACAACATCTGCTCTCAGATCAACTTATTTTTTTGGTCACATGATCACATTTTGGAGTCATGCTTTCTTTTTCTTTGGGGAGATCTAAATTCTTTTAAAGCTATTACTACTGGGGTCCAGGTGTCCACCAGACCCTCAGGTGGCAGGTGACGGGCCCCAAAGCAGCTCCAGGTCATTGCCAAGTTAAGACTCAGAGGCACAGCCATCCAGCAGCTCTCAAGGGCAGGTCCTCCATGGAAAGGCTGTCCTTGCTCATTGTCTGGAGGATGGCTGACTCATGGTGCTCCATGCTTTGTGCCCTGGCTTTTATTCCTTGACCTGTGACTCAGTTCCTCCATGCTATGTCCACCTTTAGCTTTATTTCTCCCAGCTGTGACCTGTGGTCCTGGTTTCATCTCTGGCTTCCACGTAGAGTTATTGTTTTTTTTAAAAAAACTTTTTCCTTTTTTCTGCTTCTGACTTATTGCTGGTATGTCTTTAATGCTTTGCCCTTGGCCATGACTCCGACTAACTGGAAATTGCTGATCAAGGCCTGTGGCTACCACCTTGAGTGCTCTGACTCTTACAACCCTGGCACCACAAGGACTTCATCTGTGCTGTCACAACAGGGATCTTTTCCTTTTCTGAGTTATGACTGCTCATGTTCCCTCTACTCCTGATTTACTTGCTATTTGTTAACGGTGCTTTCTCTAGCGAACAAGGCCTTTGTCGTGCACAAAATTCGACTAGGTTTAGGAGAGTCTAAAAATTAGGGATCATCCTGAAATAGAACTAAGATCTGCACGAACACTGTTCGTTTCAGTGAACACCGGGCTCCTCGTAGGTGTTCTTGGGTTCTTTAATTAAAGTACACTGCAAATCTTCATGGTCTCTGGTCTAGATCTGCCTGGTTTCAAGGGGGCAGATCATAAAAGATCAGAAGATAAGAAGTAACTATTTGTCATTAGGGAGTAAGAAATGCTGGCATTACAAAATGCTATGTAAGCTAAGGCATGGTAGGGGGAGAAGGGTGACGAGATCCAGAAATGCAAGAAAGGACATGCTTCCCCTCCTCATTCTTTCTTTTCCTCTTTCTCTTTACTCTCAATATTACATATTTCTAATGAGCAAAAATGGGATAAATACACTTAGGGGAGAGATAAAGTAGAAATGATCAAGTAATATCTCCAGGAATGTTTCTATTTTGCTTCCTGTGCTGTATATGCTCTGGAAGGATGGAGAGAGACCGCTAAGACATGTTATTTATTAATGAGCTAATCCACAAAAAATCTATCCTAGGAAGTCATGAGCACATTTGTGTTTCTCCAGTGTAAGTAGTAGAAGAGATGGCTCTATGCAGGGGAGGAAGACAGAAAGCTAAATGCTGAAATGTTGTGACTGCCCTAAGCTCTGTCATCACAAATCCTTTCCCTTGATCATCTCTCACCCACCCTCCTCCTCCTGATCCTCCGGCAGGAAAACACCTGTGGCCTGTAGGGATGTATCCCACCTGGTCTCCCTTGGCCTAGTGCAAAGAGCTTTTGAATGGGGGGAAAATCCTGGAAGCATTTACAATTTCCGATATCTCAAAGTCTAAGACAATACAAAGAGGGCAGGGCCTCTGCTTCACAAAAAAGAAGAGGCAGGCATAGTTTCTATGCCAGACTGTAGTGGAAACAGACAAGGGCAAAAACATATATAATCTTTCTTATTAGAAGTGATTTTAACAAGAATGGAAACAGATCATGAAATCCTACTTAGTACATTTTATTCCTGAAATAGGTTTTCAATCTTTCTATTTTCTACCACTTTCCAGACTTTTGTATGGTGGACAAAATGTGAGTCATAACGGACTACTGTATAACGTTTCACTTCACAAAACATTTATATAGCATAATGGCTTTCAGACTTTGGGTGATTCTAGTGGGTCATTCTGCCCTGACTCTCACCCTTCTGTGGTCTCCTGTCCACACGTCACCCAGACCTTGCCAGGAGAAATAATAGTTCAGGGATTGCTATTGGACCAAATAGGGCCAACCAAGGTAATTTTTTTTCAGTTAACATATCAACCTGTGGAGAGAAACTGTCTCTTCCATTTGGGAGGATATGAAGCTGGGTTGCTGGCAAACATGTCCCCTGCTACATGGAGAGAAGCTTCTTGTAGAAAGAAGCCAGTCAAAGACAGAGCTGGGAGATGGATGGGGGGAGGCATTCAATTTCTGTAGTTCTTCTTCCACCTAATGAATTATACTTAACAGTATCCTCAGCTATATGAGCTATGAATTCCTCTCTTAAACTTGTGACTATTTCAATAGGACGTGCATTGCTTTCAACAAAAAGCGTCCTAATATAAATGTTAAATTTAAGAAAATGTTGAGCTTACCTCACCTGACCACATTTGTGAGTGGGAATGAGGGAGGAGATGTAGAGTAGACCTCAGAGAATGTCCCAACACTGATTTAAGTGGCATATATTTAGACATGTGCACTCATTCAGGTTTGAGCCCCTCTGTAAGCAGGACTTGAGACTTGAGAGGGCCTAATACCATTGGGCACAGGATGAATGCTCAGTTAATGCTTAATGAGTAAATGAATTGAAGAATGAAAAAAGAGACATTCTTGCACCTACAGTCTGGTTTGATGACATTGGCTCCTTGAAAAGAGAAGATCTAAGGTACATTTTGCAAAGAAGCTCCCTGTTGCTTCTGTTAAAATCCAGAAAACAGTCTTTTGAGGGGGTGGGTAAGGAGGCTGACAATTTACTTGTGACTTTACCCAATTCTCAGTGTGAAGAATATGGCTTTAGTGGCAGTCAGGTGATTTTTATTTTGAAACTGAGTCTTAATTTTACCTAATATGTTCCTTATGAGAATTAGGGGAAAAATACACGGACTGTTTATTGCCTAGTACTTCTCTAACTTCTTCCCTTCTCTCAGTTTGCAGACATCTTTGTCTCTTTCCAAATTCTTGTTTGAAATGTGTGGGTGGGCGAGGCGAGGTGGCTGGCCATGCTGCGGACACAATGTCTGCATATTGTTATAGCCTATCTACTTCCCTCCGTTTAGTGGAGGCCTCTGGTCCTAACAATATCCGTGAGCTGAGACAAACAAAACTTCTTTAGAATTGGGCCAACAATTAGAATGTACTTCTCTTTCTCCTCCTCCTATGACTTGTATAAGGGGTATGCACTGAGCTCCCTTGCCGTCCGACTTCTGGTTAAACAAAGCCAATGGGAATTTCCAGTGAGAGATTTAAGATGGCAGAAGACAGAGCACTGAGGCTGATTCCCCTTGCTGTCTCACTGCTGGGCTGCAGGATAGGACAGTTTTCTCATGTTGACCACAGGCTACAAATCTCTAAGCAAGCAGTCTTTTTTTTTTTTTTTTAAAGATTTTATTTATTTATTTGACAGAGAAGAGACACAGCGAGAGAGGGAACACAAGCAGGGGGAGTGGGAGAGGAGGATGCGGGGCTCGACCCCAGGGCCCTGGGATCATGACCTGAGCCCAAGTCAGGCGCTTAACGACTGAGCCACCCAGGCGCCCGGCAAGCAGTCTTTTTTACACCCACCACTGAAGTGACAGCTTGCTGGGTTCTGGGAATTGTGTCTTTACTTCCCAATTCAGCTCTAGCTCCTCATTTTTCTTGCCTGGGGTGTTTCAGTGTTCCTTTTTGATGTTTCTTAACTGTGCCCACCATTTGTCAATAGTCCCTTTTTTAACTTTTCTCAGTTACACTGTTGGAGTATATGATTTATTTCCTGGAACTCTGACTCGTACAAAGCCTATTAACTGCCAATACTTCTTACTTAGGTAAATTCATTTAATCTTCATATCAATATCCTTCCATGGGACATATTACTTAGATAAAATAAACTTGAATGCAGAGAGTTTTATTAATTTGTACAAAGGCACCTAATAGATGAGAGAGCCTGAATTCAAAGCCAGGTCTTTGGGGTCTTCAACCAGGGATGTATCCACTATCTTATGCAGTCTTTTCTTCAAGAGCTACAAGTGCTTTCCATTAGTTCAGGAAAATTCAGGGGATGTATATGCTTCTGTCCAATGTATCTGAGAGAAGACCCAATTTAGTACAACTTTGTCTATTTGTAAAAGTCTTAAGAAGTGTATACAGTTTGAGTTTCTGAACACACACATCCAGGATTTCCTAAGGGTTCACTTTATTATGTCTAACACCTATTTACTAGAGTCTTAAATCCATTTTTTTTTTTTTCCCTGCACTGGACTAATGGTTAGAAGAAATTTAATTGGCCCATACTGAAGTGTATTTATCCACAGATCTTTATGAGCATTCCTTTGTTATGTAAATGTAATGCTACATTTTCTTTATTTCTAAAAAGATGAATCAATCTTGACCAAAAATTATTATTTTACTTGCATGTCTGAATATCTAAATGCCCACAAAATTACAATCACATTTGTCAGTCTCAACTCTAAATTTGATAAAAATTTATTTTTCCAGTCCTCTATTTTCTTAAAAGACTTCGGCAAAGTTGGCACTGGTCAAGAATGAAATTTACATAGTTAGTCCCTTTGCCCTTTGTCTGATAAAGCCAAACATAACTTTTATTTCTTCCCCTCAAATATCATTATTTTATTCCACAGAACAGATTTTTGAATTTATCTCCCATAATTTCCTTTGATTTCTTTCTGTTTTTTTTTTGTTGTTGTTGTTAATCAATCATCACTTTCTCCCATTTCCTTGTGGCCTTGAACTATCCAGCCCATCAATGAGCATTTCCTACACTAGATTCTCTAACAACAGTAATCAAGGCACAATTTTCCACCTCATCTGCCATGAGTTATACTATGCTAAATTCATGAAAGGAAAAATTCAACTTTTTCTTAGTTGTCTACCACCCCAGGAATTACTTAAATTGAGCAGCAAAATGCTCTGGTAGTGGTCATTTCAATCAAGAAGATCCTGTGATATTTCCAGTCTTTGAACTCCCAAGACATAGTTAATTTCTATTCTTAGGTGACTAGCAAAGCAATGTATACAGCTTCCAAATCAATCAAGACACAGTTCTATGAGGAAGGCCTCCTTTTCATCGGAGGGGGAAAATAATTTTAGATTTTTGTGGAGCGGCTGGAGGACAGCATACAATGCCTCTGAGGGACAGGGTGATAGAAAGGAAAGAATAATTGATACGGAAAAAAAGGCTCAGGTTTAGGTCCTGGAACCATCTCAGATTATGAAGTTGACTCTTTTTCATTAAGTCTCTGTTCTTGCTTCTCATCTCTGAATGATACTGGTAATAGTTAGAAGGGAAGGTGCCTTATTTTCTCCAGTTCATGAGTGAAAGGATGGAGTGGATTGGAGAGTCATGCAGTCTTTTTGTAAAGACAGTAAACCCTTTGTAAAGGCCTTAAACCTTGGGAAAAACTCTTACAGATCAATCTTTTTGTAGCTATCTGACTGACCACATTTACTTTTTTTATGATAGGATTAGTTTTCCTGCACTCATATTTTTGTAAAACATTATTGTGTGTTTTCCTTCTTTTATTACTGGAGAATTGCCATGCAGGTACCTGGCTCTTCACATACATTTCCATTTATTTCTGCTGCTTTTATCTAGCCTTTATTGCTTTTATTGGGTCTCTAACTAAAAGTATTTTTTAAAGACCATTATTTTTTATTATAAAATTAATGGACACGCATTATAAAAGATCAGAAAAGGGAGAAAGAATAGGTAATCACTGTCTAAAAAAATAAAATCTGAGCCACAATGAGAAGCTCATATGTAATTTAAAATGCTCTGGTAGTCACATTTATAACAAAGCAAAAGGAAACTGGTGGCATTAATTTTACTAATGTATTTTATTTAGCCCAATACATCAGTACATTATTAATTTCAGTAGGTAATCAATGTAAAATTAACAATGAGGTATCTTACATCTTTTTCATACTGTCTTTGGAATCTGGTGTGCATTGTAGCACATCTCTAATCTCACTGGGACTAGCCATATTTCAGGTGTTTACTAAGCATATGTGGCTAGTGGCTATCATATTGGATGGCACAGGTGTCACAGATGGATAGTAAAAGTTATTTCTCCCACCAGTAAAAAAAAAAGCAAAAAACCCCACTGTTACCATGTTGGTTATGTCTTTCTAGGCTTTTCTACATGGATTTACAATTTTTTTTAAACAAAAAAAGTTCAGATTATAAAACATGTTTTGAGCTTGCATTTTCCATTTCCTCTTATCACTATGTTGTGGGCATCTTACTTTTGTTCAGTTCCCCAACTGATGGAGTACTTTTTCAGATATTTTTTTTTCTGGGAAGATTCATGGGTAGTTTTATCCTTGTGTGAATGAGAATACCATTTAATTGCCTTTGCAGTCAAATCCTAATTTGGTTGGGCATAGAATTATGGGATCGCAAAGTTTTCCCCTCTAAACTCTGTAGAAATTTTGCTCCAGTATATTCTGAAGTTGTATTTTTTCAGAAGAGAAAGTTGTTAACCTGTTTTTTTTCCTCAACTATTTCCTTCTCTTTACTTTGTTGAAACTTCAGATATTTTCCACCATAGTTATGTTTCTACTTTCATTAAATATTTTTAACATTTAATCTTTCTTCAACTCAGGGATATTCTCGACTATTATGCCTTTGATTATTGTTTCTCCTTTTCCATGGTATCTTCTTCTGTAATTGCTAATATAAGTTTCTGAGAGTTCTGCTATTTTCTAGATTACTTACCTTTTCATTAGTTGTTTTTACCTCCTGGTCCTTTATTTCTGAGTTCTAAGTTTTAGAAGAATTTCTTGAAGTAGTCTTCAATACGACTGAGTCTATAGTATATAGTTTTCTGGTACTTTCCTAGCATTTGAAAGTTTGGTGATTTTGCATTAATTTTAAAACAATCTTTTATGCTCTCAGTTACAATTACGTGATGGTTGTCACATAATGGCACATGAAAATGTCACAAAATGGCTAAACTGATTCAACTTATTTTTCTGTCTAATGGAATAAGTAAGTGTGGTATAACCAAATTTCTTAACTTCTTGTGGTTGTTAGATAATTACCTAACATTTAGCAGGGATGCCCAATTCATATTTGGGAGAAAAATAGTTTTGTACCAATAGTATAGTTTCTAAAAATCGTATCACTTCTGATAGTGTTTACAAGTTTCCTTCTTGTGTCAGAGTTGTTAATTGCACTGAATATTCATTCTTCCTTACTATCAGAATCCTGATATATTACTTTAGGTAGGGTACTCATTTCTCAGCCCCTGACCATTATGTGAGTCTATATCACTAAGTTCTGGTCAATAGATGTAAGCAAAAATTGAATTCAAGAAATTAGAGTGGCTTAGCTCATGTATCCTTATTTGGAGTGGTTAGAAGTCATGACTCATTCAACATTTCTCATAAAGACTTTGAGATACATAGGAATAAAGACAAATCTTATAATGATGTTCAATAAATGGTTGCTTACTTTATGGCTGATCAATTAATGTTGGTGTGATGGGAAGTAGGGAGAAAGGGAAAATTAGTTAGATACAGTTTATTTATCATCTGGAAGCTCAATAAGGAATGAATGAAACATTGATGAATTTAAGCAATTCTGAGCCTGTTGTGAGACAGCTTTCCATGTGTCTCTCACATTTCTGCATGACTTGCAAATAAAGACACTGAAGGCAATCACTCCAGATGATCTTTCCAAAGATGTAGAGCAAACAGCCTTGGAAGATAGAAATAGTTTCTTCCTCTGGAGTAGATGGCAGGTTTGCTTACTGTTCAGTCTAATAAAGACAATGTTTTCCTCTGGGTTAAAGATTGGGCAGTTTGCCTGAGGCTCATTATAAAAAAAATTGAAGTTTCATAGCAAGGAGTTGCTCATCTATGATGCAAACCTACTGTATGGGCAGCATCTGCATGGGAAAGCAAGAAGCTCATGCTGCCTTCTGTGCCATGAGTAATAAAGTTTTTCTCTTTGATCTAGGAGTCCAGCATCTTCTGATTGTCTCCGGGAAATTGCACCAGGCTGAACTGATAGCCAACAAGTCAGGTAAAAGCTCATACCCATCATTCTTGACAAGGCTTTCCTAGTTTCTCATGGTCCTGTGGGGACCTGTTAGGCTTATGCCTAGGAAGCCAGAGGATGGGATGCACAGAGTCAGTCATGGGTTCTGTTCACATTCCAAAGCCAGCAATCACTAATCCTGAGTGAACACAAGGTTTTATGATCACTCAGCGATCACAAACGCATGCTCAAAGCTAATATTGTTCAATAGGATGGTGGCAGCTGCATTGTGTTCACCAGCTCCAAACATGGATATAGTTCTTGCTAGAAGCAAAGTTTATCTCTAGACTCTTCCCACATTTTTATTTAGCAACTTTTCTGGGGCCTACAATCTTAGTTTTGCACCGCATCAGTAACAGTACATTGATGGCATGACCCATGAGTTCAAGAACATCCAACAGCAAATATGTATCTGGTAAGTGGACAGTCCCTGTCTGTGTCCCTGTCTGTGTCCCTTCTTCCCTGAAATCCTACACTGTCCTCCCACCCTCATCCCCACAAAAAGCCTTAAAAATCTTGATCTTGTATCCCATTCTTTCTTTGTTAGAAAATTGGTTACCTCTGAAGAATAAGAACAGAATGATCAGGCCTTGAGAAGCCAGGAGAATCAGCATTAAAGGCTCAAAGTTTGACAACTAACAAAATGGTTATGAAAATGTGAATACATGACCTCCCTCCTCCAGGGCCCTCCTTGGAGGAAAGCAATCAAAGGACACAATTGCATAGCCTGAGAACAGTTTTAGACATCTTTGCCTTATAAATATCTACACAAAAGTAGGCTGGACCAAGGACTCATTCTCCCAGGACCTCTTGATCATGGATACATTCTTGTCATGATTCGAGTTCTTCCTGCTGTTCCCATCAGCACCATTTTCAATTTGCTGGATCGGGCATACTTCAGTGGTAGTACCACAATTTCTGTATTTATCACAAGCCTTAAATTAATGAAGGCTTATTTACCTATGGAGAACTACATCTTACACATTATTTCCTAAGAAACCTAGCACAGATTTTCCAGGGGCTAGATGGGAGGACATTTGTGCTATACAGTGCCACACTCAAAAGCAGGGATGGATACACTATGGCCTGCAGGCCAAATCCAGCTCCCTGACTGTTTTGTATGTCCCACAAACAAGGAATGTTTTTTACCTTTGAACTTTATTAAGCAAAATGTTAACCTCCCCCAAAAGAATTCTGTTTTTCTCATTAGTAGATTTATATTACAAAAGATTGAACTCAATTATTATATTTCAAATTTCATCAAGTATTGGGGAAATTTGTCTTCGCTCTTATTTTATAAGTATCTACATAATATTTCTTGGCCCTTTAAACCAAAAATATTTACTATCAGGCCCTTTACAGAAAAATTTTGCACACTCAGCCCAGATACAGATCCCAGGTGGAACTGGGATCTTGCCATCTTGATTCTCTTCTACCTGGAAGTGGGCTCACTGCCTTCCACATATTCCTGCTCCAAGCTGAGAGACTGGGAACAGCTACAGGTTCTGTTTGGGTGTGAACAGAATACACAGATGAGAAATTTTACTCTGCTTCTTTAAACATTTCTCACCTAAAAAGAATTCCCTCATCAACCATTGCCATGGTTTCACACGAAAGTTCTTGAGGGGTTTCAGTTCTCCCACGTGTACAATGGCTGTGGTGATTAATAGGTCAGGTGGTAAGGATCCTCTAAGAGTCCATGAATACATGCATTAGCTAGTATGTGTCCTAAACAAGGATAAAATTGAAATAACATAATCCAGCATGTTAAGCTATGATATCACTATTTTTTTTGATATCACTATTTTTAAAATATTATCATTAGAATATGAAAATATTGTGACATCATTTTTTTTTCTCCATAGCAATTCTTTAGGTGATTCAGTGGTATAGAAGCACTCATAAAGACTGTGGGTAAAAAGAAGGTGAGTTTTTGTTTTTTTTTAAAAACTACTCTAGCACTTATTTAAACGTTTTTGAAAAGCTCAAAAAATGGATTTTGGAAGATGTGGGCTTGTATATGTTATTTTCCAGGAAGTTAAATAAATTATAAAGACTCTCAAAATAGCAGCTGTTTTAAAAGAATAACTTGCTAATGGTTTGTCCTAAATTTCCTGGCATTAAGAATAATGACACAGTTTCATTCTGCCATGATTGCATTGGGAGGACAAACAAAGCCCAATTTACGTCAGGGGAGAGATTTCTGAAGGCAACGAAGACTCTTGTTTAACCTGCTTCTTTATCGACTGTTGTGATTTCCCACAACTGGTCATTTGTTGGTAATAGGAAATCACTCATCCTCAAGGCAGTCATGAACCCCAATTAGTCTTTCCTTTTTTTCACCTACATTTGATAGTACTAAAATTGGCTGGTATTGTTCTCCAAAATATTCTTACTACATCTACATTTTGTTTTCCTTGGCAAATTGGCTTTTAGCATGAGGCATGAGGTATAGTCACTCAGTTCTAAGGAAAAGAGAACGTTTTCTTTCCCATCCTGCACCTCCCCTCTTCCCCGCCCAGATTAATCCTAAAAAAGTATTAACTATAAATTATCTAAATAGTCACACATAAGACTATCCACAAACTATGGAAAAGCTTGTTGACAAAAAGAGGAAGATGAAATTTTCCTCATTTTATTGTTATTATTCTGTACTGTAATTGTTTTATATTGCTGCATAACAAATTATCACAAATTTTGTAGCTTACAACACCATACATTTATTATCTCATAATTTCTGTGGGTCAGAAATCTGGGCATGGCTTGGGTGGATTCTTTCCTCAGGACTTCATCAAGGTGTTGGCTAAGTTTGGGGTCCTCATCAAACTCACTGGTTCTTGGCAGAATTTACTTTCTTGTGGCTGTGTACTGAGTTTTCTCTTTCTTTCTTTCTTTTTTTCTTTCTTTCTTCTTTCTAAATATCTTATTTATTTCTTTGAGAGAGAGAGAGAGAGCACAAGCAGGAGGAGGGGCAAAGGGAGAAGCAGACTCCCTGCTGAGCAAGGAGCCTGACCTGGGGCTTGATCCCAGGACCCTGAGATCATGACCTGAGCTGAAGGCAGATGCTTAACTGACTGAGCACCCCTGTACTGAGTTTTCTATTTTTCTTCTAGAGGTTGGTCAGAAACTACTGTCGAAGCCTCAATGCCTTCTGACATTCTTGAAGTTCCTTGACACATGACCCTTGCATTCCAGGCCAGTAGCAATGCATCAAATCTTTGTCATGATTGGAATCTCTAACTTTTCCTTCTGCAATAAGTTGGAGAAAACTTTCTGCTTTTAAAAGGATCATGTGATTAAGTCAGGCCATTTGGATAATCACTTATCTGAAAGTTCAATGATTTGTGTCCTTAATTACATCTGCAAAATCCTGTCACAGCGGCATGCAGATCAGAGTTTAAAGGAATGACTGGGAGGTTGTAAGTGTACATCAGGGACTGAACTGAAGGGGGCCATCTTGGGGTTCTGCCAACCACATGTACTACACACACACACTTGCATGTATAGTTGTAAGTGATATTTAGAGAGAGTAAAGAAATTGAGAGGCTCTGAAGAGTATTATAAGAGAGTTAAAATAAGAGGAAAAAAAACCCCAAACTTTTTTCTGTAGCCTTTATTTTGGTAAGTGTGGGGAAACTTTCAGTGATAAACTCTTTGGAAATATACCTGAGTTTGAGGAGAATGTTTCCCTCTAAGAATGTCAGGCTAAGTTGGAAAGTGCCATGTGTAACTCTGATTATGGACATTTTGTGGTTTTGAGTAATTGAGACTCCCAGCCATTTTCTCTGGTCTTGATAGGGTTCCTCTACTCAATGCTTAACACAACACAGGCAACTTTTGGAATAAAGAAGGATTTTCTGTCTAAAACAGCTTGGCTGTCAATAATGACTTCTACCAATGGCGTATTCTTCTGCTCCAGTACACACATTATGCAGGGAATGAAGGTGTAGGTATTTGGTCTTGGTGAGGGAGGCCCAGGGACCACCAACTCAAGGTCCTTGCCATGTCCTATTTATGTGCCTGAGCTCTTTTCTCACTTTGAGATCGATATCCCATATACTTAGGTGTCTTCTCAAACATCTCTTCCAAGATGTTTTCCCCTTTCCTCCTATTTCATAATCATTAATACCTTGTCATTTGTGTTTCCTTGCTTTGTCACCCTTTCCCCTCTGAAATTTAGGCTTCCTGAGGGCAGGAACTAACTCTCCTGGCTCCTCCAATCTCCTGAGGAGGGAAACAGATAGAGCAAGGATGCTGCTCCTCTTCAAATTCTCAGTGATGATTTCTTACAACCATGTCTTTCTTTTTTTTTTTTTTTTAAAGATTTTATTTATTTATTTGAGAGAGAGAGAATGAGAGAGAGCACATGAGAGGGGGGAGGGTCAGAGGGAGAAGCAGACTCCCTGCTGAGCAGGGAGCCCGATGCGGGACTCGATCCCGGGACTCCAGGATCATGACCTGAGCTGAAGGCAGTCGCTTAACCAACTGAGCCACCCAGGCGCCCCACAACCATGTCTTTCTAATCCCCTGTCACAGTCAACTCTGTTTTCACCTTCCCCTGCACTCGATCCAGATGATGTGAAGCTGTTGTTTTCCAAACCCACCAACAAGTACACTGAAGGGATCCGGCTTCTGTGGGCAGAGATAAGATTTAAAGGACTTCTGCTTATTCTTCCTCCATCATTAAAATGACAGTGATTCCCTCAATGTTTCCTTGTGGTGATGCAAATGTCAGGGAAGGGTGACATTCAAGATGTATGGGTAATTTTTTTTACTGAGCATGAATATATTGTTTTATTTATTTACTTAGTTATTATTTATTTATTTAAAGATTTTATTTATTTATTTTCAGAGAGAGGGAGAGAGAGAACACAAGTAGGGGGCCAGTAGGCAGAGGGAGAAGCAGGCTCCCCGCTGAGCAGGGAGCCCGATGTGGGGCTCAATCCCAGGACTCTGGGATCATGACCTGAGCTGAAGGCAGATGCTTAACCGACTGAACCACCCAGGTATCCCTCTTTATTTATTTTTCTGAGAATTAATTTGAATGAAAAGTTGGAAATTATGTAAGCCATCTGGGCATCCTGTGTTGAAAGGGAAGAAGGCATACTTAAGGAAAGGAAGAAAGAAGTAAGGCTATTTGAGGTGAACATTTTTTGCTTTACAAACTCACTTAGGACAGTAGGGTTAAATTTTTGGCAAGTTCCCACTGGGAACTATGGTCTTCTTATTTTTAGTGTTTAGTACATTTAGTTGTCTCTCTTGCCTCCATAAGCATTGTGGATTTTAATGTGTGCATGTGCTCTCTTTGTAAATTTCATGCGTGGGGTGCAGAAAAAACACAGAGCTTACCAGAAAACTCTTGACTGGAAAAAGGGATAGTATGCTACTTTTTGGGCGACAACTTTTGGTAAACTGTGAATCCAAGAGGAGGTAGATTTGGAAAATAGTGATGGGAACTACAATTACCAATGATAACCATTAAAAAAAAAAAAACAACTACTTCGTACTTTTCAGCCACTCCCTCTCCTCAAGCAGATTCTGTTTGCCCAGGGCCCCCATGACAGTACACACTTTGGCACACCAGTGTTTTACAAAATGCTTCCACCTTTCCCCTTCCTTTCCGTTAACAAAAATGTGGCTACTTTTGTCCAATTTCATAAGAATTAAACCTTGAAAATTTTTGAAAAATGATAAACTCATTAGGTAGGTAACACATTAGCCAAATTAGTGCCCTAAGTAAGCCAATACGAACTTGCCACTTTTCTGAACCTTTGAAGGAATGGCTTCCAATAAAAAACAATATAGGGGCACCTGGGTGGCTCAGTAGTTAAGCGTCTGCCTTTGGCTCAGGTCATGATCCCAGGGTCCTGGAATCGAGCTCTGCATCTCCCTCTCCCACTCCCCCTGCTTGAATTCCCTCTCTCGCTGTGTCTCTCTCTGTCAAATAAATAAATAAAATCTTTAAAAAAGCAACGACATAGGCCACTGGGAGGATTACTGTGCATCACATGTGGTTTTGCGACATCCTTAAGTTAGCTTTCTGAACGTGAACCCTTCTTTGGGGTCTATGAATGAGACTGCTTTTCTGCTTTGCTCTCATTCTTGAGCTCTAGATTGGTATAAACGTGTTCTTGGATGACATCTCCACAAGGATGGCCCTTCAACATCTCAAAAGCAACACATCAAAAATTAAAGTTATTACCCCCCTGCAAAGCCTGCTCCTCTCTCTGTTTCCCATTAGTGAAAGGAACCACCACTTGTCCAGGTTGCCATAGAAATGGCTGCCAATCATCCATGCCCTATTTCAACCTACACTTCCAGTCAACTGTTAAATGTGTCAATTACTCCAATTCTCATTGGATCTGAATTACCTTCAAACAAAGTTCAACCTTGTAGGCATATGGAAGTGCTGGTTCCTGCCTACCTCTCCTAACCGCTCTTTCCCAACCATACTGAACTATTGACAGTTCCTCAAATATATTTTTTTCTGTATTCCTTTGTGCTTTTGTTCATGCTGCTATCACTGCATGCAATAACCACTCTCCTATATGCTCAACTAACTCTTACTTGTTCTTCTATTTATCCTTCCAAATCAAAAGCAGGTGTTACTTTTCCTCCTTCAGTCTCACCACCAAATGAGTTAGGTATCCTTGTCTGTCCTTCTGTATTATGCTGTACATGCATTTCTTTTATATAACATTTACACTTAAACCTCTTGTCTTCTTGATCTGCTTCCTCCAAAGAGAATAAAACTTGAGGTTAGGAATTTTGTATTGTTCATTACTGTGTTCCTAGCTCCAAAAACAGTGCCATTTCTTAAATGAATGTATGAGTGAATAAACAGATAACTATTGACAAAGCATTACAGAGTGACTGTTGAAATTGCACTTCAACGGTTCAAGATGTTATGGACACTCCCTTATATTATTCAGGTTAAAAAAAGATCATGTAGTCCAGACATTTATATAAATGCAGTGAAGCAGAATTGCATTCCCAAGGGCATACAGTCATTGAAACTTTCGACTTCTTAGATTCTATTTGTTTATTCAAATGCATACTCCTTTTCCTTTAATTGTGAAGATGGAGCAACAAGCTTTTTTTTTTTTTTCTCTTCATTTTGTAAAGGAGACCAGTCATTTATATAGAGAGTCTCTTTGACCTTGAAGATGATATGGAATGGAAAGCATTTAGATTGCCCCAAATTCCATGTGTGTGCCATATAAGCTTTGGTTGATGTGATTGTGGAATGCGGGTTGAAAGGTCTATATCCACACTGCAATAATCTTGAGAAATATAAACATCTGTTATTGATGTAAATTAACTAAATTAATTTTCATTTTGGCTTTGGAGGTAGACAAATTTCCCTATATATTTCGTGAACAAGAAAAGGAAGAAAAATTAGCGTAAATTACTAGGCTTTAGTTCTGCAAAAGATATTGGGAATTTGTTGATCATCTATTCATTTGATCAATTCAGACAATGAGCATTTATTGAACTAATAAGCTTGGTGGTCTACATAGACAAAATTAACCTAGAAAATTACTAAATCCCTGTTTCAATTTGTTCCACATAAAAATGGCAATAGAAAGGACAATTAAAACAATCTTCACATAATTAACAATATAGGCCTGCATCAATTATTTATGGGATTTTGGCAGATTAAGTGTCTTAGTCCTTTTGGGCTGCTATAATAAAATGCCATAGACTGAGTGGCTTATAAATAACAGAAATGTATTTCTTACAGTTTTGGTGACTGCAATTCCAAATCATGGTGCCAGCATGGTAGGGTTAGGGTCCTCTTCTGGGTGCACACTTCTTGTTATATCCTCACATGGTGAGGAGAGCTCTGTGAGATCTCTTTGGGGCACGAATTCCATTCATGAGAGTTCCGTCCTCATGACCTAGTCACTTTCCAAAGGCCCCACCTATTAATATTATCACCTTCAAGGGGTTATGATCTCAATGTATGAATTTTGAGGGAACACAAACATTTAGACCATGGCAGTAAGCAACAGGTTCTGAAATTAAGAAACCTTATAAATCAATCCTTTATCCATCTCTTATTAGATAACAACACAGGACTATACTAAATATGTGATCTCTGTGCTCTGATTTTGATAATAACAGTTTTTTTTTAAAGATTTTATTTATTTATTTGACAGAGAGAGACACAGCGAGAGAGGGAACACAAGCAGGGGGAGGGGGAGAGGGAGAAGCAGGCTTCCCGCGGAGCAGGGAGCCCGATGTGGAGCTCGATCCCAGGACCCTGGGATCATGACCTGAGCCGAAGGCAGACGCTTAACGACTGAGCCACCCAGGCACCCGATAATAACAGTTTTGAATGAAAAGATACATATTTCCGTAATGAGTCGTATAAAGAAAAAATATAGATTGTTGAGTTTTCCACCTGAATTTCTTCATAAAAAAAAAAAAGACCAAAAACTATAATCATAGGAGGACTTTTGGCTGATACACATTGATTTGGTAAGTGATATTTTGATAAACTTGAGACTTTTGGGGAAACTAAGACTCTTCTTAGGCAGTTTAAATTTAAATCTTAAATTTGACTTAAATAGGCCCAATAATTAGGACTCTTTTAACCTGCCTAAGACCTGAACCAATTGAGAAAACAAAAGATTCAAAAGATTCAGACCGAATTATCACCCTTTAAAAAAAAACAAACAAACTACTAAATCTGTTTTTGGAGAATGTGATTGGCAGTCACAACAGGACGCAAGCTTCTTCAACAGAGAAGGATTGATCCTTTGAAACATTGAGCAAAAAGGCACGGATGAGAATGCATGCTTCTTGCAGGCCTCACACTTCCAAGGTGGAGAGACTAGTAGGAGGCTGGGAAACGTGGGTCTAGTTTCACCTTCCCAACTCAGTACTCAGATTAAGCTTTCCGCTCTGTGGATGAGAGCATAGCAGGGCTGCCGGGCTGACATGTGCGTTAATGGTGCTCCCTTTTAGTGGAAGAAGTTGGGAAGTAGGGGCACCTGCGTGGCTCAGTTGGTTGAGCTTCCAACTCTTGATTTTGGCTCAGGTCATGAGATGGAGCCCCAAGAGGAGCTTCGCTTGGGCCCTTCGCTGGGCATGGAGCCTGCTTAAGACTCTCTTTCTCCCTCTCCCTCTACCCCTCCTCTCCACCCCACTCCAGCATGCTCTCTCTCTTTCCCTCTCCAAAAAAAGAAAAAAAAAGTGGGGAAATAGTCATCCACCCTTTAATGGTTTATGTTTAGTTAAATTTACTCACGAATTATATCATGATACATAATATGAGTTCTCTTACTGCTTTGTTTTTGGCCATGTTGGATTTCTGTGTTCTGATTGCAGTGAACAACTGATGACTTCTGAAATCTATTTCCCAAATTTTCTTCTTTTGCAAACATACTCAACTGCAACAGATGAAACACATTTCCCCAAGTCCCTACCCTGAATGTTATGCCTGAAGGGGGTAGTATCATTATCACAATTGTTCTCCTTAACTGTGGGCACATATTTATGTAAACTAAGATTATGTTTTTACAGAAAACTTCCAGATGGGAACTAAAAGCCCAAATATACTGGTATTTTTTTAAAAATATTTTATTTATTTATTTGAGAGAGAATGAGAGGGAGCACCTGAGAGCGGGGAGGGTCAGAGGGAGAAGCAGACTCCCTGCCGAGCAGGGAGCCCGATGTGGGACTCGATCCAGGGACTCCAGGATCATGACCTGAGCCGAAGGCAGTCGCTTAACCAACTGAGCCACCCAGGCGCCCTATACTGGTATGTTTGTAAATGCAGATACTTGGTATTTTGTGAACCAAATATTCAGATATTTGCCAGATTTTTCCAGTTTTTGTCTCTGCGCATATCATGAAAAGATGATTATATCTATCATATGCCTGAAAAGATGAATTATTTTGACAAGAAAATGTTCATCTTCACCGATATTCTATGTGCATTTTATCCATATTTAGTAAACTGAATATTTTTGTTTATGAGACACTTTTAGATTTTTGAAAATTAAATATATGAGGAATTGCACTATGTGAATAGCAGCTAAGACTCCTTCACTCTACGTGTTCTTTGATTGTGGATTTAGAAGCCAGGAGATTTGAAATTTGAAAGTTTGAAGTGAGTGCTTCATAAGGACCAAAGGTTCATCACTGGATTAACGTGCAACATGTGAAAATTCTTTTGTTAGTTTAAAAAATGATTTTTAAAGATGAAACACTAACCTGTAGTCACACAAGTTTGTTAAGAATTGCCCTATTGTTTCTACTGAAAAAATAATTCTGGGATCGATGTTTTAGCTTAAGCATGTTTCAGCCATCTTTGAATAAACTTTTATGGATTGACCTTTCTAGATACATTTTATTTCCTAGGTGCACAGGGTATATAAGAAAAGCCAAAAGAATATGCATGAAAAGAGTTGCAGACTGCATTTTAAAATGAAGTACTTGTGTTTAATTTCTTTTATCCTTTGCCACTACCCTCATAGCTTTCATTATTTAACAGACTCAGAAAAAATATTGCTTATATGAATTAGCAGTAACTTTTTTTTTCTCTTGCCATAGCTTTAAGCAATACACGCTTAATCAAAAACAGAGGCTAATTCTTTTTCAGACGTGTGTTGTGGTCTTTTGACTTCCTGAAGAAGCATGAATAAAACCGCTAAGCCACATCATAAAATACTTTATTTGCTTTGAGGTATCAATTATTATTATTAGTGAAATACATTCAGAAGAATGGATATGTTAAAAAGCAACTTTATCTCGTGTTCCTTCACTGAGTGTAAATTTCTAATTGTTCTATAGAACACGAAACTTCTACAGAGTGAGCTAATGCAGCTTAATGGCAAAAATGAGATATCTAAATTTAAGCTGAAGAGTAGAAAAGTCAAGTAATTGGAAATCTGGGCGTTGTGGTCCAGAGTGATCTTCATGCCCTTGATTTACCTCTATTTTTTTGTTTAATTTTTATTTTTGTTAAGTTATTAAATTTTAATTCCATAGTTAACATATGGTGTAATGTTAGTTTCAGGTGTACAATATGGTGCTGATTTGTATCTAAAAGAGATGTAGCAGGGGGTCTCTCTGGTTCATCAGAATGTATAATCTACCTGTATCCAATGTCAATGTGGAAAAAAGTAACGGGCAGTGCCTATTGTTATTTATATATGTGCCATGTATGCTCACAACTTCTAACCTCCCTTTGGATGAAGAGTTGGAAATGTATTAACTATATTTCTCAGACCTCTTTGCATCTGGAGTTTAGAAGCAAAGAGGGCCAGCCAATCTGCCTGACTCACATAAGATTTGGAAGGTGGATATAAAGGAGAAGCCAGTATTTTTTTTTTAAGATTTTATTTATTTATTTTAGAGATAGAGAAAGAGAGAGAGAGAGTACAGGACAGACTCCACACTGAGTGCAGAGCCCGATGCAGGGCCCGATCCCATGACCCTGAGATCAGGACCTGAGCTGAAACTGAGTCAGATGCTGAACTGACTGAGCCACCCGGGCACCCCTGGGAGAAGCCAGTCTTCTGCAGCTTTTAGCTATTGCTGCAGGCCAGCAAGGTCACAGAAGTAGGAAGTCTTCTTAATTCAGTTTTTCATCATGCAGTTTCCAGCTCCCAGGTGTCAAGAAGCAGAGATAGAGGTGGTGGCATCTTGATCTGGCCTTCAGTTTCAAAACTATGGCTGTCTATTCTCCAGCCTCCAGGAGGATGTGGAGAGGCCACTGGAGCAAGCCATTTGGGCTTCTTCCTTCTGGCAGAGCTCCAGGGGCAGCCTTAGTGGGTCAGTTTTGATTGTTCTCAAAGTCATTGCAGGAGACCAAGACTAGAAGTTGTTCCTTCAACCTTTCCAATGATTTTATAAGCACCAAATTCCCTATTTTAAATCTCTCCCTGCTTAAAACATTTAGAGTAGTCTCTCTGTCCTGCACTGAATTCCTCCTACTACATTAGGCAAGCAAATAAAGGTGTGAACAGTTGGAGCACAAACTTCTATTTCACTTTTAACAGTGATCAATATTAACACTTTGAAGTTATACCCACACTTCCACCTTCATCAAATAATGACAGACCCAATGTGCCCAAATCCCAATTTACAATCAGATAAGTTAGAAAGTAAATTTTCACAGTACAGTGCATTTTTTTTCATTTCATAATACTCTGAACTGTTAAGAAAAATAAGGGCCAGTCTATATTTGACTAAGATATAAATCACAGATGCCCTTAAAATCGTCTTAAAAACCCCATACAAAATTTCAGGGCCCCATATGTTGTGGTAAGGGAAGAGTGCAGCTGTACTTAAAAAAAAAATAATAGTGTTAAATGAATTTAATAATAATAACAGTGTGATGGTGTGTGTGTGTGTGTGTGTGTGGTTTTTTTCTCCTGGTCTGGATAGACAAGAGGTTTATGGAGTCTGGGTGAGCAGACAGTTCTATAGACATAAGTTCTCCATGGAAAACTCCTTGGAGCCTGTTCAGGGCAAACGCTGCCTGAGCTCGGTTAAAATGATGGCTCCAAGTGATGGCCAGCCATGAAGAAAAGCACTGGCTTAGATATCAAGAACCCAGACTCACTCAGGGAAGGTCTCATGAGGATCACTGGACCTAAAATAAAGTGAATATACTCTGTCTCCTGGTCTGGTTTCTATGGGAATTTGTGTTTATGGGGGAAGCATGAGATTGTTTCATCCTAGCCAAAATATCTGGACAGTTCCATCAGTTCAACCATTCACAGAGTTCAGCTGACTGAATGTTTCATCTTTATGGCTGGTGCCAAGTGTTGCTAGGTTTGGCCAGGTGAAGAGCATCATCAAGCCTCAGAGTCTGTGTACTTTCTGTGGGTTGTGTTTGGTTGATGGGAAGAGATGGCATGAGCAATTGAATTGAGTGAACTAGATGGGCCATGGGTGAATTTGAATATTTCTTAATCCAAACTTTTTGTAGTTATTTATTTATTTGTTTATTAAAGATTTTATTTATTTGAGAGAGAGAGAGAGGGAGAGGGAGCATGAGCAGGGGAGAGGCAGAGGGAGAATCGGACTCTCTGCTGAGCAGGGAACCTGACATGGGGCTCAGTCTCAGGCCCCTGGGACCATGACCTGAGCCAAAGGCAGACACTTAACAGTCTGAGCCACCCAGGCACCACTTTTTATAGTTATTTAATGATAAGTTCATCATCCTTGCCTCCCCAACAACCCCCCATCCGTGTCGTGCCCCCCCCCCAAGGAGTTCAGGCAGATGATTCACTAGATTGGTATGGGTGTCTTCATCATGTTTATGTTGTTATCACAGAAGTGAGGGAGGGACGTACAATAGTAAGATTTTCTTTTTCAAAGGAATGGTCTGTAATGCATTTCTGGAGCTTATCAAATCAATTCAGTCTAATTTAAAAATATTTGTTGTACCCTGAATCTGTGTAGCTTATGGTGCTTGACGCTGGGCATAAATATAAGGACAACAGGTGTATCTATTCTCAAGGCCTCAAGTGGTGGTTCTTGATCATGACTATGCAGTAGGATCACTTGGGAGACTTTAAAAAATACCCCTGCCTGGACTCCCCTGGACCACTTAAATCAGAATATCTGCGGGCTTGGACTTAAGTGCTAGTGTGCTTTTAAACTTCTCCAAGTTTTCCTAATATGTCATCAGAGTTAAGAACTATATTTAGTGGAATAGAAATACATACACACAGAATGTGATGAATGCTAAAATTTATGGCTAAAATTAGGCTGGGATAGAGCTTTTCAGTACACTACCATTTCTTTTTTCATAAAAGATTTTCTTTATTTAGAAAGAAAGAGAGAGCATGAGCAGGGGGAGAAGCAGAGGGAGAGGGAGAGAGAGAATCTCAAGCAGACTCCATGCTATGTGGGGAGCCTGATGTGGGGCTCGATCTCACGTCCCTGAGATCATGACCTGAGTTGAAATCAAGAGTTGGACACTTAACTGAATGAGCCACCCAGGTGCCCCTAACATTTCTTTTTTAAATCATTTCTTTTTACAGCAAACAGAGTCTATTATGTACCCTAAGAACTAAGTCCCCGTAAGCATTTGCTGCCATGGCAATTTGTGCTTAACCTTTCCTAATTCATGTGATCCCATTTATAATTACATGTCATTATCCATCTTTCTTTGTAGAGCGGAAATTCAGTGGGAATAAAGGGCACATTGCTCCCCTACCTAACACAATGCCAGGCACTTTGTAGAAGCTCGACAAATAATTTTTAATGGAATGAATGAATGAATGGCTTTGACAAAAGTACATTGTGGCACTCATAGAAGCCATTTTCATTACTAATGATGTTTTCAGCTATATTCTAGGTAATGGATCTTTCCTGCAAAATGCTATCTAGAGTATAAGTAACAGATCTGGGCTCAGGACTACTGAGGATCTATCATGGACTCTAAGGATTACTTGTCCATCATGCTTCAGGCAGGCTAGCCTCTCTCCTGCAATGAGGAAACAAAAATGTTTTTGTATCTGGGGTCTTATTTTTTTGCTTATTCTGGGTTCATTCCTTTATATTTTTCCACTATCGTAGTAGAAAATATTACCTCAATTATATGCCAAGTCAGAATGTCTTTTTCTTAATGAAAATTTAATTGCTTCATTGTCAAACTGCCTTCCTCATTCTCTTTTTGGCACCATTCTAAAATTTTATTTGTCTTAAAAACTCATCATTTCTTTCTTGTTGGTCACCAGGAGATAGCATTTTGTGAGCTGGGTGCCTCTGTAGCTAAAGGCAAAAAGCTTAGCTAATTAAGAAGCAGGAAATCATTAGCAAATTCACACATTATCCCTTTGTTTAGACTTCAAATCCAAGGGCTGCAGGTTAACATGATACTTTATCTTTTGGTCAAAGGAGTTTCCATTTAAAAAATGTGCTTAGAGTTTGGCTCAATGGTCAAAATATAAAACTTCCAAAATCCCATAACCTTCTCTTTAAAAACCAAACAAACATCTCTGTTGAAGACAGAGTAGGCTATCAGCTAAAGAAACAAAGTGTTTGAATTTTAAACAGAGGATAATCATTTCCAGGCACAAATGCATATATATATGTATATATATATATATATATATATATATGACAAGAGAAAAATTAGATCCATAACAATTAATAATGCATACATAGATGTGTAAATGGCTACCAATTAGGAAAATCAAATTTACTGGAGACATATATATTCAAGCTGGCTCAATAGTGGTGTGGCTTTGGCAAGTGGAATACTGATTAATAGTAGACGATATTCTACTAATTTAAAAAGGCTCCCCAAACAGAGGTCACTATGACTGACTGGGTAGACACCTGCTCTGGAAACCAAAGGATTGAAATAAGGTTGACATCCAGGGAGCCCACTGGTGTCCTACGATTCACTGTGAAATCAAAGATGTGGACAATATTTCAAAGGGAAGGAGAAAACATTGTCTAGCATAAAAAAATAGCCACTTTAACGATGCACAGCTCCCCCAGTATGTAATCTTTCAGGAAGACAACAAAAGTGAAATTGTTAGTTGCCAACTCTTCTTAAATGTTTATAACCTGATAAGAAGGAATTGGGTTATCTAGAAAATTTCCTCATAAAATGCTGGCTTTTTGAGAAGTTACTTATCAAAAGATAGCCTGGCATAGGGGGAAAAAACCTAGATTTTGGAGTTGGACTACCAAGTTCAAGTCTCTCCTCTGCTTCTTATTGGCTTTGAGCCTAGAAACAAATGTAGCTTTTTTAGGCTTCAGTTTCTCCTTCTGCAAAATGGGGATAATGACCATATTCATCTCAGAGGGTTGGTCTGAGGATTGAATTAGTTAATATTTACAAAGTGTTTTGAATTAATATTTATGAAGACTCAGAAGGGTTGAGACCCGTAATAAGAGCAGTATGTGTATTTTATTAGGGAAATAAACTACTGGAGATTCACAGGATATATCTCCCTGCCTCAGAGAAACATATGAAAATCCTCTCGATTTTGGATGGAGCCAGCTATGTGGCTGGGCCAGGGCAGCTCAGAGAGCACACAGATGCCTTTCATACTTTCCCAGAAAAAATATTTCCTGGAAGCAAGAGCAACATGGCTTACTCTCTAGTGTGACATCGATAAAAAGCTAAGCCTTGATAAGGAGCATCCCATAGCTGCGGCAGAAGTAAAGCTAGAAGTAAGGCAGTTTCAGAAATGCCTTAGAACCTCCCAATCCTGTGCTGTTTCTACTACCCAAAGTGCCGGCCACGCCCTCCCTGCTCGGGAGATGTCTTGCCATCTTGGTGAAAGCCCTTTCTCCCTCACACACACACAGCCAGCCACTCTCCTCTGGCTCCACAACAGCCTGCAGTTCATACCTCTTGAGGCCAGACTGCTTCAGGGTCATCTGGTGTCGAGAGATGTGAATTCAAACAGCCCTCTTCTGATCTCCAGTTGTTTCCCTCCCTGACTTCCTAAGCTGTTACTCCAAGCCCTCACTAGTTCAGTTCCCCACTATTTTTGTTTCTGCTTCCAGCAGAAAATAATGGCTCTTGGAAGTTAATGTTTTTTTTTTTTTTTTTTGACTTTCTGGCTCCTCTTCTTGATCCTCATCAATACTTGCCCCTTTGTCAACTCTATGTTAGCAAAGATGTATGCATCCCTACCCCAGTTAACACCATCCTTCTTTTTTCTCTGTATCCCCTTGGGGAAATTGGGCTCCAAAAATTATTTCTTTTCTGTATCTTCTACACCTTGTTCTTCACTGATGTTATTTTCAGCCTTCATATAGTTTTCTTTTTTCACCTTTAAGATGAGACTCATCCTAGACTCAGTTTCCCTATGTAGCTACCATCTAGATGGCTTTATTTCTTTCACTCTTACTGACATTACTAACCTTTACTTGTTGGCCTCACACCCCACCATTCTGTTGAAAATTTACTAGCAACCCTCAACAATGTCCTCCAAGGTATTATGGCCAATGGGAGATTTCCTGACTCTCTTTATCACATTAGTATTGTTTACCACTTCCTCCTCCAACTTTCATTTTACATGAATTCTTTTTTCTTTCTCTGGACCCCTTTCAATATTCTTTATAACTCTTCTTCCTCAGGCTTCAATGCTGGGATTCACCAGGATTCTAGTCTTCGTTCTCTTTTCTTGTCACTCCACAAGGGTAACTTTATCTTCTTCCATACCTTCATCTGCATTCAGTTGCTGATGAGTCTCAGATTTGTTTTCCAGTGAGATTCTTCATTTGCACTCCAAAGAAAAATACTCTGTATCCACCTGGATATTGCCACCTATCGTTCTACCACTAAACTCATCCTTTCACCTCCAGCTTCTTCTACCAACTACCCTGGTATCCTAGACATTACCTTGATTGACATTCTTACCTTATGCACAGCATTCACCCAATCCATCATCAAGTCCTGTTAACAAGTTTCCTAAATATTTTCTTCACCAGCTCTGTTGGAGCATCAGCTCATCAACCGGAGACATCTCTTGACTCAACTGCTATACCATGCTCTCCATTTTAGTCTCATTCTTCACTAGTCTGTTCTTTATGTCTGAAATCTTCCTGACCACTAAACATAAAATGGCCTTTTGATTACCCATAGAGTAGAGTAAAACTTATTTAGCTGAACTCCGATAACCTGTGTACATTCATCTTTCAATATTCAGTCCCCTAGCACCTCCATGAAAACTCCTTCACACAATCTTTTACACATGTGCGTGTACACACACACACACACACACTGCTGAATTACTCATATCAGCTGAGTAGACTCTCTTCTCTATTGCTTATATGCTGCTTTCTCTGCCTGGAATGTCCTTCCCCTCTGCCCAGCAAATGCACACTTTTCACTCAACTCTTTTTTTTAAAGGTTGTTTTTTTTTCCCAACGACTTTTCCCCTGAGTTCTTATGTGGTCCTGGGTGGTGTCTCCTCCCATGGTCATGCAGCGTCCATCCCTAACTCCAACAGAGCAACTATCTCATCACGTTGTAATTTTTGTTCATACGTGTGTGTGCTCCTCACTCTAAGCTATGTGACAGACCCTGAGCCTTATCTCTGTTTCCTCAGCTTTGGCCAGAAGCACAGCTAGGGAAGAGGAAGATTGGCAGACCCATCGACAATGTTTTAGAGATGGCATAGAATTTTTTTAGGGGGAAAGAAAAAAGAACCATGGAAATTTTGTTATATAGAAGGTCAAAGAGTGATTACTCCCACATAATTTCTTCCATAGCACAAGGTTGGTGCAGGGAGAAATCCTAACATGGCAGAGGAATTCAAACTACATTGCAGGGGAAAAGGTAGAAGGGATATTGTTTCTTAACAAGAAACAAGGATTGTGGTGGTCACAGAGCTGGAGGTGGTTGCTGTGGGCGGGAGCATGCTGATAAATCCAGTTTGTAGAAATATGTTAATGTCAACAAAGCCATTTGTTCTATAAGGCATAGAGATCAGGGGAAGAAGAGGGGGTCAAATGAATATTTTCCTAGAGCACCATCAACCTTAAGAAAACATAAAAATAAAATTAATTCATTCAACAGATATTTTTAAACACCCACCATGTTCTAGGTTATTGTTGGATATAGTAGGGATGCAGTGTGAACAAAACTAATAAATTAAAACCAAAACCAACCAACCAACCAAAAAAAAAAAAAAACCCAACAAATAAAGATTGCCTCTACCTTCATGATGCTTAAAACTTGGTGAGGAAAGACTGAAATCAATTAAATATCATATCAAAGCATATACTTGGATAAATGTTGGGAAAAAGAGTTATGTGGCATCGGGAAAGCACAGGCCAGGAGTACTTTATCTGCAGCTGATGAACACAAAACTCCATTACAAACACAGGTTCCCATTTAAACCAAAGCAAAAGGAAATGAAAAAGGCTGAACATGTTACATAGCTTGTGGGTCTGGGATGTAATTTCCATCAGGCCCACCCTGAATTCTTTCAGCCCCTGGGCATATGGAATAAGAGAGTCTATTTCAAGGCCAGTGTTGCTAGGAGTTACAAGTGCTTGTGAAGGTGAGAAAATACTTTCTGGATCATTTATTGCGTCTTTGCTACAGTGGGTGCTGTTCTAACACTAGCCTTGGAAATGTATATCATCAGAATGAAAAGTCATTGAGGCCAATTAAGAGAGATTTACTTAAACCAAAGCCTACATCTTCTGTGAGAGAAGCAAGGCTGCCACCAGAGGCTGGTAAATTCTTGTGTAACTTTCTTCTTCCAGCTGATGAAAGCATTTCATACATCATCACCAAATCTAACCCTAATAATTAGTAGCACACACTTAAAAACAATTCTTACTGAGGGAAAACACAACCAGAAGGTAGGTGGCTTATGGCATTGTGGGACGGACATTCTGTCTGAGTTTTGGAATTTTACTTGGCAACTAGAAATAAATATGTAGATAAACTAGATTATGGAAACACTGATATCAGAGATGTTAAAAATGGATGGGTTGAGAGACTATAATAACGTCAAACATTTAATGAATAGTTACGTATCAAGGAGTTTGAAAATTTCTTTACTTATCCTATGCACACTTTACTTTCATTTCCCATGCAGCCATCCACACCCCCAATGGGTACATCTAATAAATTCCACAAACACTATCTCTGAACACTTCAGCAGATATTTGATGATTGCAAAGGGGACAAAAGTGGGACATTCCCACTTGGATTTTTACAACCCATCCAACTCAAAATTACCTTTTAGAGTAAAATAGGAATATTTTAGCATAAAACCATTAGAGTGAAAATTAAAATATGCAAAACAGACATAACACCTTCTTTTTTTTTTTTTTTAAAGATTTTATTTATTTATTTGAGAGAGCATGAGAGGGGAGACAGTCAGAGGGTGAAGCAGACTCCCAGCTGAGCAGGGAGCCCGATGTGGGACTCGATCCCTGGACTCCAGGATCATGACCTGAGCCGAAGGCAGTTGCTTAACCAACTGAGCCACCCAGACACCCCAGACATAACACCTTCTTAAAGTATATTAAAAGGGTCCAGAAATGCTGCTGGCCCTGTTAGACTGGAGTTGGAAATATGAGATGAATAAGTTCTGGAGGTCTAATACCCAGCACAGTGACTATAGTTAATAGTAATATATTGTCTACTTGAAATCTGCTAAGAGAGTAGGTCTTGAGTGTTCTTACCACACACACAGAATGGTAACTATGTGACATGATGGATATGTTAATTAGCTTGATTGTGGTAATTGTTTTACAGTGTATACAAATGTCAAAACATTGCATTGTATACCTTAAATATATACAATTTTTCTATGTCAGTCATATCTCAATAGAGCTAGAAAATGGATAAATACATAAGAATACTGGAAAATTGGAAGAATTTATGCATATTAGTCAGCACGAAGGGTTATTTTATTCAAATACTCTGAATGGTCCTGAATGGAAAGAATCAGTAGTGTAATTCTTCAACATTGCAGGTCTTCATAAGATCCAGCATGGCAAAAGATAAAGAAGTCACACTGCTTCATTTTGTGTTGGAATAGTCATTATTTTCTATGAAGGAACAATTTTTTTAGTTGGATGAATACTAGGTTAATCAAACACAGAAATCCTTGGTTGACTGTAGGCACAAAGGGAAAGTTAGTGAACATGATCTTTAAATTTCCATTCTCTCTCCAGGATGAAATGTGGAATTGGTATTTTTTCTTCCATTTGAAGTCACTTGTGACATAACACTCATGATCTCCCCACCTCCACTTTTTTTTTTTTTTTAAACACTATTCTTGTTAATATGCTTCTCAGCCAGGAAAAATGACATTAGGAAAAACACATTATACAGGTTATGGGAAGGGCAAAAAGGGTTATGGAAGTGTCAAAGTGAAGTATGCTTCATGAAAAAATAGTTATTTCATATCTCTTTGATGATAAAAATACCACCCACTTTTGGAAACCTTTTATATTTAAATTTACTCCCCACCACTTTTAAGAGAGCTGGGAATACAGATTTCCTTGATGGATTGACTTAACTACAAATTACTGCTACCCAGATCTGGGAAATTTGCTTCCTATTTAATAAATGCATTTTTAGATATTGAAAAAGAAAAGGAGGAATAGCTGAATTTTCTGTTTGCCCCCAGCAAATCTCTGTTTTCCTTTGTTTCTCAAATGAAAAACATTTACACTCGCTTCTCACCAAGGATGTCTGAATTATGTCCACATATTTGCAGACTAAAAGTGTCTAATGTATGTTGACACATAAGCTTTATGTCATTTATCTCCAAATAATTAAGGGAACTTAAGGAGAAATCAAATCTGTATTTTGCTCAATTTTATCTGCTCCAATATGCAAAAAAAATAAAAATAAATAAAAAACCTTTTCAAAGGACAGTTGTAGCTAAACCATTTGGTAATAGTTATATTGGTGCTTATTAAAGTAAAGCTCAGTTTCCAAGTTACTCTTAAGTATTTTAAAATCCAGATTGGAGATGGGAACATATTTCTAATGATTTGTTTAGTCTGGTAATTATCATCAACCTTTAACATGTGCTGAACCAACTCTCTCTGTGATTGGTGCTCTTATCATCTGCTACATTGTTATTAAGCAGACATGTTCTCATAGGAAATGCTAGGAAAAGTTACCCTGGGCCTTTGAATTAGGATGTCTGTTCAACAATTTAGTCATGTAACTGGATTTGAAGTTGCTTGGCAGAAGCCAACTTTTCATCTCGTTCTTCCTTTTTGGAGCAGATGATGGAGCAGGATTCTTGTGGCTTGAAATGGACCCTGAGAACATCCCAGAAGCTGTTTGCTTTTTTGAAAAAGAGCACAGCCTTGCAGGATAAAGTGGGGTCAGTTTGGGGGGGGCTTCTCTATTGCTACATAGCTCTCTGTGTATCCAGTCCTCTTGAGCTGCTGACATCTTTGATGAAGCCTGTGGGCCCCAACCCTTGGTGCCTTAATTCAACCAAACAGCCATGAATGCCTAATCTGGGCAAGGAGTTCTAAAAGCATCCAAAAGATGTGACTGTGACCTCAGCTAGCAGTTGAGGGAGGATGCTTTGGGCAAAAGCACATTCAAAACAACTAGAATAACTGATCTCCATCTACCAAGTACCACTTGCTAAGTGGAGCCTGAGGAGAAGTTCAGTGGAGGAACTGACACTAGAGAAGGATTTTAAGAGCCTGAATAGAAGACCTCAAGGCAGAGTAACATTTTGTTTCAGTTCTCTACCAATTGACCCCAAGTTACACTTATGGTTTTGGTATTTGCTATTTAACCAGTCATTTAGTTAGATAATCAGTCAAATATTTATGCATATGTGGGTTAATTATTACTGAGTAATGAGGGAAATGACCCCAACATTCAAGAAGCTAGCAGCCTATCAGGGGAAAAAAGAATCCTTGCCTTTATGGGAAATTCTCAGAGAATAAACTTTAAGTTGGGAGGTCCCCATTGTGGGATGAGATACTGTTTCAAATATTGAAACCACTGGACTTAGATCAGTTGAAATGGTCACGAAATTGTAACACACACAAGACTAGAAACTCATGACAGAGGTAGACTGGGCTACTGACTTGCTTGCTTTCTCCATTTTTTTTCACTGGGCAAAGAGGTTTTGATTGTGGATCATCAGTCAAAAACTATGCTAGGAATTGGAGGCGAACAATGATTATTTTTTTAAAGAATCCCAACTTGAAAGCTGAGACTGGGCCTCCCAAATCAAATTTTAACCTTGAGAAAAGAGAAGTACTTGTCTTCAAATAAGGGAACGGGGGGTGCATGTTAAGAAATTTGTGCTGACTTAAGCAGATATTGGAGAGCCACACAGGATGAAGCAGGTCATTCCAGGTGGAGGAAAGTACATGCAACAAAATCTGTGCAGTATTAGAAAACATGAATCACTCAACATATTTATTGTGGTTTTTTTTTTTTTTTTTTTGGGAGGGAGAGCATCCATGGAGGGGGGGCGGCAGGAGGGGGGCACGCGCGAGGCAGAAGGCGAGGGAGAAAGAATCTTAAGCAGGCTCCACACTCAGGGCAGAGCCCTCCTCGGGGCTCGATCTCAGGACTCTGAGATCATGACCTGAGCCAAAAGCAAGAGTTGGACACCTAACTGACTAAGCCACCTAGGCACCCCCCACTCAACATATTTGTATTTATTCTGAGAACCGCACGTGGGCCAGATGGTTGAGAGCAGCAAGCACGGGCAAGAATGCTGTCAGACGTGAGGAGGGAAAAGATACTGGGGCTAGAGCATGAAGGGCTCATGCGAGGATGCTGCACGTTAGTGTGGGAATGAGCCACAAACAGATCTTAGGATAGAGCAGCATAGAAGCAGTATTTGATAAGGTATATAATTACGGTGTGGGGAACGGCTACGTTCTAAGGCAGAAACTATGTGGAGAAAAGATCTGAGGGATAGACCTTTAGAGTTAAGTAATATGCACAGATATTGCTGGGGGAGAAAACCAGGAAAAAGAACCTGAAGGAAGCCAAGAAAAAGATTGTTAAGATGGTGCCATGAAAGACAAGGCAAAGGACGTTTTTTTTTTATTATTTTGAGAGAGAGAATGAGAGACAGAGAGCATGAGAGGGAGGAGGGTCAGAGGGAGAAGCAGACTCCCTGCCGAGCAGGGAGCCCGATGCGGGACTCGATCCTGGGACTCCAGGATCATGACCTGAGCCGAAGGCAGTCGCTTAACCAACTGAGCCACCCAGGTGCCCCAAGGCAAAGGACTTTTAACAGAGAGTGTTGAGTATCCTGAAGGTGCCCTGTAGGGTAAAAACTGAGAGGTCACCTGATATGGCAATAATAAAGTCCTTGGCACATTGCTGGAAATGGAAAGCAAATTACAGGGGGTGAAGGGGGAAGCAGGTGGAGAGGAAATAGATGTAATGGGCGTAGAAAATTCATTTGAGAAATCTGGCAGAGCTCTTGCCTGGCAATGAATGGCCAGAGAGAGAACAGAGTTGATAGCTAAATGAGGAAACATGTTATCATTTACTCTTATGCATAATCCATGTGTTCGGCCCAAATCACCTAATCTCAGTTCCCAATTGTGTATTTGGCATTTCCTCCTCTGCACTCAGCTCCCTAAATTATTTTTGCCCCCTTCTCTTTTCATCCGAAGGGTATCACCCACTTAATTTAAGACCATCATGTGTATGTGGTTAAGTCTCCAGCAAATCTAATTGATTGAAAAGTTTCCTCTTTGCTTCATTGTTTGGAATTCCTCTGAATATAAGGCAATTCCAAGAGAAAGAAGAATAAAAAGGGTTAATGGCATCTTGGAAAGAATAAGTATTGAAGATCTCTCACAAAGGAGACATCATATCTCATCATATTGAAGACATAAATGAGTTTTTTTTCCTGCTTGTTTCTATGGGAGACATGGAACTACAAACTGTAATTTTAGGTCAAATTGTTCACTGAGAAAAGGAACAGAGGGGAACAACTCACATCCCCCCAACCTACCCAAAGAAACAAAATTCATATTCTGAATTACAAAGTTGTCTTGGAATGACTGTTTGAAGATTAAGACCTGGGAATGTGAAAACCTAGAAATTTCCCTTCTATTCCTTTTAAAGAAACATCTAACACTAAAAATTAATAACAAGTGAATACACTTTGATTTTGTATTTGTTATATAACACATGATGCTGGGACCTTTTATATATGTTCTTTTACTTCCTGCCCATAGCAATCTTGAAAGAAGGGTATATTAGTGTGGATTTGAAGATGAGTAAATTGAAGCTCAGAGATACCCAGAAACAAATCTCCAGTGACCTTTAAGCCATGTTGCCTCAACATTGACATCATTGGGGCACCTGGGTGGCTCATTCGGTTAAGTGTCTGCCTTTGGCTCAGGTTATGATCCCAGGGTCCTGGGAACGAGCTCCGCATGGGGCTCCCTGCTCAGCAGGGAGCCTGCTTCTCCCTCTCCTCCCCACTCATGCTCTCTCTTGCTATCTCTGTCTCTGTCTCAAATAAATAAATAAAATCTTAAAAAAAAAACATTGACATCATTGTTATATTGTATAATCATTTTGTCCCAGAGTTCATATAAAGAATCACTAAAATCTTGATTTCCCCAAAGATTGCTTCCTCAAAGAGCTAAAAAAAAGGAAAGAAAAAAGAAAAACAAAAACCAGATTCTGCTAATTGTGAGACAACATGTCATGGAAATATTAGAAATATCAACACCAAAAATAGCAGAAATGTTAATCATGATGCTACTACATGTCATTCTATTGCATAGTATTTCAACTATTTTATATATCGATTTCCCCCCCCACATGTGCTCCTATTCAGTTGTGTGGAACTGAGTGCTGGAAAATCCAGAATCTTGCTGCACTGTTTTAATAAGAATCTTCTGATTTGGAAAATGCACTGAACTACATATGGTAGCAAAGGTTGAACATAACAACCTGTTTCTTTTGATTACAACTGGCCAACCCTGAACATGGAGAAATATCAGAAGACTGAAGATGGAAAATAAGAACTCCATCTTATAGTGAGAGTTGGCCCTGTGGGATTGGAATGTGGCTTGTGGGTCCCCAACTCTGAAACACAGATGTCAAGCACAGCTGGCCAGCTCTGGAAATTTTCAGAGATTTCTGGCTGGTTTTTGGGGCCTGGCTGGCTGGCTTTAGGGAAGCTGTACTCTGGGTTCTCCCTGGTGCAGAGAATAGTGAGCATAGCCAGCTGGCTCCTACAGCTGGCCAAGTTGGCAGATGAACTGATTCCACATTTGGGGGACCAAGAGTCAGAGAGGCCCATGATCAGTAAATCCAGGAGCAGGGAAGAAGATGATAAGTTAGAGAATAGATTTATTCCAGTCACCAAGGGAGAGCTAAATAGCATAAAAGGATGTTCTGTTTTCACAGAAATGACTCAGGTACCATAGGATGTGTATATTAACAAGCTTGGTAATTAATTGGGTCTCCATAAAGAATGAATGGGCTTAAGGTCTTATAATATGGCCATTACAAAGATTCTAGAGGGGCCACCTAGTGAAGGTGCTTCCAGAACTTCGGCCCATAGAAACTGTGAGATAGAAATGTTTGTTGATTACACCACTAAGTTTTGGGGTAATTTGCTAAGAAGTAATACTGTGACCCACCTTTGCCCATTTGGTTTACCCGGGTTCAGAGTAAAATATTCCTACCCATGCATGCAAGTCCTACATTAATGTGTTGTTTCTATAGACTGTTATGTTTAAAGAAGATAAAGAAGGAATTATCAGGACTTTTGTTTAAAGCAGAAGTTTCTTAACTAGCTGCTGCTATGGTAATAAGGGAAACATATTCCTTCTTTTATTTCTTCTGGAGAGATTCCATCTGTTTGGATATGTGCCATGGATATCCATCTTCAAATAAAAGTCAAAATTCATGCACTGAGGTCAGAAAATACTTTGGGATCCCTCTCACCTACAGTGCAAATTTATTTCCTAAAACCATGTTAACTGTTGACTGAATCCACTTTTAAATGCCTTACATAATTTTTATTAATTCTTCTGTCTCATCTGAGAGGTCAAGTACAGATAAAAACTACCACTTCTGTGGGGGGACTTTCGTTCTTCGTTTAATCTAGGGACTGATGATTTTATCAGCAGGCCCTCTGAGCTTGTTGTGGCTGAGTCCATCTTACTATGTATAGGATACCCCTGTATTTATCTTACTTCATCCATTTCATCAGATCTGAGCACCAGGATGGATTCCACCTTCAACTCAATTTCATTCAGACTGTGACAAAATCTCTAAACTAAAATACATTATCTGCATGAGCCCTCAACATAGAGTTAAAACTTATTTTATCCACAGGTTATTATTCGTTTTAGGGGCAATATGCTCAATAGCCCCCAAATTAGGGGAATATTTTGGAACTAACTTTCCTCTCATCACTTCCTGGGGACACGTAGCATGATCCAATAGCATTCGGGGAATGCTACATTCAGGGAATGTTAAAGAACCCATTGCTCATTCGAAATTCGCAAAAAAGAAAAATCACGACCAAAAAAAAATAAAAACCTTACACTCAGCTGATTGCTTTTCTGTGTCAAATACTTTACCTGTAAGAACACAATAACTTTTTGAAAGAATTGTTATTGTTATGGTGTTTCACAGATGAGGGAACGGAGGCACAGAGACATGAAGTAACTCTTCCAAGGTCATATAACTCGTCAGTGGTAAACCCAGGTTTAAACCCAGGTTTAAACCCAGGGCGGGCTGGTTCCCGCACCAGGACCATCATCCTCTGCACAGAGCTACCTCTGAACAGAGGCTGTGACCATATGCCCTATAAAAACAAGTGGAACCATAAAGTTATTCAGAGTAAACAACATTTTCTTCCCTCTTCTTTTTAAAAATCCTTGTATAGCTTTGTTAGTCGGAACCTCAGGAGCAACCCATGGCCCTTGACCATGATTTTAGAAGAGCTTCCCTAGGCCACCCTTCCCTGAAATGCAAAATTTCCATTGGGTCAAACCCCAGATGGGGGCTTGAAAGATGCGTGAGTATTTTACGTGGCCGTACGTATTACGGTAGGGTGGGTAGGTTTGTGTAGGCCTGTGTGTATGTGTGCATATTTATGCATATCCGTATGTGTGTAGACACACTGTGTACAGTTCAGAATGAAGTCTCAATTTTTTTTAGCCAAAGCAATCTCTGATTGTGGGAGAATGATGCCCACCCCCACCCACCACCGACGATATCCATGTCTGAATCCCTGACAAAAGTGAATATGTTATCCTACATCAGAGATTTTGTAGACTGGATTAAATTAAGGATCCTGAGGTGAGATTATTTTGGATTATTCTCGAGGGTCTTGATAAGAGGAAGGCAGAGAGACTGGAAGATGCTATGGAGCTGGCTTTGAAGCTGGAGGAAGGGACCACGATCTGAGGAAAGGCAGGTAAGGAGAAAGAGAGATTTTCCCTTAGAACTTTCAGAAGAAACCAGCCCTGCTGGCATCTTGATTTAATTCCAGTGAAACCCATTTTGGACCTCGGACCTCCAGAACTGCAGGATAATAAATTCATGTTGCTATAAGCTATTGCTTGTAGTGATTTGTTATAACAGCAATAGGAAACCCATTACAACCATCTAAACAGGATAATTTAAGATTGAATTTTCCCATGTTGAAAAATGAAGAGACCCAAATCTGTCTTATCCCCATCATCTTGAACAATGCTTTGCTTTTCTCATGCTTATTTCTTTTCCTCTGAAATAAACTGTAATCGTTACTTATGGGCAGTTGATACTTGCTTTATTGATCTCATTTGCTTATCTCGATTTCCTGAATTGAGGATTTTGTTAGTATTTTTCCTGGAAAAATAACTACACTATAAACTGGGATGTAGTTAAAGAAATGAAATGAAATGATTGCCCTTCTTCTCCCTCTTCATTCCTGTTTTTTGAAACATTTAATTTAAACTTAATTTGTGTAAAGAGGACTCTCATACCAGAGTTATTACAGAATGTATAAAATACATTTTGAGAGAAAAATAACATAAAACAGATACTCCTTTTCTCCTGATGTTTAAGAAAGAAAAATGGATTTGTTTCTGTCCAGATTTTTTGTGTTCATAAAAACTATTCTTGAGCTCCCCATGCTTGTTCCCACCTTCCCATTGGCCTGTGATTTTCTGCATATTTCTATACCCTAACTTCATTCTTTTGCTATGTGCTGTTTATTTAGATGTCTGAACAATGATGTTATCCAAGTTATATGCAAAATGGTCTACTACAAGGATATGTCATTAGTAAGAACTTTAATTTTCCGTGGAATCTGAAGTACTAAAAGATGGCATTCTGATATTCCAACAGAATTATTCCCCCCAAAAAGTGCTTGCCTCTGCAAAATTAACTTGGTTTTTATAATTTGCTCAGAGACAGTTCTAACCTGCAGAAAAATTTGCTCGTATTGAAAATGAGTTGGCATTTCCCTTTATAAAAATTGAATTACTCATGAATTTCTGTACTATACAAATCACACTTATATATTTTATACACACACATTTTTGCTTTCCGATAGTAATTGCTTATCTAAAAATGAGAGATCTTTTTCATCTTCAACTAGCTATGACCAGTTTACAGTATATGTTATTTTGATGAGCAACTTAGATGTTTGTAGTCCTATTTTTTGAATATTAATTTGGTGAACTGTGGTTGTGCTCTTCATCTAGTAAAAAGACAGGCCAGGTAGGGTTCTTTTGGGGACAACCTGGTTACCTTGATTGCCCTTTTTGTATTATATGTTTTTTCTTAGAGGCTGTCAGGGTCTGTCCACTCTGTAGCTGGGCTATTCCTAATTGAGAAGCAAAGGGTAGAAAGCTTAGCATAGGGCCTTATGGTACAAATTACAATCCTTGACTGAGAACTTGCAGGGAAGGTGTGGTGAATTTTAGGGGTTAAGCATCAAACCCTACTTCATATTCTGACAGCTATTCCAAGATACATAGATGAGATGATGAAAGCTAATTGCATGTAATTCAGGAGATCTAGAATACTACAGTGCAGATGCATGTGAAACAGCTTAACCAACCAGAAATAAAGATATTGTTTAGCATTTGTGGGAAACTTATGCAAGAATAACATGGTGGCTTTTTGTGGATGATGTTTTAAACTGTGCATCGGATATCACCACTGTGTCCTACTGCATGGATAGCTGGGAGTCCAGGAGGAATGTCCCAGCCTGCCCAGAAATGCAAAGAATAGTTTCTAAGCCAAATGGAAGAGAGATACAGCATAAGGAGTTGGAGGAGAATGGCTGGCTCTCCTCCCTCTAAGACTGTGGGTAAAGCTGCTGGTCCTGGTAGTGATTCAAGAGGCAGAAAGTAAAGCCCTAGAGGCTCTTCCCTTGAAATCACAGCAACCCTCTTCCCTGTACTTCTTCCTTTCCAGTAGAGTCCAGTGAATATCCTGGCTCCTCTAATCTATTAGCAACTGCTCTACATATGGGAATGAACTAGCAAAGTCTCAAAGATAAGAGTGGGAGTTTCCTTGCCCCCTCCAGGCTAAGAGAGAAACAAGAGGAAGGGGCCCTGGTCTTGCTCTTTAGTCATGACCATTTCATATGCCATGTGTGTGCTTAGAGGGCTGAGGGGGAAGACCTCAAGGGTCTTAGATTAATTATTCTTGATTAAACAGTAGAAGCAAATCCACTCTTATTGAACAACTGTAAGACAAGAAGCATTAAGACTGAGCCATTAAGTTCAGGCCTTTAGAATGTCTGTAAGTGGAACAAATAGACTCAAATTTCTATTCTGAAGACATTATATAATATACTGTTTTGCAGAGACTGAGTTTGTGGTACCCACCAAGTTTTACTTTCATATGACTTACCATGTCTATATCTATCGATCATCTGTCATCATCTATCATCTACCTATGTCACTAACTAAATAGTCATACAATCAGACTTTTAATCTTAAACTCAAATGGAGATAGTTTGGATTTTCTCTTAGCACTTGGCTATACAAACATGAACCGTTCAGGCATTTAGAAAAGTATATCAATCCCTGGAAAATTCTGAATAGTTTCTTTCTTTCTTTCTTTCTTTTTTTTTAAAGGTTTTATTTATTTATTTGAGAGAGAGTGAGAGAGAGCACATGAGAGGGGGGAGGGTCAGAGGGAGAGGGACAAGCAGACTCCATGTTGAGTGCAGAGCCCTACGTGGGGCTCGATCCCACAACCCCGAGATCATGATCTGAGCCAAGAACTGGGCGTTGTACACAACTAATGAATCATTGAACACTACATCAAAAACTAATGATGTACTATATGTTGGCTAACTGAACATGATAAAAAAAAAAAGAGTCAGACGCTCAACCGACTGAACCACTTAGGCACCTCTTCGTGTAGTCTTGATTTGGAAATTTGAATGTCACCTTTGGCTTTCTTTCTTTTTTAAACACAGGTAAATTAAAGTTGAAGATGTGGCATCTATAACGTAATTTTCATACATCTGAGATAAATATTTTATTGCTAATATTAATATCTCTTGATTTTTCCCTGAATTTAGAAAATTATCTAGTTGTCTCTTCATGCATTTAAGTATGAAGACTGAATTCAACTTATATGTTGCAAAAGTTCATTTGTACATTCTGTTAAGTTTGTATATTTGCACAGTCTGTCATTTTACAAATGAGGTCAAAAATATTTATCTGACAGTAGAGAAATGAATGCTCTAATGGTCAACTTGCAACCCAGAGTTTGCCTCTTTTATTTACTTAATTCTGGGGAAATAATTTTTGAGAATTTTATTAAGACATAGTATTAACCACAAAGGTATTAAGCAAAACATGTTCTTACCCAGACCACTGCCTTGATGAAAGTTTTTTGGCTTTGTGGAGGACCCCACAGAAATCTGAATAGCCTGGGATGGTTTTATTTGACTTGGGCCTTGGTGTTTTTAATTTTCAGAGTGCTTAATCTTTTACTGCAAAGGGAGAGAGAAATCATGGTACAGATAATGTTTTGTAGTCCCTCTCACATATATCCTTTAGTGTATTCTTAAGCACATTTTCAAATTTAACCGGATTCTAAGAGAACATCTCATTATTGTATATGGGATGACTTAGTTCCTGCTTTGGGAAGTTTGTGTTTATCCAGTGGTGGGTTGAATCAAGTTAGAAGCACAACATTGGAGTAAAATTTTAGTTTCCTTTTTACCATCTAGCAGCTGAATTTCTCTTGTTGAGTAAGAAACAGGCTCCAAACACACAAGAACACAATTTAAAAACTTAAAGGTTTTTTTCCTCAACAGTACAAATAATAATACAATACTAAATAATAAAACAATAATACAAATTCTGATCTCAAGCCAGTGATGTACAATGTCAATAAGAAAAGAACTATACTAAAGTTGAACCTAGTAAGATCCAATTATAAGTTTTCTCAAAAAAATATAGTTTCAGTTTTCTGGTAGATCTAAACATGCCCCTATGTGCATGAAATATTATGTTCTATTTTTTGGCAGTTTTATAATCAAGTTTTTTTTATCATTACTTTTTTTAATAGATAAAGTCCATGTTTAATATTTAAAGTGTTATTTCCCATGGAAAGGGAAAGAGAGGAAATAAGTCAAATTTATCACAGCATAGGACTAGTACTATACCTCTTTCAAATAAAATATCAGATCTTGCATTTCCACCTTAGGTTTTATGGCTTTGATTAACACTGTAGAGATATATGCCAAGTATTTCACTGTCTGTAATTCACAAAGCCTCCTGGAGTTAAGAATTTGTTTCTATTCATGCATACAACTCATGGCCAAGTTTTTAAGGCAGAAAACCAGAGAGTGAGCTGATGGATCATGTTTCATCTATAACAGATGGCAGAGGAGACTCTAAAATAGCAACAGGTATGTCCTGCAGTGATGAGACTCGGTCCTGATTTCCTGTACCTTGTGGAGTGGCTTGTCAGAGGATGTAGGCTACCTGGAACCCTCGGTTATGAGAAGTTCAGGATGTACTGTTCTCATAGCTGTGATGTCCCGTGTCTACAGTACTCAACAGCCCAGTGGGTAATCAGCAAGTAGAAGACTCAAAGTGTACTAAACTGACCTTCTCCGCAAAGAAGATGGCTCCTTCCCCCAATGGCTAAACATTTTATTTACATTCTGATTTTAGCATCTCTTTCATGTATCTATGCTGTATTTGCCCTCTGTTGTTTAATGAAATCTAATTTCCAGTGGTTTATTCATTTTGATTTGTTTCCTACTTTGAGATAATGGGATACAATCAATTGAGTTTCTTATAGGTGTTCCATAAACACAGCCCATCTCTCATGGGTTTGAGTGATCTCATTTGCTAACAATCTGTGACTACCTGCTTCCTCTATCCCAGTCAGGTCCTTGTATCACTTAGTCTCTCTGCATCCTTCTCTCTCTGTCTTCCCACTTCAACCCCTTAGCTTTCTTGCACCCTGGATCCTGTCTTCTGTCTATACAGCCTTTGTTCTCATTCCCATTGACTCCAATTGCCCCCAAATCCATCAGCAGCACACAGTGATGTTAGATCAGCCATCCTTCACCAAATTGCCAGAATTAGGACTCCCTGAATTTCCTTTTCACTCTGCCCAGCTCTCCCTGGATAATCCTGCTTTTATCCCAATGACCTGCATACCCCAGCCAGATAGACTGGTCTTTTGTATGCAAGTCTTGGAGGCAGTTAACTTGCATCCATCTTAAACACCAGAGTTTGGGTTTTGGTTTTTTGTTGTTGTTGTTTGTTTATTTTGTTTTTTGTTTTTTTAGTCTTCCCTTTCTGGAACCTGTTTTTAATGAACAATTTTCAAGGCATGACAATGCATTGCCTTGGATTTTCCATCTCCATGAAAATTTTCACAAGTAGAGGTGGCTACTTATTTTAACTTGAGAATAAGCCTTTCATATTTGGAGGAAACTAGATATTCCAGGAGTCTATACTTCTAGAGTCATTTTGCTTTTGCTTATTTACTTGTTTATTTGAAATATAAAATTGGAAAGAAAATTCTGCTCTCATTTCAAATCAGCAGATGAATCTTGTTTGTCAGCCAGTTGCTGCTGTTACTGGAATAGAGATTATTCTCACTCCGCTAGCTAGGAAACATCCCTCTAAATCAAAGCTTAGCTTGGTGACAGCACATGTTTCTACTAGTTGATGGAGGTCAAAAGGTAGACAGTACTTGCATTAATTTCTGGATCAGATCTGTGACTGAATGCAGCCTGACAAAGTTAGCAGTTAGGAAGCAGAGTGGATTTAGCAAGTGAGGTAAATCTGTGAAAACTGGCAATTATCTTAAACAATAACTTGAGCCTGGTTGCTGCTGGGCAGCAAGCTTTTCTCTTTAAGGATGATAAAGAATGTCACAACTTTTAACAAAATGGAAGCTAAAATGTCAAGGGATCATAATCAAAAAATAAGAAAGGTTATCCAAGAAGCCATATATAGTGCCAGATGGAGAATTTGAAGATTAGTAGTAGTTAGAAATGGTCTCGTATCAGTTATTTATGCTATGAACATTTATTTCTGCTCTTGTTTTGAGGATTGGCTGGATGGTTCTGCTGAGCTAAGCCAACCTCAGCTGATGTTGTGTGAGCTCATTCCTGCATCTACAGTCAGTTGGGGGGTCAAATGGGGAATGGTTGGTTGAAGATGTCTTCAGCTAAGATGATGGGTCTCTGCTCCATGTGGTCTTCCATTCTCCAGCAGGTCTGGGCTTGTTCTCATGGCAAAGACAGAGTTCTGAGAGTATGAAGGTGCACAAGGTCTCTTGAGGCCTAGACTCAGAAGTGGCTCACTGTCACATTCACCACATGGTAATGGCCAGAGCAAGTTACAAGGCCAGCCCTGTTTTAAGTACTGGGGGGTATAGACACCACATTTTGATGGGAGTTGCTGCCAAGTCATATTGTCAAGTGTGTAGGTAGAGGGAGGCCATTACTGGAGTCAACACAAATCCATCACAGTGCTCATGCCATAGCCAATTGCAAAGTAAAGAGTCATTGGGGAAAAATGTACCCCCCAAATAAAATGGGACTGACATAAATTAGAAAACAGAGTAGAACACTCATCTCTAGAAAGTAAGGCAGAGAGGCTGTGAGCTGAGTAAATCATGTGGAGCTCAGAGTCCCTCTGTTAGAGCAAGTTCCTTTAACACATTGCTTAATTGTGGAGTGTGACCAAGTGATTTCTGCTAAATCGGCTGTAATTCATCAGTCACAGCTGGGTTAGGTGCTGTCCTTCCTGGTTCTGGTTGGAAATTGGTGTGAGCCCTGACTTCACACAGCCAAACATTCCAGATCTGAGTCAAACTAAGATATTAACCAGAAGGGTTAGAAAGAAAGAAGGAGTGAAAGAGAGAAAGAAAGAGAAAGAAAGAAGAAAGAAAGAAAGAAAGAAAGAAAGAAAGAAAGAAAGAAAGAAAGAAAGAAAGAAAGAAAGAAGAGAAAAGGAAAGAAGAAACCAGTGACTCAAATTATTAGGAATGTGCTCAATGTAACACAAAGGGCATGTAATACAAACATGTAAAAGAAGTTTTGAAGAAAGACACGTGCTCATTTGCTTATTAGGTAAGAACTGAAAGAGTTAGGTTTCACCTGCAATAAGGAAATACAGAGTCATGGAAAACTCTATAATTAAAACCAATTGAACAACAGAACACTAACTAAAGGTAAATTTGCAAACCCAGCCACTGAAGAATTAAAGGCTAGATGCAAACTATCTGTAGAGACTTTTCAGAGAGAGCACACCTTCTGTGTCAGGCAGTTGGGAGGATGACCTCATCTTAAGTGGTTTGGTGATTTGTTTGTTTGTTTTTTTGTATTTATACAGAATGCATCTTTCTTACATTTTAGATTTATCTTAGTAGAGGGAGTTTCTCTTTCCCCCAAATATTCTCATGGCCAATTGAAGTTTCTTTAGACAGTTCTTTGCTTCCAGTTCTCTAGACTATCCAGTATCATTCTAAAGTTTGCCTCTTTACATTTTCCATAAGAGGCTTTTATAAAACCAAAATGAAAAATTAGGTATCAGAGAGAATATTATTACACCAGAGATTTACCGTTTATGGTAGATCATGCAGAAGTCAGATACCTGGATCTGAATTCTAGATTTCTGTTTTGCAAGTTGTGTGAGTAAGGCCAAGTTTCTTCAAGCCTATGTTTCTCCATCTATAAAATGCAATAAAAATAACAGTATTTACTTATGTCAATCTGAAACTGAAGCAGAAGGAAAAAGCCTACCTCAACTGCTTAAAAATAATAACAGTAATTATCTCTTGTCATAGGAAGGCCTAAGTCAGGGATGCCAGTTTTAATGGTATCAGAAGGGTCCTAGGTTCTCTCCACTGTTCTGCCATCTAGAATTGTCTCCCCTTAGCCATCACATCTAGAAATTGCAGTGTTTAAATAATCAAGTGGAGAAGACCTTTTTCTGGATTTCTCCTTTTATGCATGCTATAAGCTGAATTGTGTCTCCCTAAAATTCATATGTTGAAATCCTGACCCCCAATACCTCAGAATGTAGCTGTATTTGGAGATGGGGCCTTTAAAGAGGTAATTAAGTTACAATGAGGTCATTAGGGTGGGCCCTAATCCAATCTGACTGGTGTCCTTAGAAGAAGAGGAGATTAGGACAGACACACACAGAGGAAAGACCACGTGAGAACACAAGGAGAAGCTGGACATCTACAAGCCAAGGAGAGAGTCCTCAGAAGAAACCAACCCTGACACACATTGACTTTCTTGGACTTTTAGAGTCCAGAAATGTGAGGAAATAACTTTCTGTTGTTTAAGCCACCCACTCTGTGGTTCTTTGTTATGCAGCCAGGGTAAAGTAAGATAATGTGTGAGGTGAGGAGACCTTTTTCCAGGAACCCCTTTATCAAGATCCCCTTCACAAAGCATTTGTCACAGTTGTGCTATGTGTTCATTTCTAATTCACTCAGTAGTAAGGGGGATGGATGGGATGATCATAACTGACTTAACAAGGTCTCAACTGTTTGGAAGAGAGTGACACCTAAGAAAAAAAAGGAGGGTTTTTTTTGTTTGTTGTACATGTGAAACATTTAGTGTGGTGTCTAACACATTAGATGATGATGATGAAGATTATTAAGCTTCATTTAGTTGGAGTTCACAGGAACAATGCTTGGCAATTCTTGAGAGGAGAATGTATTGCTATTTTAGTAACACTCTTTTTGAGTAAGAATATATCTCATACAACATTCTTTTGTGTTGGAAGCAGACCTAATGCCAATATAATTCTAACAAGAAATAACAAGAATATCAGTAATTTTATTTTTTCATTTGAAGAAAGGATTACATAACAGTTGATAATTTTTTTAAATATACAAGCCCATGCCCTCTATTAAGAAATAGTTTTGCAGTGAAATACAAACTCTGTTTGCAGGGTGAAAGGTGACCCATTATAAGATATGGCCATATTCTAATTCCCTGAATTTGTGAACATTACCTTATTTGAGAAAAGGGTTTTTGCAGATGCAAATAAGGTAAAGATCTTGAGATGAGATCATTTTGAATTCTCCAAGTGTTCAGTAAATCCAACGACAAGTTCTTGTAAGACACATGGAGGAGTAGACAGACACACAGGGAGAAGTTGATGTGAAGACAGAGCAGAAGAGAGTTGTGGCCACAAGCCAGGGAATGCTGATAGTAGCTAGAGGCTGGAAGATGCAAGGAGGGATTCTCTCCCAGAGATTCCAGAGGGAGTGCAGACTTGCCAACACCTTGATCTGAGACTTCTGGCCTCCAGAACTGTGAGTGAATAAATTTCTGTTGTTTGAAGCCACCAAGTTTGTCACAGTTGTTATGGCAACCTCAGGAAACTAATGCAAACCCCATGCCTGTTGACTTAAATTATTTTGATATATTGTTTGGCCTGTATGATTCCTCAGTTATTATGATTTTTTAAAAACAATTTCCTGTTTTGATTTATCTAAGGGGAAAGCGAAAGATGAAATCAAGTTGAGATACTGTATGAGTCTGAATGTCTAATTTGCCATAATTTCGCATCTTTTCTAAGGGCTGCCCTTCTAAAAGATGAGAATTTCTTTTAGATGCCAAGCATTTCATGGATGGTCACATGCTAGATATTCACTTTTAGTGTCCATGAGTGGGAAAATGCATTTTTATTCCAAGGTATTTGTAGATAGCAATAATAATAAGTTTCTTTTGCTAACTTTAAGCCCATTAAGCCACTTGCAATTACCTACCTTACCGCCCCCCCCCCCCATTTCTGAGAGGGAGAGGAAGAGAGAAGGAGGAGAATGAATATGGGGATGCTCTTTGAAGGACAGCTCTAGGGTTATGCTTAAAGAGCTTCCATTATTGGCTATCTTTTCTAACTTTCAGATAAGTTTTGCATTTTATCACATATAGGAACCAAAAATGAAATTCATTAAATAATTGGGCAATTCTTATATGTGATTTCCTCTATGTGCCTAACAAAGTATGAATAATTAACACATTGTCACAATAAAACTCAACATTTGAAAAACAAAACAAAACAAAACAAAACAAACTAAACTTTTAAATCAGACTAGGCCAATACTGGCAAGTGCTGTTACTACTAAGAAATAAAAAATACCCCAGTTTGGAGAGGCACAAAAAAGGCAGAAAGAAAAAGAATGTCTAGAATTATAATATTGAATTATACAAAAACTTTGGGTTTTTAATTTTTATTTTACATAGTTAGCTTTTGTCTTTTGTTGATTTAAAACTATTCCAGTGGGGAAAACAGTGGTGTGCTGTTATTTGAAATTTTGTTTGACTTTGTTTTTTGGTATTCATGCCCATGTTCTACAGGCTATGAGCAAAATGTGTCCTTAATTAAGTGCCAAGTTCAAGCTAAGTACAACAATAATAAAGACCTCCTAGAAGTGTAGGGATAGTTTGTAATAATTAGTTCTAGGGCCCCAAACACCCACATGGTAAAAACCTCAGGAAATTCCTACCATTAACATGGTCTTTTCACTTACTTTCTAAAGAAAAAAAAGGAAAATAAAAATAATTAATTCCTTACAGGCACTAAACTCAAGACAATTCACATATTAAAGCCTTTATTTCATTACTTTCACTTGGTTTTGTTAAGGACTATATTCTGGCCCCCAGCAGTGTTGCAGGGTTTATTCTAGTTGCAAAGGAAGAGGTGGGTCTGAGAATGCTGATGTCTAAGCAGTTAACCTCACAACCTTCTTCAGTTGCAAAGGAAACAGGGAAACTTGAACTCTTCTGCAAAATTGATTTGCTGAGCTGGGTGTTTGTGTTTTAATTGTAACAACTTGCTTTCCAGTATTGGTTTCATCTTTGCTATCCCCACATCTCCTTAATTCTGTTTCTATGTCCTGGTCTCCAGTGGGGTTGTAATAAGAGTGATCTGGCAGGTACCATCTCTAATAGTTTCACTTAACTTACTTGCTTATTTGCAACAATACGTCTTAGAAGAAAATTCATAGAAAAATTTTGTTATGACTTGGATTTCAATTTTAGTTTGCAGCAGACAGACATTTGTATTTACATGTTTAGTGTTGTGAAAATCCTATTGTGAAGCAGATGGGATTTTTCTTTAGTTCCTTTTCAACGTCCAATCTGCCTCTTCAACCCTAGTGAAAGTAAGGTCTTTATGTAGCTTACTCTCCATCTTATTAACTTAGCAAACACAATGCTCATCCCTAATATATATTCATGCTAGGGAAACTGCCATGGAGAATTCAAAGAAACAGGAGGGTAGTAATCTTCCATAAACTATAATGCAAAGTATGATAAATCATGTGGTAGGTACAATTAAAGAAATGAGGAAAATGGGCTTATTTTCAACTAGAGTAAACATGAATTAAACTGCATCCTCAAAAATAGGTAGAGTTTCATTGAGTAAATATGGAGGTAAGGGAGCTGGAGGAGGGTGCCCAAGAGTAACAAAGAGCAATGGTGAATGAATGTATGTGGTGGGAAAGATAAGATCCAGAAGGAAGGACAAAAATAGTATGGCTGGTTTAGAGAGTTAAGCTTGAAAATTAGATCCAGGACATGTCACAGAGGACCTTGAGTACTTACAGTTATTAATCAAATAAGTGAAATGTGTTAGTTTTCCTTTAGTAGGATTCATGTGGCCATCACTATTGTGATCCACTGACGACCTGCCTCAGAATCACATGGGGATGCTTATTGAATATGCAGATTATCTACTATATTGGTTTGTCTGTGGGATATAGTACTCCAGAATTGATTCTTATCCACAAGGAATCTTAAGAACTGCAGGAATGGAGGAGAACATCCTGGGAGGTTGAAAGACAAGTTGGGAAGTAATTAAAATATTCAGGAGAGATTAAAAAAATGAAACAAAACACGAACTCTTGTAGAGGAGGGAAAGTATAGGCATTGGGTCAAGATACATCTGGGCTTAATACCATCTCTACCACTTTGAACTTTGTATGGTCCTAGACAAATTTCTCTGAGCTTTAGTTTCCTCATCTATAAAATAATATTATGTTACTTACTCACAGAACTTTAAAACATTCAAAATATGTGAGAATATTGTACTGAGCATAAAAACCAGGTGCTTAAAATATGATTCCCTATTTGCAAATTCAGATGATAAATGCATGGATGTAGGAGGTCTTTAATCTCAAATAATTAAGAAGAACTTGGAGATCTTTCCTTCACCCTTGGCTTAAATTATCACCATGTGCAGTTGACAAAGTTTATCTCTTTAGGTCTGATCTCTCTTCTAAAATCCATACTGCTTACTCACTATCTCTTAGATGACTCAAAACCCCTCTAAGCTAACATTCTCCAAAATCAAGTCATGGTCTTTCTCACAATTCTGTTGTCTTCCAGTGGTTCCTGTTCTGGCAAATGTCTCCACTACCCATGAAGGTACACACACTAGAAACTTAGAAATCATCCTTGACAAATTCCTTTCTTCACTCTCCATATTAAATAATCTTCCTTTTCTGCATTATCCTTTCTACTAGGTAATTTCTGCCAATATACAAACATTTTGGAACCTCTCTCATTTAAAAAAATCCTCCTTTTGTTCTGCTTTTCTGTCCAGTTATTGACCCATTTCTCAGCTTTAAAAAAAAATTTTTTTTTAAAGATTTTATTTATTCATTTGACTGAGAAAAAGAGAGAGCACAAGCCAGGGGAAACAGCAGGCAGAGGGAGAGGGAGAAGCAGGCTCCCCACTGAGCAGGGAGTCCAATGCAGGGCTCGATCCCAGGACCCTAGGATCATGACCCTAGCCAAAGGCAGACGCTTAACTGACTGAGCTACCCAGGCGTCCAGCTTTTTTTTTTTTTTAAAGAGCAAAACCCCTTACTTATTATTCTCCCTTTCTCATGAATCTATTTCAGTCAGATTTTTTCCCCCAGACTTTCACCCAAACTGCCCTGATTAAAGCTCCAATGACCTCCATGTTGTCAAATCCAACGGTAAATTCTAAGTCTTGTACTCAAACTACAGTTGATCACTTACTATTTTGGAAGCATTTCCCTCACTTAGCTTCTGGAACACCATTCCTTTTGTTGTCCTACCTCACCGGTTACTCTTTTAATTTCATTGTGGATTCCCTTCCTCTTCTTCCTGATTGCTCTATGTTGGAGTGTCCCAAACACCAGTGCTCTGTTTTTTTTTTTTTTTTCCTATATCTTCCATTACCCCCAGATAATATCATCTAGTCCCATAGCTCTGTAGACCTCTGGTGGCTCCCACACTTGTACCTCCAGCATAAGTGTCACCCCTGAAGTTCAAGACTGATTTACTCCACTACCTAGTCAGTATCTCTTCTTAGATACTGAATGGATAAAAGTATCCAAAATTAAATAATTGTTATCCTTTCCAAATTTACTCTTATTCAGCCTTCCACATCTCAATAAAGGGCACAAATTTTCATGTGGTTAAATTGTTTGTTTTATTCCATGGGAAATTCATTGAAACTTTCATTTAATGTATATCTACTTTTACTTAACTCACAATTATAGGAATCTTAATCATATCTTTCTCAATCAATAGCAGATAAACAGAAAAGTAAAAATAGAAGAGGGTCCTCAGAGGAAGGCTTATAAAGAAATCCAGAAAAAATTGCTGGATCCCAAAGAGGAAGAAGGTTGATTTAATATGAAGAAAAAGTGTAAGAGTCGATGTTCATTATTATGTTGTTGCCATCAATAAAAAGATAATTTATGATTCGTAAACACTGTCTGTGGAAGTGCTGAATTCACTTGATAAAGCTTTCCACTGGAATGGCTATGATATAATAAAAATTGGGCGCATGAAGATTCAGGTTTAAAAAGCATTTAATTTCAGCATTTTATTCCTTGACAATGTCTTCAAAATAAAAACATTAGTTTGTTTCTTTTTCTTTTCTTTTCTTTTTTTATTTTATGTTATTATGTTATGTTAATCACCATACATTACATCATTAGTTTTTGATGTAGTGTTCCATGATTCATTGCGTATAACACCCAGTGCTCCATTCAGTACGTGCCCTCTTTAATCCCCGTCACTAGGCTAACCCATCCCCCCACCCCCTCCCCTCTAGTTTGTTTCTTCATTTTACATTCTATTATTTGTGACTATCTACAAGATAAACATAATGTATGTGGCTTGCAAGAAAAATCAACTCAACATTATTTTTTGTCTTCCATGGTTTTTGATAGCTCTTTCCATGCATCTTTCTGTGACATGAATCGCAGCTTCAGTTAAGTGGGCTTAAGATTCCTGTCGTATTTTACATTTCCTTTCTAAGAATTCCTGCCTATACAAAATCAACTTCCTATTTTGTTAGTGTTAAATTTTTCTTGTGTTCTGGATTTGTAACCTGTGACAATTATTTGGAATGGTCTAAACTCTCAGCCAATGTTAAGTTATTTTATATCTATTGGACATGCTAACAAACTTCCTCTGCTTCTTTTCTTTTTTTTTTTAAGTTTTTATTTAAATTCCAGTTAGTTAACATGCAGTGTGATATTAGTTTCAGGTGTACAATATAGTGATTCAACACTTCCATATGACAGCCAGTACTCATCACAACAAGTGCACTCCTTAATCTCCATCACCTATTCAACCCAACCCCCACCCACCTCCCTGGTGGTAACCATCAGTTTGTTCTCTATGCTACTGTGCATCAAATGAAAATGTGCATCAGACTGATGAGTTTTATGGTGGAAGTCAGTCTTACTTTTATATGTATTAATTAGATGATGGAGATCTTTTACTTTTCTTTATATACCATCTGGCATGTTTACAGTACAGTTAAAATTAACCATTGTGTATAATCTCATTTACCATTATTTATTGAGCAGCTAATGACATTGTGCCAAGAAAAATGGGATCAGTGGTGTTAGTTATTTGGGTTCATGAGTCTAGTAGAGTAGAGAAAGTACACAAACAAACAGAATTACCAAGGCCATTGCAGGAGGTTAAATACTTGAATAAAGTGATGTAGCCAGCAGGGGAAACCTTGGTATGACAAGGTGAAGTGAAATGACTTCAAGATTATCTCTTTAAATTATGGCCACAAAGTGCTATTACCTGGAACCACAGACATTTTCTCTAGTTGTTGAGATTGGGAAAGATTAGAATATTTTTATTCTAATAAATTGTGAAATTAAAAAATTTCAATAAAAGAACCAGGAAATAGGGAAAAGGTTAAAAAATAATTCTTCACTTTCTCCAGCACAAGAAAGTATGAATAATCAATTCACTGAATGCCTTTGGGTCTTTCAATGTTTTTTTAAAATGTTATCATTCATTATATTAATTCTTCTGATTTGGACAGTGGATTTAATTTTGAAACAACCAAAAAGTGTTTTATCCCGAATAGTGAATAAGGTGAGTCTGGGGACAAAAATGTAGTGTGATTACATTTTTTAGGGTAGTTCAGTCCAAAGAGCATTTCATTTTTGGAATTACGAAATCTACTCTTTACTTAATTCTGGTTATAAGCCAGGCTCTATGTATTGTTCTCATTTAATTCTTATAACAATTTTGGAAGTTATTCTCATTACCTCCATCTGACAAGTAAAAAACTAACAGAGAATAATACATTGTCAGTAAGAGGAATAAATAGATCCCAACCCAAATTTGTCCTTGTTCTAAAGCCCATCCTTTTAATTTTTATGATATAAGGCCTCTGATCTATAATTAGAGAACCTAAAAAAAAAAATCCTTGTTCTTATTTATTATGAGTTTTGTGATATTGGGCAAGTCACTTAAACACTCTAACCCTTAATTTCTTAGTTTTCCAAAACAGGGAAATTACACCTACCCTAAATTTACTTGATGAGATTATGGTGAGGATTGAATGATATAATTACTAAAAAAAGACTATGTAAAATATCAAGAAAAATCACACAAATGTAAGGCAATGTGAGCAAAACTAGAAATAAAGCATTTATTTACAGTATTTTGAGTAATGACATCACTCATGGCACACAATGACAGCCTGTGGTAGTATCTTCTTTGAAAGAGACTAGTTAGATGTAGACTATTTGGATATACCTGCAAAAGAAAAAGAAAGTAATCCTTATTATGTAGCCTATAGTTACCATTTAGGGTACATATGTTCACCAAAAGAACTTGCCAATTTAATGCAAAATATAGTCAATCTGGTTATTTGTCTTCAAATAAATTAAACACACAGGTAGCTCAATTTCTTTTTACTATCTGTGCAATTACATTAGCATCATGTAGAATCAGGTTCATAGATAAGTATACACAGAAAACACACACACAGACACATACACACATATATATCAATGGACACACCGACAAATGGCCAATGATTGTGGAAAGAACATTTGGGGAGGCTGTTTTTAAGACTCTGATTAATTCAGTAAGGGTTGACCTCCTAAAAAGAACAGTAATTTGTAAGCCTATACAAAGCATGCTGGACTTAATTTTGAAAGTTAGATGTTGACCCTAAAACCCGCACTTTATATTCTGTGACTTGGACTATTCGTTTAATCACATTTAATCCCTGTGAAAACACCTTAATAATGCTTGCTATTCTTGCATCCCAGGGTTTAGACGTAAGCTAGTTCCTAGAAAAGAGGTCTTGTACCTTATCCTTTTTGGCATCCTTAAAACCTAGTTCATTATCCGCAAAGATGGATGCTTGAGAAGTGGAAATAAAAGCAATTTATAAATGTATGTATATTGATATTTTGCCTTATTCATTTAAAAAACTCCATTTTTCAGGTATCTACTATGCTGCCTGTTTTTATATGACTCTGGAGCTATAGATAATATTAAATTATTTCAACTCCTCTGAATGCAACCCTACTAGTCATCTTGATATTATGCATTTAGATCATACATACGTCACCTGCTTCTTGTGCTCAGACTGGCTCAAATGTCAGCACCATCAATTCATGAGTGAGATTAAATTAGTACAATATGAATAATACAGCAGGAGTGCAAGTGGTTTTCACTAAGTTATTACTCTTTCTAAATGAAGCCTATCATTATGTCATGTGTTGATGTAAAAGTCATCTAATGTCTGAATGGTGGGCTTGTCTGGAGCGTGATTGTTTATTCCCTAATGATTTTACAACTGGTCTAGCCAAATGCAATATTCTAAGGCTTATCCTTGAACTAATTGCTCTGATGAGCACTAAATTGCATTTTCTGAAAAAGAAATTGTGTAAAATGAGATCGTGATTGTTAACTAAGTTTGACGTAACTAAGGAATTATGTTACATATGCAGATGTATTCTGTTTTTTTCTTTTTTTTTTTTTTTTAAAGCATAATAGTGTTTGCCACAGCAAAGAAAAGCTTCCAGGTCTCCTAATTTTGAAAGGACAGACTAAAAAATGATCAGAAAGTTCAAAGTGTTTGACTCAACGGAGTTTATGTTGTGTTTTGAATAAATGCCAGTTAACTCCAAACATCACTCTCTAAAACATAAACTTTTCTACAAAGTCCATCTAGAAGTGTTGTCTTTTAAGGAGATTTAGCAACCAAAACCTTACTCTGATGCCCAAGGTCCAGGGAAGGCACTAACCATGTTTTTATTGTAGACTTTCACAAACTTGGTGGAAAAACTGTATCTTGGTTAGGATACAAGGTGCAGCGCTGGAACACAAAACAGATGCTTTTTGATGATATGATACTTTATGTGGAAAACCCAAAAGACTCCACCCCAAAACTGCTAGAACTCATACAGAAATTCAGTGAAGTGGCAGAATATAAAATCAAAGCACAGAAATCAGTTGCATTTCTATACACCAACAACAAGACAGAAGAAAGAAAAATTAAGGAATTGATCCCATTTACAATTGCGCCCCAAACCATAAGATACCTAGGAATAAATCTAACCAAATAGGCAAAGAATCTGTACTCAAAAAACTATAGAATACTCATGAAAGAAATTGAGAAAGGCACAAAGAAATGGAAAAACATTCCATGCTCATGGATTGGAAGAACAAATATTGTGAAAATGTCAAAGCTACCTAAAGCAATCTACACATTCAATGCAATCCTTATCAAAATACCATCAACTTTTTTCAAAGAAATGGAACAAATGATCCTAAAATTTGTATGGAACCAGAAAAGACCCCGAATAGCCAGAAGAATGTTGAAAAAGAAAAGCAAAGCTGGTGGTATCACAATTCTGGACTTCAAGCTCTATTACAAAGCTGTCATCATCAAGACAGCATGGTACTGGCACAAAAACAGACACATAGATCAATGGAACAGAATAGAGAGCCCAAAAATGGACCCTCAACTCTATGGTCAACTAATCTTCAACAAAGCAGGAAAGAATGTCCAATGCACAAAAGGCAGTCTCTTCAACAAATGGTGTTGGGAAAATTGGACAGCCACATGCAGAAGAATGAAACTGGACCATTTCCTTATACCATACACAAAAATAGACTCAAAACAGATGAAAGACCTAAATGTGAGACAGGAATCCATCAAAATCCTTGAGGAAAACATAGGCAGCAACCTCTTCAACCTCAGGCGCAGCAACTTCTTCCAAGAAACATCGCCAAAGGCAAGGGAAGCAAGGGCAAAAATGAACTATTGGGACTTCGTCAAGATAAAAAGCTTTTGCAGAGCAAAAGAAACATTCAACAAAACCAAAAAACACCGACAGAATGGGAGAAGAAATTTGCAAATGACATATCAGATAAAGGGCTAGTAACCAAAATCTATAAAGAACTTATCAAACTCAATACCGGAAGAACAAATAATCCATTCAAGAAATGGGCAGAAGAGGGGAGCCTGGGTGGCTCAGTTGGTTAAGCAACTGCCTTCGGCTCAGGTCATGATCCAGGGTCTTGGAATCGAGCCCCACATCGGGCTCCCTGCTCAGCGGAGAGCCTGCTTCTCCCTTTCCCTCTGCCTGCTGCTCTGCCTACTTGTGCTCTCTCTCTGTGTCTCAAATAAATAAATAAAATCTTTAAAAAAAAAAAGAAATGGGCAGAAGACACGAACAGATATTTTTCCAAAGAAGACATCCAAATGGCCAACAGACACATGAAAAAGTGCTCAGTATCACTCGGCATCAGGTAAATACAAATCAAAACCTCAGTGAGATACCACCTCACACCAGTCAGAATGGCTAAAATTAACAAGTCAGGAAATGACAGATGTTGGCAAGGATGTGGAGAAAGGGGAACCCTCCTACACTCTTGGTGGGAATGCAAGCTGGTGCAGCTACTCTGGAAAACAGTATGGAGGTTCCTCAGAAAGTTGAAAATAGAGCTACCCTATGACCCAGAAATTACCCTACTGGGTATTTACCCCAAAAGATACAAATGTAGTGATCCAAAGGGGCACATGCACCCCAATGTTTATAGCAACAATGTCCACAATAGCCAAACTATGGGAAGAGCCTAGATGTCCATCAATGGATGAATGGATAAAGAAGATGTGGTATGTGTATATATATATATTATATATATATATATAATATATATGTATATATGTGTGTATATATATATTATATATATATATATATAGAATAGAATATTATGCAGCCATCAAAAATATGAAATCTTGCCTTTTGCAATGATGTGGATGGAACTAGAGGGTATTATGCTAAGTGAAATAAGTCAGTCAGAGAAAGACAAGTATCATATGATCTCACTGATATGAGGAATTTGAGAAACAAGACAGAGGATCATAGAGGAAGGGAGGGAAAAATGAAACAAGATGAAACCAGAGAGGGAGACAAACCATAGGAGACTCTTAATCTCAGGAAACAAACTGAGGGTTGCTGGAGTGGAGGGGGGTGGGAGGGATGGGGTGGTTGGGTGATGGACATTGGGGAGGGTAAGTACTATGGTGAGCGCTGTGAATTGTGTAAGACTGATGAATCACAGACCTGTACCTCTGAAACAAATGATACATTATATGTTAAAGCAAACAAACAAACAAACAAACAGATGCTTTTTAAGCAAAAATCCCGGGGATAGTGATTAGTAAGAATCACAACTATCTTTCTCCTGAAACCCATCAATCTCATTTCCAACTTTAGTTCTCATACATTATTTCAGTCTATAACTGTTTAGAAAAGAAATGTCCATTACAGATTAGAAAAGTGCTGGAAAATGGGAAAGATTTTTTATTTGGACAAAATTAATTTACTCAACCAGGATTTGTTGCCACCCAATGAACTATGGTATAATTGCCTTGGTTACTTTTCTGGACATTTATTGATTAAAGTTACTCATATAACACAAGAATAGGCCAGAAGAATCCTAGCCAGTATGTTCCTCATTGTTTTTTTTCAAATCAGCTCTGGCACGGTTAGGATTATAAGGCTTCTTCCCCTACTGGCTGCATAATTGCTTTAGGTAATGCTCAAATGAGTGACTTTGGCACTCTTACATATACTCTGTGGGAATAAAAATTTCTACTTTTTCTGGAAAGGAATTTGGCACAATTGATCAAAATTTCTTAGAAAGTTAATGTTTCCTAGCTAGGTAAATTCTAAGAATCAATCCTGACTCCATACTTTTCTGAGTTTCCTTCTACTTCACAGGTGTCTTCATACCATCTCCTTTACATACTCTTCTTTTTTGTGTGTGACCTTGAAATATTGGCATGTCCCAGTGGGAATGCTGGGATCTTGTTTCTTCTTTTTATACACTGTCCTTCAGAAATATAATCTAGTCCCATGGCTTGAAATTTCATCAAAATTGTTGACCATTTGTAAATCTTGCCCCAAATTTTCAAGGTATACTTATCCAGTTGTCTACTTAACTTGTCTCCACCCTCCATGCCTCTGCTTTCTGACATCATAGTTGGCACCCATCATATATGCACTCACTTGTACCTTACAGTAATTCAAGTGTTACTATTGACTCTTCTCTTTCCCTCACATCTATATTGGGTGGCAGGTTCTGTTAAGTTTACCCCGATGACAGATTTCAGTCCAGGCGCTCCTCTGTGTCCTACTTTTACCATTTTTTGTTCAAGTTACCCTTGTTTCTCCTCTGGACATGACCACAGTGGCCTCCTGATTTGTCTCCTTCTTTTGCTCTGGCCCATTAATATTACATTCTTCGTCCAGTAGCTAGAGTGATCTTTTACAAATGCAAATCAGTTCACTTTAACTGGACTGCCTATAGCATTCCAGTGCTGTCCTTTTTCACATGGACTAAAACCCACGCTTCTTTGGCTGGTTTACCAAGCTCTACATGATTTGGTCCCTCTGACTTCTCTCCCCTGATACCACTTTTCCTCTCATCCACTGGACACCCTCAGTCTGACTGACCATTTTCTGGGTTCCTTAAACATGCCAATACCATTGCTTTCCTAAGCCTTTCATCTGGCTGTTGACCTTGCTTGGAATAGATGGCTGGCTGATTCCTTCTTCCAACAACTCTTTGGAGAAGTCTACCTAACAATCCAATTTGAAGTAGTCACCCCATTTTATTTCTCCAAACTACTCTTATCTTTACATGATATTTGTCTTTACTTGTTTATTATCTGTCTTTATATGGCAGAAGGCTGTGTAGGATCATTTGCCTTATTTGTCTCATTGACCATACCTTGCCACATAATAGTTGCTCAGTAAGTATCTGGTGAATGGATGAACAAGCATTGGATGTTATAAGCACTTGCCTTGTCTGTAATTAATCTGATAATAATAGATATCTATATAGTACTTGTACCTTTGAAGAAAAGTAATGTTTATTGAATAACAGCATATTTTGTGTATTTTTATTTCATTAACCTTTCAAAAAAAGGAGTGAATGGACTGTAGTCCTCCCTATTTTATGTAGAAAGAAACATAAGACTCAAAAAGATTAGGGGGTCCAACTCAGCCAGGCCAGTGCTTTAACACAGGTTTCTTTCCTTCCCAAATCCATGCTTTTTCCCAAAACATCATGAAACCTCCCTGACATTTTACTGCTCCTCATTTACCAATGATAATACCCCATTTATCTGGATAATAATATTAAAAATTTACTTTTCTACTACTTTTTTGTGTGGGTTTCAGATGTTTGCCAGGGAACCATCTTAAAGCTGTCTTGATGGGCTCCTCCTCAAGCTTGTGTTATATCTCTTATGTGGAACTTCATTGTTTTTCCAAAACAGTTTTCTTAATTTTTATGTTTACTTTTTTTCCTCGATGGCTTCTTTTACAAATGCTCCCTTTACTCTTTAGACTTATCTTCCCTCATTTCTGTCTCATCAAGCTATCTGAATTTTCCTTCTACTTTCCTAGTCCTTGATTCGTTATCAAGAGTATGCTGAAGTTCAGTCTATCCTTGACCTCTTCTCTTTTCCACGTGTTCCCAGATTTATGCTCACTGCCTCAGCAATCAGGGTGGTGCAGATAGCTTCCAACTTGTTAATACACACCCTAATATCTGGATGTTTCTATATGGGCATTCTTCACACAAACCAAACCACATTCATCATTTCTTCTCTTGAAGTGACCTCTGCCTTTAACACTTCTCTCTCTCTCTTTGAAGTGTCATATTTATTAATTTTTGTCACTGGCACCATCACTCTTCAGTCAACAGACTCTGGTTTTGACAGCACCTTCCTTTTCAATCAGTCTTAAATTCCTACGCACTCTACCTTTGCTTCTTTGATCTTAAAAATTGAACATTTTCATCTCACTGATATGAGGAATTCTTAATTGTAGGAAACAAACTGAGGGTTGCTGGAGTGGGGGGTGGGGTGGGAGGGATGGGGTGACTGGGTGGTAGACACTGGGGAGAGTATGTGCTCTGGTAAGCGCTGTGAATTGTGCAAGACTGTTGAATCTCAGATCTGTACCTCTGAAACAAATAATGCAATATATGTTAAGAAAAAAAAAAAGAAGAAGAAGAAGGTAGCGGGAGGGGAAGAATGAAGCGGGGGAAATCGGAGGGGTAGACGAACCATGAGAGACAATGGACTCTGAAAAACAAACAGGGTTCTAGAGGGGAGGGGGGTGGGAGGATGGGTTAGCCTGGTGGTGGGTATTGAGGAGGGCACATTCTGCATGGAGCACTGGGTGTTATGCACAAACAATGAATCATGGAACACTTCATCTAAAACTAATGATGTAATGTATGGGGATTAACATAAGAATAAAAAAAAATTGAACATTTTCACTAAATGAAACTAGGAAACATCAGGCAATTTTAAACCTCTTTATTCCAATAAATTCCAATTTATTCTACCTGCCTTTGGGAGGCAGGAACAGACTTTTCTTCCCTGCCATCTTGGATGGAGAAACAGGAGTTAAAATGATCAGAAGATGACCTTTTTAGTTATAAGAACCAGGGGCTTGTGGTTTAGCTCTGGAACTTCCTGTGTTCATTTCCTTTTAATGAGCCTTTTAAGCTTTATCTCTAAAACTATGCAACTTTGACCTTTTGCTTCTTTAGGCTAATAATTACCTAATTAACTTTGAAGGCAAGTCTCATGCCACAATTTATCCCTTTCCCACAAAGACATTTGGATCAACATTATTTCCACCTTTTCCTACCTTTGTGTGCACAATTCAGATCTCAATCTGCCAATACAAACATCCTTTGCATTTTTGGTTTAGCCTGAGGACAGAGGCTGAGGAAATGCCTGAAAACATAGATCCTTTTTGCACTAAACTGAAAGAATTTAGTTCTAATGACAGAATTAATAAGTATTCATTGTAGAACACTTGCCAAACACCAGAAATCTCTTTTTTTTCTCATACAAACACACATACATCACACACACACACAAACAGATAGAGCTTGTATTCCACAATGTAAGAACCAATACTGTCCTTGCAGTGAAATATGTGTGTGTATGTGGACAGATATGTATATTTGCATACAATACATGTTTAAGTAAGAACATTCTATGTATGCTGTTGGGGTAGCTACTTTTTTACTTAATATTTTTCCATATAAATAAATATACTTATGTAATGCTATTTCAATGACTATAGTCTACTATCATGTAATGATTTTGTAGGTCATTTTAAATCAATTTCTTATTTTTGAGTTTTTAGATTGCTTCCAGTTTTTCACTCAAACAAGCAATAAATACATAAATACTTGCTAAAACTTTGTTCATATTCACAAATAGGGTAAATTTCTAAAACTGAAAGTGTTAGGAAAAATGTGTACTACGTATGACTATATATATATATTTTTTAAAGATTTTATTTATTTTTTTGACAGAGACATAGCGAGAGCAGGAACACAAGCAGGGGGAGTGGGAGAGGGAGAAGCAGGCTTCCCGCAGAGCAGGGAGCCCGATGTGGGACTTGATCCCAGGACCCTGGGATCATGACCTGAGCTGAAGGCAGATGCTTAACGACTGAGCCACCCAGGCGCCCAATATGACTATATTTTTATTCCATATGCATCCAAATATGTTATTATCCTAGTTTAATAATTGAAAGACTATCATTTTTTTATCTAAAGTTACTTTAATTCATATTTTTGATCAAAAGTGAAGTTGGAAGTTTCAAATATATTGATCATGCATTTTCATTTTTATTTCAGTAAACTGTATATTTATTATATTTTAACATTTTTGTATTGAGGTTATTCATTTGCTTTTCTAATTGATTTGTAAAACTTTTATAGATTAAAAGACACTATCTGTTTAATGAAAATGATCTTTCCACTTTTTCAAATGTCTTTTCATTTTTTAAAAAGATTTTATTTATTTATTTATTTATCTGAGACAGAGAGAAAAAGAGAGGGAGGGAGAGAGAGGGAGAGAGAATCTGAAGCAGACTCTGTGCTAAGCACAGAGCTGGACACAGGGCCCGATCCCACGATCCCATGATGGGGAGATCATGACCTGACTCAAAACCAAGAGTTGGATGTGTAACTGACTGAGCCACCCAGGTGCCCCCAAATGTCTTTTAATTAACAAATGTTAATTTTTTTTTATAGATGGCTTTTTTTACCTTCCTTTGTTGTTTTTGTTTTTCTGGAATGACCTAGTCAATGGATAGATCACACAAATATATAAATTCTTCCAATTAAGTTTTTTTTTTTTTTTAATTTATGTCTTTGGTTGTATAGTATGACAAATGGATCCAATTTATTTTTTTCTAAATATAATTGTTTAATTTTCCAAGACCAGCTGTCAGATAATTCATGCTTCCAAGTGATCTGAAATACCATTTTATCATATACTGAATTCTTATATATAATATAATGATATATGTAATTTGTTCTTCATTGTGGTGGGAAGTTGTTATTTTTTTCCATTGTTTTATCTTCTATTGCAAATATATATATGCCTCTGTGTGTGTGTGTGTGTGCATACACAGATGCATATATACAGAAATACATGCATATGTATTTAAAAACACACACAGTATATACATATATATTATCTTATTATGAATGTTCATCAATCTTTTTAGTGCTTTCACCTGTTTTTTTCTTCTATGAGTACTTGAAACAACGTTAAGTTAAAGCAAATTTCATTGGGATTTTGAGATTGTGTTAACATATCAATTAATTTGTAAGGAATTTGCAGTACTGAATCTTCCTATCCTAAAGACATTAGATCATTAAGGAAAGTTTAACATTTTCCTTTTTATGGTACTCAGCTTTAAAGCTTTAATCTTTGGTATTTTACAGTAGTTGTTGCTGTTGTAAATAGGACTGTTTTTCCTATTTAACTTCTTAAAGTTTATTTGATGCAGCCATCTTACTAAATTCTATTATTTCTAATGATTTTTATTTATTTTAAAAGATTTTATTTATTTATTTGATACACAGAGAGAGAGAGAGATGGTGAGAGAGAGAACACAAGCAGGGGGAGCGGCAGGCAGAGGGAGAGGGAGAAGCAGGCTCCCCGCTGAGCAGAGAGCCTGATGGGGGACCCGATCCCAGGACCCTGGGACCACGACCCGAGAGGAAGACAGACACTTCACAGACTGAGCCACCCAGGCGTCCCTACTTCTAATGACTTTTAATGGGAGTACAAGCATGGGCAGGATTTGTCATGGTGAAGCTTCAGAAGAAGAAAAAGTCTTGCAAATGGACACTTACCAGCCATTAATGAGCATCTGTAGTGGAGATGGTTGGTGAGAATGTGGGTAGAGCAGTCATAGGCTTGGTGGTGGATGAATACTTCAGCCAAATCTTCCCAGCGGAATTGTCACTGGGACTGAGTTTTAAAAGATGCATAGGAGTTAGAGATGCACAGATTTTGAACTCTGTGACAGTTCTGATTTTGTCCGTGGAGCTACAATGTGGAATGAGCTACAATTTGTCCTCTTGAAGCAGGATGGGCCAGGAGATTATAGGTGAGCAGTGTGGCTCATTTTATAAACTAACCAATTCTTTCACTCCTTTGCTATTTTGATAATGCGTGTGTGCAACCAGTGGTGCATGATAAATCACAGATGTATATTTTTATAACATACAAAAGATTTTAGATTTGTCCTTTTGGATAGTAATATTCTTTCCGCCCTTCTTTTAGTCATTTACTAAGTAAAATAAATGGTTTAAAGAAATTCACATTCAACAAACTATTCTTTTTTTTTTTTTAAGATTTTATTTATTTATTTTAGGGAGAGAGAATGCAAGTTGGGGCGGGGGCAGAGGAAGAGGGGGAGAGAATCTCAAGCAGACTCTGCTGAGCACAGAGCCTGACATGGGCCTTGATCCCAGGACCCTGAGATCATGACCTGAGCAGAAACCAAGAGTGGGACGCTTAACCCACTGAGCTACCCAGGCACCCGTCATCAAACTATTCTTAATAACAATGTCTAACTGTAATCTCTTTTACTTATTTCTAGATATGTGATCCTTACTATTTATGGTAAACGCTAATTTGCTCCTTTTAATACTGTATGAATTTAGGATAACATGAAAGAGTATGATAATACTTTGAAATATTTAAACCTCTATAGAAATAGTAGGTGTTTGTGCTATTTTAAAATCTCCATAAAGTGCAGGATACTTTCTATAATGTTTACTTTGTGTAATATTTTTTTTTTAAAGATTTTATTTATTTATTTGAGACAGAGAGAATGAGAGAGAGAGAGCACATGAGAGGGGGGAGGGTCAGAGGGAGAAGCAGACTCCCGCTGAGCAGGGAGCCCGATGCGGGACTCGATCCCGGGACTCCGGGATCATGACCTGAGCTGAAGGCAGTCGCTCAACCAACTGAGCCACCCAGGCACCCTGTGTAATATTTATGTAAATCAAGCAGAATGAGGAATATAACATTTATGATCTTATTAAAAAATTATAGAACTCAAGGGGCACCTAAGTGGCTCAGTCAGTTAAGTGTCCAACTTTTAATTTCAGCTCAGGTCATGATCTCAAGGTTGCGAGATCGAGCCCTGTGTTGGGATCCATGCTGGGCATGGAGCCAGCTTAAGATGCCCTCTCTCCTTCTCCCTCTACCCTTTTTCTAAATAAATAAATAAATACAAAGAAAAATTATAGAACTCAAAAGAGTTAAAACTGTGTCTAGTCATAGGGCTGGTAGGAGAGAAAGCAGGAGACTAGAACCCCTTTATTTTCATTTTGATGTCTTTCACAATGATCTCATCAAATGTCTCATTTAATGCAATCATTTGGGTTTATTAAATCAAGATAAAAACAAGATTGGATCACATTCTTGTACAATTCTCTTCAGTGAAAGGAACTTCTTCCAATAATGCTAAACAACTTACCAAAATTTTAATTTATATTTGTAATTAATTATTCCCTTAGTTTCCAGGAAAATGTGGCTGGAGGCAGGAAACCCCACCTTCCCAAAACCCTACATGTTCTTTTCATTATGAAATGCCTCAGAGAAAGAAGACAATGTAAAAGAAGCCATGTTTGCAAGTGGGAAAAGTGTTGCATCCTGGGAGATGAATGTGTGTGTGTGTGTGTGTGTGTGTGTGTGTGTGTGAGTGAGTGTATTCTTCATCCAAGTTGTCCAATTTATCTGTCTCCATCTGGAATGTATTTCTCAGACTGCTCTGAAATCTAGATAACTTTATTGAATGGGACTTGGTACTCTTATCTAATGATACTACTCTTCGATGCTGGGAATAAGACTTCTACTCTTCAAAAAATTGATAGGTCATTCATTCTACAAAACTTACTTACTCAATGCACATTGATTCATTCAACAAATACTAAGTACCTTTTCTGTGTATGGCCTTCCAAGAGTTTCTATTCTAATATGGGGATTCAGATAGCACAGACAATATAATAACTAAGTAAATTGTACATGGTGTTAAACAAGTGCTAAAGAAAAATGTAAACATAGAAGACAGTAAGAGTGTGGATATGGGCAAGATGGCCTATATTGACCTCTGTGCCAAGCATTCTTGTATGAGAGTTTTGCACATGTTATCCAATTTATTCCAGGCAACCACCCTGCAAACATAGAAACAGAGACAATAAGAAGCTAATGACTAGGCCACACAATTAGTAAGGAAAGATCCAAAATTAAAATGTAGTATTCCTGTCTCCAAGACCCCTTGGCCTCTGTAGTAGAAATTCAATTTGGGGAAAGCAGATGTACAGAGACCCACAGAACACAATGGGATAAATGGTGGAAGGCGGGTCCATAGAGCAGTTCTTGGCAAATTACTGCCTGACGGCCAAATCTGGCCTGCCTCTTAATACTTAATTTTATTGGAACTCAGCTGCATTACTTTTTAAGCAACAAATTTGGTGGCTTAAAATAGCACACATTTATTCTCTTCCACTTCTGGATGTCAGAAGGGCAAAATTAATTTCACAGGGACAAAATCAAGGTGTCCTATATGGAGGCTCTAGGGGAGACTTCCTTTCTTTGTCTTTTTCATTTTCTAAGGACCCGTTCCTTGGATTGTGGCCCCTTTCTCCATCTTTAAAGCCAGCAGCATAGCATCTTGCTTCAGTTGTCACATTGCCTTCTGTCTCTGTGTTTAAATGTCCCTCTGCCTCCCTCTTTTAAGGAGACTTGTGATTACATTTAAGGCCCACTCAGGTAATCCCAGATTATCTCCCTATTTCAAGACCCTTGGTTTAATCACATTTACAAAATCCCATTTGCCACATATGGTAACTTTCACAGGTTCTAGGGATTAGGACCTGGATATCTTTGGGGACCACACCAGACATGCTCATTTGTTAGTTTGTTGCCTTTGGCTGCTTTCTTGCTACGGCAGCAGAATTTAATAATTTTCAACAGAGAATGTATGACTTAAAATATTTACATGTGGCCTTTTACAGAAAAAGTTTGCATTCCCTTGCTGCAAAAAAGAAGCACCTGCCTCGAGGAAAAGGGAATTTCTGACATCAGAAACCACTGCTCTCTGATAGGGAATGAAAGAAGTCAAAGTTCAATCACATCAAAATTAAATTAAGTAAAAATTCTCTTCACCCTTTATGAACGTAGGGTCTTCAAGCAGCAGGAAGATTTTCTCCTGCTGTTTCATATGACTAAATCTTTATTATGACCCCCTGGAGAAAATATCCTTTCAGGATTAAAAGCAAAACACTAGTTCAGAGTCAGTGGAGTAAAAAATTCTAATCCGTACTGACGGTATGCACCAGCATAGTTTCCCAATGACATTTTGTCAAACAATGAAGTAACTAACAAAGTGAAGCCCATGCTTAAACTAAAATCTTTTAATTTTTTCTTAAACTAGCACTTTGGACCCACATCATGTCAGTCCTGTTATTGTACAAATGGAAATTTAAATTTCAGGTTTGTGTAATGTTTACACTGCAAATATCACCCTAACTGTTGTAAGAGTACACAAGACATCTGGGAATACAGTGCTGTTTCAAAAACTGTAGTTTTCATAGTATCACAGCAATGCTTTCAGTAAATATATAATTATAAGTGACCTCAAATTTGCAAATACTGGCAAAAACATGCAATCTTTTCAACAAAAGAAAATTGTGCATGTGGCTGAGTTTTGTGTAGAATTCTAAGATCTGTAAAGATCATTGAATGGTAGGCCTATAGTAGAGAGAGAACAAAAGCCAACTCTTTATGTTTAGAACCGTGTTCATTCATTAACCACTCAGGTTTGGATTTTGTGCATCCTTATTTCTCAGTTAATGATATCCTAGGGGTAGTAATAACCAATACTTATATAGAGCTTCTCATGGGTCAGGCAACAATGCAAGTGTTTCATTCACATCAACGCACTGAATTCTTTCAATTGGAGCTATTATTACCCCTCTACAGAGGTAGAAGTTGAGGAACAGAGGGACTAAGTAGCTTAACTAAGATCATACCACAAAATAACATAAGAGTAAAAATTTGAACCCAAGAATACAAAAGCTACCCTTTTAACCACTACCCTGGGTACACATGTACATTTATGCCAAGGAGCTCTTGATCTCCAAGATATGCAAGAGACAGTAAGTAGATCAGTAAGACAGCAGTCCTGCTAGGCCAGAAGAATTTTCTTCTAGAAGCTCCTGAAAGACTTCTAATGAAGGGTTACACATTATTTTCATATACCAATATACCTAAAACTCATTTCGGATTCGTCTTGTTAATTTTAGGCTTTTGCTAATCAGCTCTTAACCTTGACTGCATTTTAGAATATTTGGCTGGCTATTAAAAATACCAGTCCTTGGCTCCATCCCAGGCCAAATACATCAGATTCAATGGAGATGACACCTTGAGTATAGGTATTTAATGAGTGCTCTCTGGGTGATGCTGGCATGCCACGAGGGCTGAGAA
>NC_058403.1:15949259-16001757 GCF_002201575.2 Neomonachus schauinslandi
TAATGAGTGCTCTCTGGGTGATGCTGGCATGCCACGAGGGCTGAGAACACAGTCTGGTCCCTGACATATCTCGTAGAGGTAGTCATATGAATGTGTAAAAAAAAAAAACCCCAAAGAACACAAGGAATTTTTCCCCCTGAGTTTCATGTTGATGTATTTATTAATTCTAGGAGAAAAATACACTGGGAGATAACATGGAATAATAAAAGATACTATGTTTTTTCACCATTTCTAATAATGAATCATAGAGTCTTGTTGTGGCTGGCTGGCTGGCTGGGCATCTATGTAAATTCCAGAGCTATTCCTTGCCTTTGTCCTTGGAGATGCCCTAAAGTGGATAGTTTCATTTGACAGCATCCTGGACTGTTGAGGGAACCAAGATAAAGAGTTGACAAGATGATCTAATAGACCTTTTATGCTTCCTTCATCTTTTATTGGGTGGAAATAGTAAGCATGCATTCAGAAATGGACTCTGACCTTCAATGCGTGAATAGAAGATGCCCATATTTGTGCACACTTACTCTAAATATCCTTTCGTGCGTGAATTTCCATTATTGTGGACTAGTAGAAAAGTCAAAGAATGGCAGAAATGCTGGGACTCTGGCCAGAAGTTAAATGTGGCCATAATAGCTCATGGGGATGAGAGACCATTGGCCACTGTAGAATTCTTTAAATGGGAAGCTGGGTTTGGGCTAATAAGTGTCTCTTCCAGACTCACTTCATCTCTCAATGCTTTGCTTTTTTTTTTTTTTTTTTAATTTGCCTCCTTTGGAATGGAACACTAGCAACCACCTCTTTCTGATCATCGGAGACTCTGGTATTTTTCAGAATACAAGGGTCATTACTATAATTGGGACATTAATTTTAAATAAGGGTGGGGACATATCAGGGTCATATCTTGACATTTTGGTATGGGCATAGTTAGATGTTGCTTAACTTTTTTTCTTATGACTCTAAGTCTGGGATGGGGACAAGATGGTTTCTCGTAGAGTTTCTAAAATGATGGGATACACATAAGATTATGTGGAAAGAATAATGAGATGCACAACTGTAGTCTTGTCATGGCTCCAGAGATTAGTCAGTCCAACAAAGCTGCCTCATGTGATGGTCCTCCGCACGATGGGGAGCTGGCACAATTCTACTTTTCTTTCGCCTTACATGTTCTCAGTTTCTAGTCTTCTCTTAACAAGCTTATAGCAGCTTTTGATTGTGTACTGACTTCTGCCAGGTGCCCTAATTCCCTTCTCTATTCCTTTGCTGAGATCATTCCTGCCATCTGAAACACCTGCCACTTCCTCAGCTAATTTGTGCTTCTTCAAGACAATGCAAATGATCACCAAATCGACCATTTCGACTGTTACTCACTTCTGATCTCTTCTTTACATGTGCTGGGATGTAAACTTGAAGATTTTGATATGCCATTTTGGAAATAATAGGTCATTTTGTATATATTTCTTCACAACCAAGTTTCAGGGTCTTTAGAGCAGTTCTATTGACTTCCAACCCCTTTCTCTCCTCCTCAGGATCACGTGAATGCCACCTAATTCAGGATGACAGACTAATTGCTTGGTGAATGAATCTGATATGCTTAGTGGAATTTTTAGTATTTTATAGAGAATGGTAGCAATGGAAGCAGAATATGAAAATGCATCAACATTTATACAAATTATGTATATATCCATTGCATGTAGTCTAAGAGAATAAGAGAACATTCTGAAGAAACTTGTGCTTTGAGCCCAAATAGGCCTTGTTACATTTCATAGTTGCTTATTTTAGAGTACTTCCCTATTTTTTTTAAAAGATTTTATTTATTTATTTGAGAGAGACAGAGAGAGAGAGAGAGAATGAGAGCACAAGCAGTGGGGAGGAGGAGAGGGAGAGGGAGAAGGAGAAGCAGACTCCCTGCTGAACCCCACAAAGGGCTCATTCCAGGACCCTGAGATAATGACCTGAGCCTAGGCAGCCTCTTAATCAACTGAGCCACCCCGGTACCCCCTAGAGTATTTCTAACTGTATTTATTCAATGATTGTATATCATTGAATGAGAACTGAAGAGAAGTCATCAGCTCAGAGATTGTTATTAGAAGATAATAAAGAAAAAAGTTAGGCATGAGTTTATTAATTTGTTCCTAAAACCTTAATAAGATCATTTTTAAATTTTTTTAAAAGATTTTATTTATTTATTTGACAGAGAGATACACAGAAAGAGAGGGAACACTAGCAGGAGGAGTGGGAGAGGGAGAAGCAGGCTTCCCGCAGAGCAGGGAGCCCCATGCGGGGCTCAATCCCAGGACCCCGGGACCATGACCTGAGCCGAAGGCAGACGCTTAACCATCTGAGCCACCCAGGCGCCCAATAAGACCATTTCTGAGCCCTCAAAAATTGACCACATTACTTTAAAGGCACTTTTAGACTTTGATTTTAATTTTTAAAGGTAATTTTGGAAAGACACTGAGGAAAAGTTGTGATTGAGGCAAGTATTTTTTTTTAGTCACATTAAAAAAAATCCCCACCCCACTTAAGAACCAGTTTCTTCCTTCTTTTTTCTTAAGATTTTATATGTCTATTTATTTGAGAGAGAGCATGAGTTTGAGCAAGGGGAAGGAGAAGGAGGGGAAAGTATCTCCAGCAGACTCCAATCTGAGTGTCAGCGCTGGAGCCCAAGGTGGGCCTCGATCTCATGATCCTGAGATCATGACCTGATCCGAAACCAAGAGTCAGATGCTTAACTGATTGAGTCACCCAGGTGCCCCCAGGTTCTTCCTTCTGAGTGTTCAATCATGGTTAGTGCCTTTTAAAAATGCCACATCTGAGAAAATGAAAATTAAGTATCAATTCCATGGTCTCAGAAAATTACTATATCATACTGCCCAAATCACACTCCCTTTCTGGGAGTAGCTGTAATGAATTTAGTACCCAAACCAGTATCTGTTCAACAGGTTTCTGTGTAACTTTTTTAGAGGGAACTGGAAGTCTGTCTTAAAACAACTTAATTTTATTATCCTTGTTTAGTAATTAAAGCGAATAGTTTGTGTGCTATTTGACATCCAAAAATATCTTTAGTTTCTTTTGTTTCTAATTTCCATAGGTTGCAAAAATGGAGAAGCTATTTTAAAATAAGATACTCTGAGGGGAAGAATTGGTTATTGTGGAAATAATGAGCTCATTCATTCTTGATCTTTTACCTAGAGGAGAATCTGAGAACTATAATGCTTACATTAGCATATGTGTTTATGTAACTTAATTTTATTGGGTACTTGAAACCCATATTTGTACATGCAAATAGAGCCCCAAACATGCAAATACATTTGACTTCATCATGAAAATATTTACTTGTGCATACAAACGAGATTTCCTACTCATAAGCTCCACAGCCACATACTTTCAATTTTAAGTTAATATATGAATCTCTCTCCATTATACAGAAGAAATTAAATGTCCATATATAATAAACATATTTAAAAAATAATCCTTTAAACCAGACTTCTAATTATGCTAAATGCAAAAAAACAAAAACAAAAACAAGAAAAACACCCTGGGCAATATACCTAAGAAGGATAAATACAATTCTACAGTTTTAAAAATAACAGAATAATGTGGCATTTATAAATGGATTAGACTAAGAAAATAAAATACTTACAATATTAACAAATGCTATTACAACTTTGTGAAAGAAAACATAACTGGCTAGGGTAAAACAAAGATATCAAAAGTATAATTATTATAATTTTTCCTATTTTCTACCAGTTGGAGAATGATATCAAATACTTTAAGATATTCCAAAATGTAGCCTCTTTAAACTGACAGGGATGGGGATCTTATTACTCTGAAAGGTAATCTAATATAACATGGTTGAACTTGTGTAGATGATTGTACTACTATAGTGGCTAATATTCCTTAACAAGGAAAATTTCCACTTCTGCATAATCAGCTTTCAACAGTGAAATGACCTGAGATGGACCTTGATTTTGTTTTTTTTTTGGTTGACTCAGTAATATCTTTCAGTGATTCCATGTGGTTTGGGAAGAATATTTCTTTATGAAGCCATTATGCCAAGGATCAATATGCATTTGCCATCAGAGTTCTCAGGCTTTCACATCTTCAATTTGGTCTCCCCTTTCTCATCTGAATTCAGTCCTGACCTTCCCCTAGAAAGGAGAAATGCTACCATATAAGTACTGGATAGAGGACCTGAATAGACATTTTTTTCCAAAGAAGATATATAGATGGCCAACAGACACATGAAAAGGTGCTTAACATCACTAATCATTAGGGAAAGGCAAATCAAAACCACAGTGAGATGTCACCTCACACCTGTAAGAATGACTGAAAGTGTTGGTGAGGATGTGGAGAAAAAGGAACTCTCCTGTACTATTCAGGGGAAGGTAAACTGATACAGCCACAGTGGAAAACAATACGGAAGTTCTTCAAAAAATGAAAAATAGAAATATCATATGATCTAATAATTCCACTCCTGGGTATTTATTCAAAAAAGCAAAAGCAGTAATTTGAAAAGATTTATGCATCCCTATGTTTATTGCAGTGTTATTTAAAATAGCTAAGATATAGAAGCAATCTGTGTCCATCAATAGGTGAATGGATAAAGATGTGGTATATTCATACACAGTGGAATATTACTCAGCCATAAGAAAGAAAGATATCTTGCCATTTGCAACTACATGGATATATATATAGAGAGAGGGTATTATGCTAAGTGAAATAAGTCAGACTGAAAAAGACAAGTACCATATGATTTCACTCATATGTAGAATCTAAAAAACAAAACCAAATGAATAAACAAAAAGCAGAATCAGATCTGTTAATAAAGAGGAAAAAAAAAAGTGATGATTCCCCTCTTAAAGGGAGTTGGGGAGGTGGCCAAAATGGGTGAAGGTGAGAGGGAGGTACAGGCTTCCAATTATGAAATGAGTAAGTCACAGGAATAAAAAGCACAGCAGAGGAATACAGTCAATGATATTTTAATAGTGCTGTATGATGACAGATGGTAGCTACACTTGTGGTGAGCATAGCATAACCTACAGAGATATTGAATCACTAGGTTGTACACCTGAGACTAATGTAACATTATATGTCAGCTATACTCAAAAATAACTTAAAAAAAAAGGATGGATGGAAGGACAGATGGACGGATGGAAGGACAGATGGACAGATGGAAGGAAGAAGGAAGGAAGGAAGGAAGAAAGAAAGAAAGAAAGAAAGGAAGAGGGGAAGAAAGAAAGAGAGGAAGGAAGGAGACAGACGTGATGGCTGCTGGGGGGGATGCCACGGCAGAAAGGACCCTGAACCAGACGTCCTGAATGCTGGTTTCTGTTCTGCTGTATATTAGCAGGTTATTGAACTCCTAGAACCTTAATTTTGTAAAGGGAAGATGTTCTCTTCTTTTAGACTGGCTAAATTGTTTATTTAAGAGTCAATTTTCCAGGGCACCTAGGTGGCTCAGTTGGTTGGGCATCCAACTCCTGGTTTTGTCTTGGGTCATGATTGAAGGGTCATGGGATCAAGCCCAAGCAGGCTCCTGGCTCAGCAGGCAGTCTGCTTGAAGATTCTTTCCCTCTGTCCCTCTCCTCACTCACATGAGCACTCTCTCTCAAATGAATAAATAAATCTTTAAAATGTTAAAAAAAACCCCACCAAAACAGTCAACTTTCTAAGATTATGTGTAAGAGGGAGGCCTCACAAATTTACTAGATGGGTATATACTCAGATGGGCAAAATCTTATTTTTCTTAATTTATTGTAACTGATCTGATCTTCCTCATTAACAGCTACATTATAAATAGTCAAGGGGAGCCTGAATTGCAACTTGGAATTAATGGTATCACAGTCCCTTCCAGTTTATATAGTACTTTTGGATGCATCAGCCTTCTTTGAGTGAGGGCTCAGGAGTTCAGATTTTCTTCTCCTTTCCCCTTCTTCTCCATGTGTGTTATGCGAAGGGAGAATGTAGGTGGCAGTGTTCTCTGATCTACAAGGTGTCTTCTGAATCCTGCTGGTCTCTGCTGATTAGGGGCTTTTCTCATCTCTTCCTTGAGCCAAAGACCAGTAAAGTAGTTCTGGTTCTATTAGCTATGTGGTCAGCATTCTTGTCCCCATTACTGAAGGCCATAGTCATAGAAATTTGCCAGTGGTGGTGACATTTTTGCATATTGTGGCTTTTTCAGCCAGAGTCCCTCAAGACTCCTGCTTGTTAACTTTCTCTGTGCTTTGTTCCTGGGCACATGGAAACTTCTATGTGCCATTTATTCTTTGGGGATAGGAGGGATCCTTGGAATTATTGATCTAGTTATCTTTCCCAGCCAAACCTGGACATAACTACTTGAAGTCTCTCCAAAGTACACTCCAGAAAGTACCAGCTATACCTCCCAATGATACTGGGTTCTCTCCTCACTGAGCTAGGGTTTCTTTTACGTACTTCCTTCTGTCCACCCTCTGCCTTTTCACACCAGAAGGAAAAAAATGAGGACCTTTTCCCCTAACTCCCTTCTTTTTCTTCCTATAGAGTTTTCCACGTTTTCTTACTGTCTAGAAAATCCGTTCCTTCAATAGATTTTGTCTGTACTTTGACAACCACCAGACATATACTGATCTCTGGATCTAATCGAAGTCTGAAGCATTAGTAAGGGTATGGAGTGATGAGGTATAACTATTACCTTAAGGAGAGTAATGCAAAAATCATTTTACAAATGTAAAGGAGGAAGAAGAAGCAGGAGAAGGTGGAACAAAAAGGAGAGGGGAGAAAAAGAATATTTGAGGTTTGAAATCAGGACAACTCCCTGTCACTCCAAGGAAAACTATATTAAAACTACTGTTTTATTTTAAACCATATCCTTGTATTTCTCCTTGTATTCAAGCCAGTGAATAGTAGCCGTTTGAAGGAATGTATAATTAGCATAAATCGACATTTAACTACGTACACAACTGTTGTTTTATCTCTTTCTTTGTAATATTCATCAATTCCCTTCTTCATGATAACACTTTACTCCTCTAGAACATAACAACAGCAGCAATAAAATGTCTCTTTGGAACAGTATGATGCACATTGAGCAAACCAGTTATGATAGATTGTATTTCCCATATGCTCTTACAGAACTTTGCCTCTCCTAATAAAGGTGTAGAGTTTATTTCCCATTCCCTTAAATCTTGGTGGTACTTGTGACTACATTGGTAAACAGAATACAGTGGATGTGGCCTTATATGACTTCTAAGGCTTCTGCCTGTTCTCTCCCAAAACACTCATCACTGAAACCCAGCCACCATTTTGTGAGGAAGCACATTAGCTGAGGGTAGGTTTTCTGATTGGCAGCCCAGATGAGAGCTCAACGCATAGCCAACATCAGCTGTCAGAGTTGAACAAACTTTCAGATGACTCTAAGCTCTAGCTTTGAAGCCATCCCAGTTCATTCTGAGTGGAGCAGAGACAAGTTATTGCCTCCAAACGCTATCCAAATGTAGATTCCTGAGCAAAATAAACATGGCTTAAGAAGCTACTCTTTTTTGACTCAGTCCAATTAAATTGAAGAGAAGAGATGAGAATTGTGATCCAATAAACAGCCCCAAGCCCAACACTAAATGAACACACAGAGAATGGTTTATGACCTCAGGAAAGAATGGAATTATGGAAGATCCTTAGCTTTCTGTGATAACATTCCCTAAGCTTAGAGACAATTTAAGATGAAATTGGCCCCCAACTCATTAACCCACATTTTATAAATGGGGCTGAAATCTAAAGATTAAAAAAATACATATATATATATATATATAATTATATATTATATAATTTATATATAACACATTCAGTTGGATAGAGGTACATTCAAAACTACGATCTCCCTATTGCTGTGTACGTCTCTTTGCTCTTTGCCATGGCCCTTGAAAGCTGTATGGCTGTGATTACGACTAACCTCACCAACTCTCAGGTGAACCAAGACATATTACACTTAAAAACACGGTCTTTTCTACCACTCTTATTTCCATTAGTAAAAAATTATACTGGTCTCCTGTTCAAAACAAAATAGATACCAAAAGATCTAAGATAGAAACATATCAAAGCAGCAAAGACTTTTACAATTTGTCAGTCCTGCTTCTTTAACATTTCCATTAATTTTAGGATTCCTACACATGTGTATTTAGGGACATCATTTGTTTTGTTTTGTTTTGTTATTGCAGAAAAAAATAAAATTTATTGGCATTTTGCTGCACATTAAATAGAGAATGTTAACCCCCTTTTGGAATTACTCTGAGGTTGAGAATGTTCTGGAAGAAACCAGCCTGAGGAGAAAGTCAGATTAGAGTACAGGCCCAGAAAATAGGGTCATGAGGTTATGTTGTTGTATTTGGCCATTTGAATTAGAATGTGAGTCTGTAAAAAATAAACCTATTTTAGAATTTAACTAATTTGAATGAAAGGAAAAATAAAAAGTTCTCTTTTTTCTTTTTTCTTCTAGGCAAATCCACACAAATAGTAAATAAAAAGTAAAGCCTAACCATGGTTGGCTTCAACCAAGTATACAGTGTCTCAAATTACCTTTAACATCTTTAGGGGTTTAGGCCAGTGCCCTTTACTTGATCCCAAAAGGGTTTTACTTTGATACCTCCATTACCTTATGGTGTCCATAGTTGTTTATCTCTCTTTGATGGTGAAAATGATCACCAGTTACTTGGGTTGATCATAGATCTTTTCTTTTTCAGTGATTGACAGCTAAGAACAATTATAATAAATAATGTCTGTGCATTTCTATTCTTTCCCTAAGTAATTTCATCTGGTCTCATGGCTTTAATTAAATACTATCTAAAAATTGATGACTCTAAAATGTATGTTTAAGTTTTAACTATTCCCCTGGGATGAAATCAGAATGTCTAATTGCTTGCATGTTGGTTATTTATTAGAATGCTAAAATCAATCTGCTTGAAACAAAACATTGCAGTAAATGAGCAAATCCTGTCTCTTACACAATGTCTAGAAGTATTAATGCCAATTATTAGGTATGAAGTGATATTCCTTTTTTCCTTCCATAAAACAATTAAAACGTTGGTCTGATATTTTTCTTTCACAATATTACAAAAAAAATGTGGCAATAATTATTATCCAAAACAGTTATGCATCACAGATTAAGACATTTTTTTTTGTTTCCTGTTTTCCTGTCATCATTTGAACCAGACTTTATAACTAATTGTAAGAAGAAACATCCACAAATGAAATCCAACTCCCATGAACTGAATGGATTTACCTGATACAAAATAAACTAGAATCATTTGTTCCCAGATACCACAAACTTGTGGAGTTCTCGCATTGAAAATTATTTTTATCTATCAGCCTCTCCAACACCAGCTTCATCTGCTCACATGTTTTTTCTTCCGTTTTGCAAACTGGCTTCATTTTAAAACCAGATTTAGAAATGTTGTATTAAAACCATTAGAATAGGAGAAGTCTCCTTAAGAAAAATTGAAAAAAATAAGATGTAAAAGGCAGAAAAATTACAAGCAAGAATATACTTGGAAAAGAACAAACATGGAAAAGAGGATTGGTAGATAGCAATAAAGCCTTTCCCAGCATTGTCAAGGGGACATTTGAGGGACAAAGACAGTCGCTTCAGGTCCCCAGCAGCTGAAGTCACCCCAACCAGGGCTACCTAGGAACTCAATAATACATATCACATCATTATTAAAAATAATAAGAATAATATAACTGATGATAATAAATAATATATCAACAACCACTTAAATGAGGGCAAAGCATGTACCAGACATACATGGCATGATACCAAAATTTGTCAGTTAACTCTAAGAGACAGATATTATGTACATTTTACAAATAAGAAACTATATTCCCCCATTTTCTCCCTCTCTCCCCCTCAGAGTGACTTCCACAACCATCTAGTTTTGTTCAGCCCAGTAAATATTTATTGTGTTATGATATAACACAATGAAAGATGACACAGTTACTTTTCTTTTAAAAGGCTTGCAATTTAGTTTCGGAGAGAGAGAGAGAGCAGAAGGGAAGGGAAAGAAAGGAAGATTTAAAAGACTTAGGTTATCATTGTGATAAAAACCCATTTACAAGGTAGAGCTACAGCTCATGTAAGGCATGGTCAGCTGTTGGGTTGGGTGGGTTTGGAGGTTTGGTTCAGGGGACATTTGAGCAGTGATGATTGAGAATATTAGTAATTGAATTGTGACTAACTCTTAACAAGTAACTGAAGATGGTAACTCTTCCTTCCATTGTTTACATTTTTTAGCACCCCAACTGAGATGTCCTGTCAGGTTCATCAGAACCAGTGAGTAAATCAAACACTTGGCCAGATGTTCCAAAGTCACCATAATGATTCTTGGCTACCCTGAGAATTGAGTAATGCTGGAAGGGAAGGACCACTGAAGGGGAAAGAGAAGCTTCAGTGATGGTCTTCCCATAGACCTTGACTTCAATGGCCTTTGCCCTAGTGACACCCCCTAGACACAAATGAATTGGTGGCTATGTTCTGGCTCCAAAGCTTTGCCTTTCCCTGCTCTATTGTGGAATTCTCCCCTCAACTCATGATGAGCTTACCAGCCCTGGAGTCATTTCCTTACTGTACTGTAATTGCCATGTAGTATAATTCCTTCATCCCCTTTTAAAGGATCTTAATATTGAAGGCTTATTTTCTCTTCTTTTTCTGGCCAAGTTTCTTTCCATTGCTTTCAGCTTTATTGTCTTTAGAAATCTTTTAAATTCTGTGACAGAGCACTAGAGGAAATGAGGCAAGAAGCTGAGCATATACCACCGGAAACCAGCCCAAAGTTAATGCCTACACCATTTCTCTTGAATGGACGTCTGATTTTATAGCTTCACCCAAAGCACATGTAATGAAATGAGTTGTGACTGATTGGAAAGGAGAATTCCAGGAACCCAGCTCTCCATCTATAAAAGGAGGTGGGAAAAAGCTCTCTGTGGGGGCTGGAAGCAATGGGGCAATGGCTGCATTTCCCAGACACTCAGGGGCTCCTGTAAGGGCTCCAAGTGGGCATCCTATTCCTAGGCTGACTGGCTCACTGCAGGGCGAGCACACAGCTAGCTGTGGATGAGGAAGGGTAGTGGGATGAGAGACAGTGGCCGAACAAGGGCAGAAAAGAGGTTATGGCTCAAAGTGTGCTTTGATATCAAATCCAACAGAAAGATCCTAGATTTTACCACTATCTCAGAGGACTCAGTTAACCCATGAGGGTTGGAATAACCTGTGGGTTTTATTGGAAATCATAACACACATTATTTAACAAATGCCAATGTATGCTCTTTTGCTCTCTGACTCTGAAATAAGTGTAGGGAATTCCAAGTCCTTTTATACACAAACAACTGGAAGAAGAACCTATTGCTCTTGAAATAGAGGCAAATTTTAGTGTCGTAGGCTTGCTTGTGTCTTATGAAGCATGCTAGTTAGCTACCAGTGTGGAAAATCCTAATCATCAGGTATATTTTTCTTTCAGTAAGGGGGAATGATGTCTAAACCAAAGTGATGTCTTCTTCCTAAAAGGCAACCAATTGCAATATTTTAGAAATCAATTTCCTTTTATAACAACCACTCTAATTAGGAAATCCTGTATATCTAAATTATATCTCTCTTGCAGAGGGTGTAATTTGAACATTTCTATTTCCATTCTGTCTTCAGAAAAGACAGAGAATGATAGGTCATCATTTTTAATAAAAAACCTTCACATAGTTGCTGGAGGTTATTAAACCATTCATCAGCTTGGGTCTTTATCCTAACATGGAATAATCATTGTATATTCATATGAAATCATAGCTTTGAACACCAGAGTCTTAATTATTTCTTTTGCTTCTCCACTCTAGCTGTCATCATTTTCATCTTAAAGTCACAGAATCATAGGAGAACATGCAATTCCAGAAAAAGCAGGTACTCTTTGACACTCCTTCCCTCCATCCCACAAGCGCTCTCCTGCAGTGATGAAACAAAAAAATAAAATTGATATATGGAAAAAGGGCAACCATCCCAAGACTCGAAGTAACTTTACTTTTAAAGACACTAGCCTATGTCTTGCCTGGCATGCAATGCTTGAGACACTCAGCCATGAAAGTTGGCAACAAGAATCTGAATTCCTCCCTGGGTGGGAAAATTTGACTCAGTTCAGAACAAGTTTGAAGAAAAAAGTCACTTTTTAAAAATATTTTTGGTGAATTAGATTGGTGAAAGGTGCTGGATTTGAAGTTCTTAAAAGTAATTCTCTCTCTAGAATAGACATACTGATCCAAGGATGGCAAAAATGGTGACCTCTGGAGCTTAAATTGCTATTCATTTGGTTGCAGTGGTCTTGTTATCACTCACTCTCCGCCTTCTGCTGAAACTATAAATTACAACCCAAAGTCAGCCTAGCACATGATTTTCAAAAGTCATGAGGGAAGACTAACCTGCCAAATTTGCATTGGTTTTATCCCTCCTTATCACCTTCTCACTGGAGTGTTCTGTTCCCTGCCTTTGTCCCATGCTCACCTCCATTGGACTATCCCTGACTTTCTCTTCCAGGAATTCCTATAGCACCTAAACATGGTAAAAGACCACCCAAGCATTGCTCTACAACTCTAAGTTGTTCCTCTGTATACAATATTCCATAAAGAGCAGGTAAAAAGAAAATAGAATTTCGTTCATTAAGTCATTTTTAGTTCTTTTATCTCTTGGATTCTGAATTGTTTTAACTCTTGTTATATCATTGCTTATTTATTTTTTGGTAATTTACCATAAAGTCATTACACATTTCCTCTCAATAGGAATTTGATAATCCTAATTCAATGGCACTAAGTGATATAGTTTTTGTTTTTGTTTTTGAGGGCTGACCTTTAGGACTTTTTTTTTTAATTTTTTGAGCATAGTTGACACACTCAATTCATTAGTTTCAGGTGCACAACAGTGATTTGACAAGTTTATATATTATGCTACATTAATCACCAGTGGAGTTACAATCTGTCACCATACAACACTATTACAATATCTTTGACTTAAATGATATAATTTTGGCTTTGAAATGTGCCATTATCTATGATGAGCAATCCGTGGTTGGTGGTTTTACAGTATCATCCAGTGTATAATTTCATTAGGATGTTAATGTTCACAAATATGATGGTAGGATCAGCATTTTTCAAAGATTTATTTGTTTATTTGAGAGAGAGAGAGAGAACGAATATGAGCGGGGGGTGGGGGAGAGGAGCAGAGGGAAAGGGAGAGAGAGAATCCCCAAGCAAACTCTCCCCTGACATGAGGCTCCATCCCAGGACCCTGAGATTGTGACCTAGAGCTAAAACCAAGAGTTGGACACTTAACTGACTGAGCCACCCAGATGCCCCCCACCTTTTTCAAAGATTTATTTATTTATTTTAGAGAGAGAGTATCAGCATTTTTATCATAATTTGACACATTCATAGTTGAGGACAATGATTTCAATGCCTAAATATACCCCAATAACAGTGTCAATTTTCTAATTGGTATCCTTTTTAGTCACAAAATATTTCCATATATTTTAGAATGTACTATCTTTTCATATCAAAAAAAATAACTTATAATAAGAAAAAATGTGGTCTCTGGGTACATTGTTATTTTAAAATATTTCTTTCTTTTTTAAAAAATGATTTCTTGTAATAGCTCAAAATGGAATTTTGAAAGCTTATTAAACTTTAGCCAAGTAGAAGTTGAGCTTGGTATACTTTATTATGTATTTAAAAAATTCCAGGTTCAAAATAGCATAAACATTCCCAGAATTTTGCAAACACATAGTTGCCAAAATTTTGAAACAAATAAATAGAACAAAAGAAAATCAAAAGATTATTGCCTAATCCTAGGGATGGTAGGCCAAAGAAGAGAAGCTTTAATTAGCTAATTTTTATACTTCATTGATTATAATCCTTTTATATAAAAGACTACTGATCAAACATGGGTGTTTAATAAGGATCTATCAGAATTGAGGCAGATAGAATATCTCCCATGAGATTTGGCCTACAGGGTTATTTAGTGATGGGAAGGATTCTGTGGGTTTCTTCTGAGACAGACCCTTTTCAAGAGATGCTCAACACCACAGGGATTCACTTGAAGGAGCTGCAGGTCCTCTGCTTTCCCATCTGTTGGCTTGGACTTCTTGTATTTCGACCAATGTGTCAAATTCATGGCTTCTGTTGTCTTCCTAGACAAATCTTTTATGACAAAGGAAAAACATTGCTGTAGTATCTGAGATCTCTCTGACTGAGCTTCAAAGGGCAAACAGTTAAAAGCCACATGGCAAAGTCTGCTTTCCGTTAGATCTCTTGTTGGTCATTCCCCCTTCCAGCTCTAAATGAGCATAATCCAAGATTCTGCTCAACAGAGAGCCACACTGGATTCCTGAGGATATGATCAAATGAAAACCCTATCTATTGTGTCTGGAAAAAAAAGCGACATAGTGCTACCAGGGCTTGATTCTAATTCTAGGTCTGCAATCAAATTGTATCTGAAAGGCTCTTTTCCCTAGATATAATTTTAGAACATGTATCCTGAGTTATTAGTAAATCAAATATATTATATGATTCCAAATTACGTACTTTTTATTTCTCAAGGAAGTCCTTTATAGTGGATATGAAACTTCCCACTTAAATGGGCAATTAGAAAATGTTTGAGAACAGGGCATAAGGAAATGTCTCAATTTCTTAAAATGCTTATTGGTAATATATGTTTAAGATGTTGGTAAATTTGAAATAATATGTCAGAATATTTGTAGATTTTGTACATGTATAATATTTGTTGATTATGCAGCTTCTTATAATTTATACCATTAATTGAAAGACTTGTTTATTTACTGCTTTAAAACTATTCTTCCTTTTGCACTTGAAATATTTATCTAATAAGACAAGTCAGTTATTCAAAATAGCACTTAAAATATCTACAATATATAATATGTATATTATATAAGAAAGCAAAATAGACCTTTGGTCAAATTTTCAGAATCTGAATTAATTTCTTTAGTGTTAACCTTATAAGTATTAAGTTTTCCACCATTACAGATTTCAGTAACTTATTTGACATTTTCCTTCTTACTATAGCTGTAATATTGTAAAAAAACAATGATCTTTTTTACATGAGAAACTTCTTACCTGGTAGATCTGGGGGAATATCTGGAGTTTCTCAAATTGTATCCCTGGAGTTTATTTTGGAATAGCTAATTCAAGTGTAAATATGATAAAGCAGGGTTGTATTTTTACAGGCTTAAAAAGCAATGGAACCCGCTCTTTCCCTCTTAATGCTGAAAGACATGAACCAAGGTCTATACACAGAAGTGTAGAATTATCCAGTTAGAATGCTAGCAGGGCCTGGAAGAAAAGCATCTTACTTTTGCTTCTTGGAAGATGATGTGGAGCAAAGTTTCTTTTGAACATCTGCTTTATTTTGATGTAGGCAACATTTGTCAATTGATGCCCATCTCTCTCTCTCTTTTTTTTTTTAACATTCCCTTATCATTTCTAGTCCCACCAATGCCCTTAAACAAAGTATTTGGGCCATCTTTATTGCCAGTCAGGAACCAGTGGTCTAATAGGGCCCTTCTTTGAGGGCATTTTTCCTTCCAGAAGTGGTTGTGTTGCTGGATGTAGGTTCAAATCTCTGATCTAAAATCCTTGAGACCAGGCAAGCTTTGGGATTCAGAAATTTTAGAATTTTAGATTTAGATAGGTGATAAGATATGTATCCCTTACCTTGTAGTCAAATATACTAGTATTTTTGCAGTGAAGTGTAGGAACTACTTGGGATAAAGTAAATAAAGACAATGCATAGCTTCAGTTCAGACTTTGTCCCCAGATGAATTAAGGGGAAAAACCCAAACTTCCACTTTCTTGGATTTCAGAATGGCAAATAAATGTCTATGGACCTATAAAAACATCACAAGGAAATACAACCAATTGAATGAATTTGTGGGGGGTTGGAATGTGAAATAGTGACACATAGATATGAGCCTTCTCCCCTCCAATGTTCTCCAAAACACACTTAGGTTTTTCACCTTATCTATAGGGAAGTGGATTCTGATGGGCACCCAATTTGCTTATTTCAGAGAGATCAAGATCCTGTTTTCTTTAAAAAATTCTTAAAGCATGCTAACACCTAATCTACCTCCTAAATACACACATTTGCACATCCGCACAGAATTACACATATGGAAAGTAAGTGATAATAAACCTATTTTACAGCAAGATACATTCTTAGCAAATGACAATGAAAGTTTAATTTAATTGTAGACTACAGATACTATAAGAAAAGCCCATTTTGTTGAAGCTTTTAAAGCATAGTCACATTTTAGGGTGAAAATATTTGCTCTACTTTCTATTTATTTTTTTTTAAGATAAATACTAGTTAAGGAGAGAAGAGCTTTTAAAAATCATTTTTATGGGAACAGAGAAGGAATCTTTCTTTGGTTCTTTTTGAAAGAAATTGATACTGGCTTTTGATACAACTACAGTCAGAAATATATTGAGATCAATCAGGAAGAGCCAAATCCATGTCAACTTGAAAAGATGAAGAAGATTTGAGGTCATAAAATGTGGTTTTGGTAAATAAGTAATAACAAAAGAAATTTTCTTTAAAAACACAGGGTGGTTAAAAGATATCCATGTGCATTTAACTACTTTGGAATGAGTATGAGGCATTTTTAAACAAAAATCACTCCTTATCCCAACTTAGAAAAAATCAGGGAAAAGTACGATTTTACCATTCATGTTTATAGTCATACATTTTAGTGAAGCGAATGTCCCATGGGCACAGGCTTGTTCTGCATATCAATTTTACTGACTTCAGCACGGGAATAAAAGCCACTAAGAGCTCCATGAAAAATTAATGATGCTCCTGGGAGAAATACTGCAGAGAAAATTGGGACTGATATTTTTTTCTCTGTAATACAGAGTGGGGTCAAAAGTTATTTCAACCTCTTCAAGGTGCTTTGGATTCAGAGAGCTTATCCAGAGGCAGGAAGTAATTGAGCTGCCTTAACTTGATCCTGGCTGCTGGATAGTGTTGGAGGTAGAGGAGTGGGCATTTTGGTTGTAACACTTTGTGGTGTTGCTCAGTGTAAGTTGCTGGGAAAATAATCCCAAAGTCTTCAAGTTCCTGATAGAGACCTTGCGAAATTCTTCTTTCCTCTTCCTTCTCCTCCTCCTTCTCCCCCTCCTCCTCCTCCGCCTCCACATCTCCCTCACTCTTCTCCTCCTTGTCTTCCCCCTCCTCCCCCTTCCCCTCCTCCTTCTCCCCCTCCCCCTTCCTCTTTTTCTTTTTCTTCTCTTCCTCCTCTTCTTCCTCGTCCTCCTCCTCTTCTTCCTCGTCCTCCTCTTCTTCCTCCTCCTCCTCCTCCTCCTCTTCTTCCTCGTCCTCGTCCTCGTCCTCGTCCTCCTCATCCTCCTCCTCCTCCTCCTTTCTTTTTCTCTTCTTTTGCAAAGCTGGTGTTCAGGACATAGTTAGAAAGGAGGTCCTAATGGTGAGGAAGCAGTCTAGAATAGTGCCAGCAATGACTGAAAGTTCACTGGGAGTCACATCAGTGGAAGAGGCTTCCCTTCACATCAGGGGCTATGAAGAGAAGCTTCAAGTCAAAATCCAGCCAATGTCATTAGAAGGAGAAAGGATGCTGCAGCTGCAGAATCAGGTCATAAGGAAGTGGACTGGAGAGCCCAATCACCACTGGAGGGAAAGAGCTGGAAAGATTGCCAAAGAGAACATCTATGCTCTCAGTCTGGTGTGGCTGGGGAAGCAAGGGGCACATAAACAGGCCCCTGGTGGCAGGAAACTAGTATTTTGAGGTATTTTCCAGCACTGTTTTTATGATTTCTAAGCAAATTTTGGGGAGGATGTAACAAAATCAAGTTTCCACTGCCCCAAATGAAAGATTTTTATGCCTGAGCTCTTTTGTTATGTGATTACTGATTTTTCCGCTTCTGCACTTTGTTTTCATTGGTCAAGGAGCATGAAGTGGAAGGAAACATGGCTGTACAACCATCTATCAGTTGCTGCAGTTCTTCCTCTGGGATAGGCATATCAGATGGGCAAACCCAGAACAATGCAGTGTCCCAGCAACAGTTCTGCCAATTCAGAGAGCTAGGCTGCCCCTGGGCAAGAGATTCCCAAAAACAGGTAGAGGGCACTGATCTCAGAGTTCTTTGTTAATAAAGAATCTGAGTGGTCCAGACTAGAGTCTTGAATCCTGGCATGTTTTATTTTAACTGAGGCTCCTGTTAGAGATATTTCTTAGATGCCTTGAGAAGTTCTATCTTGTATAGGAAGCCAGTTGTGGGATCAAAGACTAAGACAAAGGATGAATTAATCCAGAAAATATGAGTAATACTTTCCAAGTGAAGGTTTTGAATTAAACACCCCTGTCTCATGTCTTAGGTAAAAATATGAGGGAATTTCTCTGGAGAAGATGATTTTATTTGTGTTTATTTTTATACTAATTATTTCCTCTTATTCTTTTAACTATAGTGCTGTATAATGATGCCACATTCTACCTTTCTAGAAGAGCAGTTTGAAATCTAGCAGAAGCAGCATGGAGTAATGCCCTCTGCACAAAAGTCACCAAATCAGTGTTCTGTTACTGCAAATCAGGTTCAAGGCAAATTCCTTAAATCCTTTTTCAACCAAAGAGCTATTTTAAATTCCCTCTTAAATAGAACTTCTGCCCTGGCTGGAAATATTCCCACAATATCTGCTATAGTCTTTATTAAGTTTTCCTGAGATAACTTTGTAGTCACAATAGTGAGAAAGAAATTTAATATTTCATCCCTCCATTGTGCTCCAGAATACACTTATTACTCAAGACTGAGTAATTACTCAGTAATTACTCAAGACTTCTACCTCTCTAGAAGAGCAGTTTGAAATCTCACAGCTCTCTCTGATCATTCTACCTCTCTAGAAGAGCAGTTTGAAATCTCACAGCTCTCTCTGATCATTCACTCAAGCACTTGACAAATTGATAATATTAAAAAATACATGAAGGGCCATGAGTGCATGGAATTGGCAGGTTAACGTTGGAACTTCTGTATTTTCTTCCTAATGTTCTATGATTAATCTTACATTTCTTAGATTTCAGGATATTTAAGAGCTAAAATCACTTTCTGAACACTTATATACAGTAGTGAAATCAACACATCAATTTGGCCATCCAACTAGAAATCAGAAGGTTGAAAAAATTCTTTTGATTTTATGCGATAGACATGAGCATTTTTTTCTCTTTGTAGTTTTTTTTTTTTCAAGTTGAAATACTTAAACCTTAGAAAGTTTTAAAGTTTGGCTCATATTGGGTGAATATCCAAAAACCTAGAGAAAATGCTAAACCTCCGAGATTTGAAAATCCCTTGCAGCCTCCCAATGAGATAGTGAAATCTTCTTGCCTTCACTTGTAAAACGTTACCAATCTAGATATCTTTTCTCATGGGATTCCTGCCAGTTTTAGTTTCTGCTCCAACTACAAGAGTCATTTAAGAGTAAAACTATTGAAGACAAATCTTTAATCATGAGAAGCCTGTGCTTTATGAAAGCTTTTATGTCATGAAATTCTAGTGATGCATTAAGGGACCCAAGACTGAACTTCTCTCTTTTTCTATGTTCTTCTGTTCCTTACATCTGCTGAACCCTATAGTGCTGCATTATGATGCCGAATTCTATCTACCTCTCTAGAAGAGCAGTTTGAAATCTCACAGTTTGAAATCCATTGTTCCAACTAACACTCTCGAAAACAGATACTAGCTAGACACAAGATGGCAGTAGCATTCCATGTAAACTGTTGGGATTTGATCACAAGGGTTAGAGTTGTGGAAATTAGAGATAGTTTTACAGGATTATTTCTATACTTTTTTTGGGGGGAGGGGTCATGGGCCCCTTTGAGAATCAGATGAAATTGATGGTTTCTCTCCACCTCAACCATCATATATATATATAAATTTTTGATAAAACCCTTCCATGGACTTCAAGGATAAGAATACTTGATTTTAAGTTTGGTCCTATGAAGACTAACTTATATCCTCCTTTTGAAAATAAATACATGAAAGGAACAGAATGATAAAAGAGTTCAATAATTCAAGTGTCAAGGGAACAAAAGACTCAGAAGTCAAGGCCAACATTTGTGGCATTCCATTTTCTGTTCTTTCTAGGGAAGAATAATAAATTGGAAACCTTGAAACAATATATTGTTTCCTAGCACTTTCCACTGTAAGAGTAGAGATACACAAATTAATTTAGTAATTATCTCTTTGTTTTTGATGGGGTCCTTTTTTTGTTTGCTTTGTAATCCCATGAATGATAATTTTACAAAAATTTGAAGGTTTACTTCAATTAATTATCTGAGTTCAAAAAACATACACAACTTGTCCTACCTCCTGAAAGTTGCAATTTTTTGAAAAATGTAAGCTTGTTTTCTTCCGTTGTTCTTATAATTTATCTTTTAAAAAAATTTAGTCCAATATAATCACGGTAGTCCAGAGTGTCAACTAGTAATTCAGCAATTCAGGTGTACAAATATCTCATACATTTTAAAAAATATGTTTGAAATAAAGTAAAGCAAAATAAAATTTCAAGCAGAATAACATACGGTTTCAATTAAAGTTTTGCTATTTGGCTTCACCAATCTTAGTAAAAATCCTGAGGAATGAGTCCTAACTCTGGCACACTTACAGATAAAGTTACCAGCTTCCAGGATTGGTTTGTGCAAACTTGGGGAGGGCAGAGGAGGCGTACAGCTGATTATTCTAGAATTCTGATTCAGAGTTACAACTTTTAAGTTGGCAAGAAACTACTGGCGATTTCCCAGAAGCAAGCAGCAGCTCCAGATTTTATAGGACACCAGGTGGCAGAATTGCTCTTTGTAAGTCACTGATCTTTAATTTCGAAATTTAGAAAATTCAGTAAAGAGAAACAATTGTTGGCAATTGTTGGGACACTAAACATCTACAAATCTAAGGTGATCCTACATGTAACAGAACAAAATATGTAACATGAAAATCTCATTTTACTAGCTTCTTGTAATTTATATAGAGAAAGAAAAGTGAATATATTATGATTAGTTTTATCTTTAAAGTGTGTTTAGTAAGTTATCAGAAGATTCCTTAGTGAATCTTTCTTATTTTTTTATTTTTTATTTTTTTTTAAAGATTTTATTTATTTATATGTGAGAGAGAATGAGAGACAGAGAGCACGAGAGGGAGGAGGGTCAGAGGGAGAAGCAGACTCCCTGCCGAGCAGGGAGTCCGATGCGGGACTCGATCCCGGGACTCCAGGATCATGACCTGAGCCGAAGGCAGTCACTTAACCGACTGAGCCACCCAGGCGCCCATGAATCTTTCTTATAAGTTAATAGTGACTTGTGCATTTTAACAAGTTGCAATAATGGTTTTAATATTCAAATTAGAAACGATACACTCAACAGATGTCCTCTTGGTGTATCATTTTAGTTGAAATTTCATCTACAGGCTAAAATGTATGTTGACATAGGTTTTCCTACCTAAAAAAATCAATTTTGTTTATTAAACAAGCAGATCAATCTTATAATTATGGAAAAGATAGCAAAACTATGATGTGACGACTATACATTTTCAAAATGTCAGTAAATTAGTAATTATGTGACTTGTAGTAAGTGTTAGTCATTCTAATAGACATTATTTTCCCACCTAAAAAATAAATTTTGCTTCTTAAATAAATGCATCAAAATATCTTATAATTATGGAAAAGATAACAACAGAGTATATGTGAAGACTACAGCTTCAAAATGTCAGTAATTGTGAATTATGTAACCTGTAGTAAATGTTAGTCACTCTTAGTAGACATGACACAAGGCATGTTTTGGAATGTATCTAAAAATGTTAAATCAATAAGATTATTTATCAATAATGCCAGTAATAGTAATATAATCAGTACTACCAGTAAAATAATTAAAAATTTTTATATTGTAGCAGAGACGGCCAAAAGTTGTGTATTAGGATTAACAGAACTCTGAAAAATTGAATCCAATGATTGAGCAGCTAAAGACAGCCTCTATTTTATTTTTTTATTGAATATTTATGAAAATGTAATTGGAAGTAAAACATCTGGAAATCAAACAATAGACTTGGAGGCTCTCAGGAGGATTTAATTTCTGAGACCTGAGAAATGCTCTCTCGTCTTTAATTTTTGAGTATGACAAGGTAGAGTCCTTCAGGCCCAAACAATCCTTTAGGTGTATGAGAACCTCAGGGAGAACCAATGTCCAGGGTTCTGGGACAGGCTTACATTCAGTCACATCATCTGTAGCCCTATATACCATTCACCCGACTATTGGGGAAACCCAACTGGGCATTTTCCCTTCCCACAAGTCTGTAGCTACTTCTTGGCCTCCAGTTTGTCCAGGGGAACAGAGGTAATAATGTGGGCAGTCTCCAGTCTCTCCTCTCAGCATCAGGTTACATACTTCACAAGGAGCAAAAGTCATAGAAAGACACTGTGTTCCTTCTGCCCTGCACCCTGCAGGCTGAGGCCTCATTTGTCCACCTTCTCACATGGCCAGGAGACTACTTCCGTCAATCCCTTTGCTTCCCACCACTTCCTGCTGCTTTACTCTCATCCCAAAAGGAGCAGATGGGAGGGAATCAGGACTAGGAAAGAAGACACCAGCTCCGGGTGCCCTGCTGTATAAGTGGAGAAGAAGGCCTTTCCACTTGACATTAGTCTTTGTTCGCAAATACCCTCAAATATCTGGGAGCGGAGGGCAGTTCCACTCCCACATCCCAGCCCCTCAACCCCAGCCACATGGGATATAAAAAATGTGTTTGTGTGAGTCTATCAATAATCGGATAATATCTGAAAAAAACCAATGTACTTTAAAGATAGAATTAGTTTGTCAATGTAGAACTGATACAGGAAAGAAAAGTTCAGTATATCTGAAAGATAGATTTAGAGTGGCCAATCCATGACACCGGTATATGTAATATCACATACAAAGAACTGGAACAATTTTTCTTTTAACAAAGGAGAATTTATGTTTATATGTATTGATGTCCTGGGTTGACACCTTGGTGTGTGGGATGTGAAAGACAAGTGTAAGGAGGAAGAGAATTAGAATTTATTGAGGATATACTGTGTTCTATGCACTATGCTATTCATTTTACTCCTTTTACATTGTGATAGCCACTCAATAATAACTCATCATGAAGTCTACAATGGTTTGGTCTTTATAAGTAGGACTTTAACTTTAGCTTATTGACTTTCCTCCCTCTTTACCATATTCAATTGCTCTTTAAAAAATACTTATTGAGAGCCTACTCTGTGGCCATTAATGTTGACAGTATAAAAAAATCTCTCTCAAGAACGTTCGGCCATACAGGAAAGAATATGTCTCCACTGGCAGACTTTCCAATCAGTGGCTGATAGGGAAATCATTTTGGGTAAGAGGAGACAGCACAGGCCAGGATAGCACTAACAATACCAGTAACTCTCTAGGCATAAAGTAGATGTGTTGCAAAGAAAACCATCAGCAAAATGAAAATGGAATGAGAGAAAGTATTTGCAAATCATGTATCTGATAAAGTGTTAATATACAAAAGATATAAAGAACTCCTGCAACTCAATAGCAAACAAACAAACAAACAAACAAAAACCAACAATCCAAACAATCCAATTAAAAAATAGGCAAAGGAACTGAATAGACATTTTTCCAAAGAAGACACACAAATGGCCAACAGGGACATGAACAAATGTTCAACATTACTAATCATCAGGAGAATGCAAATCAAAACCACAGTGAGATATCACCTTACACCTGTCAGAATGGCTCTACTCAGAAGCAAGTGTTAGTGAGGATGTGAAGAAAATGGAACTCTTGAGCACTGTTGGTGGGACTGTAAGTTGGTGTAGCCACTATGCAAAAGAGTAAGGAGGTTTCTCAAAAAGTTAAAAATAAATCTACCATCTGATCCAGCAATCCCACTTCTGGGTATATACATCCAAAGGAAATGAAAACAGCATTCAGAAGGGACTTCAGCACTTCCAGGTTCATTGCAGCATTATTCACAATAGCCGAAATATAGAAACACCCTGTGTCTGTCAATAGATAAATGGATAAAGAAGATGTGTTACACATAAACAAGGGAACATTACTCAGCCATGAGAAAAAACATTCTGCCGGTTGCAACAATGTGAAAGGAACTATGTTAAGTGAAATAAGCCAGAGAGACAAGGACAAACACTGTATCAGCTCACTTACATGTGGCATCTAAAAAAAGCGAAATCATAGAAACAGAAAGTAAAATGGTAGTTACCAGGGGCTGGGATGTTGGAGAAAATGGGAGATCTTTGTCAAAAATTGCAAACATACAGTTGAATAAGTTCTGAAGATGTAGTGTACAGCATAGTGATTATAGTTAATAACATTGTACTATATATTCAAAAGTTGCTAAGAGAGTAGATCTTAAATAGTAATTAGGTGATATGATGGAGGTGTTAGTTCATGCTATGGTGGTAATAATTTTGCAATATATAAATATATTAAATCAACACTTGCACAGTGTTATATGTCGATTATATCTCAATAAACCTGGAAAAATAAAAATAATAAGGTAGGTATGTCACATCCCCACATTAATTTTTTTAAATACATTTCTAAGATCTTGCAGATCAATAATTAATATGGCACAGTTTTACCTATTCTTACAGTGAGATCAATTGAAGTTAAAAGAAAATGGGCCTGGGCGCCTAGATGGCTCAGTCGTTAAGCGTCTGCCTTCAGCTCAGGTCATGATCCCAGGGTCCTGGGATCGAGTCCCACATCGGGCTCCCTGCTCGGCAGGAAGCCTGCTTCTCCCTCTCCCATTCCCCCTGCTTGTGTTCCTGCTCTCGCTATCTCTCTCTCTGTCAAATAAATAAATAAAATCTTAAAAAAAAAAAAAAAGAAAATGGGCCTTCCTTCTTCTCTTTGAGATAATGTTCACTCTTCAGTCTCTGAACTCTAAGTCTTTGAAGAATCCCTGTACATTCTAATTGTGCAACTCAAAAATTCTCAGTTTCTCACTGTATCCATGAGTTACGGTGAGTACAGCTGATGTACAAAACACCCATAATGGTTTAAAAGAGCACAGAACCCTAAGAGATGAAAGAAGCAGACTAGTGTTTTATGGGCATTTTGTTTTGATTTATATTACCAAGAAGTCTCAAGTAAGAGATAGAAAGGTACTTTTTACATTTAATCCAGTTCAAAATTGTAACATCTCTGTTTAAGACTAAACATCTCCCTGAATTATGTTTGCCAGATTTTATAGTTTTAAGAAAGAAAAACAGTTACCAAAGATCCTTGGTAAATACTATTTAAGTCATTTAACTATAACTTATTCCTTGACACATTGCCACAGTTTTCCTCCAAAACAAGTATGTATTTCAAAATAAAAGAGAGTTACATTTTAAATTATCAATAAAAATGAGAACATTTGAAGTGAATGTCCTGAGGCCTGAACTCAAATATACTAATTAGTCTTTTATCAGTCCAAAATGTTTTGCCAAAACAATCTTCTGCTTGATTTTGGTGTTGTTTTTCAGTGCAGATCAGTTTTTGGATATCTTCCATGAAGAGCTAGAAGAAAGAATAAGGAAAACAAAATTGAACACAGAGGTTTTTGTCTGATATGACAATGCAAAGGTTATTACTCCATTTCAAAACATGATACATAGTTTTTTGTACAATTCTAAATGAAGAAGACTCCACATGATTACTTCTGCTTGAATTTTAGTCAAACCCATTTTTATTATAATCCCACCATGGCAACTAAATTCTGTGGATTCTTTTACAAACCCCTGTTCTTTATTATTAAGCCTAGCTTACGACACTCAGAATCCTGGTATGTATTTATGGATGTGGACAAAACTAATGAAGTACAGTATCTAGAGGAATTATGGGAAAGAAAAAAAGAAAGAGCAAAGGTGGCATGAAGGCAATTATATGAGCATGTCCTTGTTCTTCAGCAATGCATGCTAAAGTATTCAAGGAATAAGGAAGTATGGTGTCTGCAACTTAATCTGAAAGGTTTAGATTTACAGATATATATTGCTATATTATTTACATATACATAAAGAGAGAAGAAGGAAGGAAGAGAGAAAGAGCAAGAGTGAGCAATTTTGGCAAAACATGAATTGTTTAATGTGGTTGAGGATGTAAAGGAATTTTTTTTTGGTAAATTTTTAACTTTTCTGTAACTTAGAAGTTATTTTAAAATAACATGTTAATGTATAAAAATGGCCCATGAAGGAAAACCATTATGAACTGAGAATACAACAGAGAAGTTATGTGGCATTTAAGGGTTGCCCTTTTGGTGACTTAGAACTCTTTTCCATTTCATCAGAAAAACTCCCATATCAGACATAATAAGCACAAATATAAAACAAATAAACGTGGAGCTAAGATTATTGAACTGGAACCAAACTGGCCTATCGATGTAAATAGCCTTTACAACAGTGTCAAGTATTGTGATGTAATTATGTCTCCTTTTTTATAGTGCCACTGGGAAACTCCTGGGAGAATGTTCAAATTGATTCTCATTTCTTATTGTACTCCACATGCTCAAAATCATGACCCATTTGGGTTTCCTTCATATTTTTTATTTAGATTTTATTTATTTATTTGAGAGAGAGAGTGAGCAAGAGAGAAGAAACTGGGGGGAGGTTCTGAGGGAGAGGGAGAAGCTGACTCCCCGCTGAGCAGGGAGCCCGATGATGATGATGATGATGATGATGGTGATGATGATGATGTCGACGATGACGTGGGTCTTGATCCTAGGACCCTGGGATCACCGGGTGGGTCAAAGGCAGATGCTCAACTGACTGAGCCACCCAGGCACCCCCAGGTTTCCTTCATATTTTTATAAAGTTTTTGTGTTACTATCTGGCTTTTCTAAATGCTTTTATTTTGTTTTGTCTTTCTTGTTAGAAAAAGAAACATGTATTTTCTTTGTCATGTCCTTAATATCATTTAGCTTTTTGTTCAGCCTATCTATTGTTTAAAATATATTCTATTTTTCTTCTAGAAGGTTACTGGATTCCTATTCTAATTTGGACAAGTAACTTGATATGTGGGCCATAATTGCTTATGGAGATGTTTGTTTTCCTTGAAGTTTCTGCTTCATTTCTTTTTTCCACTTTTATTTCAGGTTTTGATCTACCATTGTCTTTCTTTTTGATATTCTCCCCCTCCTTTTGCTGCAATGTATTGTGTCAGTTAAGGATCAATCAGAGAAGCAGAGCCACCGTAGAATAGAGAATATATTATTGGGATCAGAACATACGTAACAGTGGGAACTGGAAAAGAAGTCTATGGAAGACTGTTGCTATGAGTGTCTTGCAGTAGGAATGAGTGACTTTCCACCTGGGAGAAACACATATATCTGAAGTGAAAAGAAGAGATAGAACAGGATCTGGAAGAGCCATGGTCTGGCTGCTTCTGCATGCCCACAAGGTGATCCAGCATGTCAGTGACAATGTGTATGAACTGCAGAGGTACCTGGCCCCCTATAGAGGTACCTCTGATGTTCCAAGAGTGACTACCGCTGCTTAGCTTCTGGTGTCCAAATTTTGTGCAGTTCTTAAAAATCAGTTAATATATACACTAATATATTCATGTTAAAATAATGAAGAATATTCATAACAGTATATCTAATTTCTGTTACTGGTTGTGTTGTCACTACGCATTTTTGGAAATAACAGTGTAATTACCTGTCTTCCTCACCAGAACATAGGCTCCGTGAAAGGAGAGACTATGTTATTCTTCTATCCCTGAGCACAGCAGCTAATACAGAGCAGACATTTAGATGGTATTTAATTAGTGTTAGGTCAGTGTGTGTGTGTGTGCGCACGCACGCGTGTGCACATGCATGTGCACATATATACCTTGGTGTCCCTGGGTGTTTTAATAAGAACATCTTCCAAACTGTAATGCCACCTGAATAAATTTACCTGCCGTATAGATATAACTTCACATACTGTTTCCCACCATCCACACTATCAAATGCCTACTTTTTCTCCTTTGTGTCAGTTTAGGGTGGTAACCACTTGCAGTTCTGTTGTCTAAGGGTTTTATGATCACCTCGATGTGAATTCCCCTTCATAAACATTTTCTTTCTTTTTGTTACTTGGAGTTAGTCTGGGAGGTACTCAGGGCAGCTATTATTATTATCTTAGGTTACAAATGGGGGAAGACTCAGAAAAGACGTAAGTTGTGTCGTCAGTTTTAGTAAGAACTCAAATTCAGATCTTTTGACTCTTAGTCTAGTGCTCCTCCCCTACAGCATCCTGGTATTTCATAATTTAAAATGTTTACTAGCGGACTGAACTTAAATAATACGCTAATGGAAACATCATATGGATTTCCTCTTCCTAGAGCTGTGGTTTTGAAACCATGTAACGTTGCTCAAGGGACAAACTAAATGTAAATTTTTCTGCTCTAGTTCAGTCAGATGACAAGGGATTAGAGGCAAATAAAAATTACCAATAAAGATAGTTACTGAGGGGCGCCTGGGTGGCTCAGTCGTTAGGCGTCTGCCTTCGGCTCAGGTCGTGATCCCAGGGTCCTGGGATCGAGCCCCGCGTCGGGCTCCCTGCTCCGCGGGGAGCCTGCTTCTCCCTCTCCCACTCCCCCTGCCTGTGTTCCCTCTCTCGCTGTGTCTCTCTCTGTCAAATAAATAAATAAAATCTTTAAAAAAAAAAAAGATAGTTACTGAAAGCATTTCTAGACATGACCCATTTTAACACTGTGAACTATTTTTGAGTTTTGATCTTCTGTACAAGATTTAGGTCTGTCCTTCTAACCCCCATGTCACTAATGCTGTCTCGCTGGGTATGTGCTTCATACCCTCACATCTCTGTGTTTTGGAAAGCTGAAAGGGGCATCTCATTTTCTCCAGTAAAGGACCTTCTTCATCATTTTGAAATGCAGATGACATTCATTGAACATAACCCTGAAAAAAATAGCCATATGCTTTTGGTTTGCCAAATTCTTACCTAAAGTAAGTACTCAATATGCAAAAAAGATACTTCTAAAATGCCAATACAGTCGTTTTTAATTAGTGGGCATTCTTTTGTCAGGAAGGTAAGTTTTCACACTTTTTTTCAGGTGTGAAGTTATTTGTTAATATGCTCTAGCTCCTTCTACTTAAAAACAAACAAACAAAACTTCTTCACTTTATGATTAGAATAGGGAGAAATTAAGCTTCATATTTATTTAGATTGTTGTGTGGGAACAAGTCATCATTCCATTAAATCTGTTCCTCATTACAAAGGGATATCTATTACCTGAATAAGTATTTTCAAGGTCTTTTTCCATGTCACTTAAATTGTGCCTTTGCCATGAGCCAGGGCACCATAGCACTGCACAATCCAGATTATCCAAAGGAACCCAGAAACAGAATTATAATGCCTTTTAAGAGGAATCATAACACAGTGATGATTTGCTTATTCTCAAATTTTATTTGCCATCTCGAAAAGGGAGTACTTAGACTGACTTTGGCTTCAGGAATGGATCCTTCTCACTGGTTAAACATCCAGAAGCAAAGACAATAGCTCATGAAACAAATATGGGTCAAAAAACCTAGTACTAAATCTTGCTGGAGTTATAAACCAGTATTAAGCAGGTGGCTTCCAGGAATTTGACTATTCCTTTTCATGAAAGGATCCAGAAAGAGGTACTGATTGTGTGGTTTTGCCCTTCCTGGTTCCAGAATCTTGACTTTAACAGTGAGGTAACCCTGTTCTCTGTAACCAGCATAGTTCATACTGATCTAATAAGCCTCCAACTTTTCTTTGGTTTGATCCTTTTTGTCTCAGTAAAGTCATCATATTCTATTTGCCCTTACACGGGTCATTTCCTTGTCTTAAGGTCCTTAAGTCATATATGCATTTGGTCAATGTTTCCTCCAAGTATGATTTTGAAAATCAGTCTCTCTCATGAAGATTTCTGCTCCTGGAAAGTTGGAGTAGATGTACTCCTACTAAGTACAGCTAAAAGCCTTGGACATTAGACATAAAGCAAAAATAAGAAGACTCTGAAAGATGGAGCGAACATGGCAGACTAGCTAAGAATATTGAAACTCAAGAATGACACGGTGGTGAATTCCCTGTGTTTTCTTTTTGCCTCATGTATCTAAAACTTGGAGCTGAAGAAGCTGGAAACATACATCTGCCAGAAGATATAGAAACAAAAATCCCCAACAAAACCTGCTCTTTCTAACCAGGGGAACAAGAAAGAGGCAGACTATCAAAAACCAAACCAAACCAAAACAGTTTTTAGATAATAACTGCTTTACTCTGGCCAAACATCACAGAAAAACCCTGGCCTCACCCGCACCCCAGCCAGTAAAGGCTAAGTGTGGAGGACAGTTTTCCACTCTTGCAAGACTGTAGAGAGGTACTCCAAACTCTCTCTAGGGTGGTGTCAGAGAAGACTGAATAAGAAGTTGTAACTTTAATCCCTACTAAGGGTAATGAGTCACCCTTGCTTCTCAGTAAGGACCACATGCGGAATCTGGACTTTCATCCTGACCTGGCAATAAAGAGAATCTCTCTACTTCCTTTCTGAAGTGGTATCAGAGGAGGCTTAAATGAGAGTGAGGACTTCCACCATTGCTCACATTACTCTCTCTGTGGTGTCAATGAAGTCCTTACAGGAAGCTTAATAAAGCACACCTACTCTTCCCAGCCAGGATGGTATTAGCAGATGTCTAGTGAGAAGGTGGAACTCCCACACCCATCCAACAGTAAAAAGCTCTTCTCCCATTAAGTGGTAATGGAATGTAAGTGGGAAACCTGGACTTCTACACCTACCTGGCAGTAACAAGAAAGCACTACCTCCTGTCCCTGCAGAGGAAGCCAGATAAAACAATTTTAAATAAGATCCAGAGGCTCATAATATAATACAAAAATGTTCAGGTTTTAATAGACTATCACTCATCATGCCAAGAACCAGGAACATCTCTAACTAAATGAAAAAAGGCAAACAATAGGTGCTAGAATTATCTAACAAAAATTTCAATGTAATCAGCATTTATATGCTTTGCCAAGAAAGTACATACTAGAAATAAATGAAAAAGTAAAAAAAAAAAAATCAGCAAAGAAACAGAAGATATGAGGTAGATGTAATAAGAACAGGAGATATGAAAAATTTAAAACTTAAAAATAGAATAATTAAAATAAAAAACCCAGCAGATGGGTTTAACAGCAGAATGGTGAGGACAGGGAAAAGAATCCATGCACTGGAGGAAAGAGAAATAGAAATTACCCAATGTGGGATTATAAAAAAAGATTGAATATTTGTGTCATCAGAGTACCAGAAGGAGAGGAAAAAGAAGGTGGAACAACAACAACAACAACAACCCCCCCCCCCAAAAAAACTAAAAACTTTCTAAATTTGGCAAAAGGCAAATATATTATAATTATATAATCAAGAAGCCTATGGGGCACCTGGGTGCCTCAGTCAGTTTAGCATCCCATTCTAGGTTTCAGCTCAGGTCATGATCTTGGGGTCCTGGGATTGAGCCCTGCCTTGGGCTCCATGCTCAGCAGGGAGTCTGCTTCAGGATTCTCTCTCTCCCTTTGCCCCTCCCAAATAAATAAATAAATCTTAAAAAAAAAAATAACTTAGCAAATCCCAAACAGGATAAACCCAGAAAAATCCATACCAAGACATACCACAGTCAAATTTCTGAAAACTAAAGGCAAATACAAATCCTAAAAACAGCTAGGGAGAATTTACATCTTGCCTTTAGTGGGAAAAAATTTCAACATTAGATTTCTTATCAGATATCAGTGGCACATCTTTGTTTCAGTACTGAAAGAAAAGAATTATCAACTCAGAATTCTATATATAGTGAACATTTCCATGAAATGTTCATGGAAATGAAAGAAAAATTATGTTATTTTCCAATGAAACAAAATTAAGATAATTTATCAACAGCAGACCTACCCTAAGAAAATGGCTTCAAGAAGTTCTCTGTATTAATGAACTTGGGCTGCCATAACAAAATACCAAAATGGGAGATTTAAAAAACAGACATTAATTTTTATATTGTTTTAGAGGCTTCAAGTCTGGGACCAGAGCACCAGCTTGGTCAATTTCTGGTGAGGTCTCTGTTTTTAGCTTGCAGGAAGTGGCTGCCATCTCACTGTGTGCTCCTATGACCCTTTTTCTGTGGGTAGAGGGAGAAAGAGAATGCAAAAGAGCCAGCATTAGTTCTCTAATGTTTCTATTTATAAAGGACTAAACCTATCATATCATGTCCTCACCCTTGTGACCTCACTTAACCTAATTACCTCCTGGGAGGCCCCATCTCCAGATACAATCACACTGTGGGTGAGGCTTTCACATATGAATTTTGGAAGGACGCAATTCAGTCCATAGCATTCTCTACACAGAAAGGAAATCATAAAAGAAGAAATCTTTTAACATCAAGAAGGAAGACAAAACATGGTACAAACAAAAATATGGTAAATAAAATATACTTGACTTCTCCTCTTTAATTTTCTAAGTCATGATTAATGGTTGAGGCAAAAATTATAATACTTTCTGATGTTATCCTAATGTATAAGAATTATTTAAGACATTATAAAAGGGAGAGTGGAAGTAATGGTAAAGGGAGGTAAGGCTTTAACACTTCACTTGAACTGGTAAATGTTCAATATTAGTAGAATGTAATAAGTTATGTATATATAATATAACATCTAGAGCAACCACTAATATAGTTATATCAAGATATGTATTATAAATCCTGATAGCTCAATCAAGAAGAAATTCTTAAAAAAATGTCACATTACCCACAGGAAGACAGGTAAAAGAAAACAGACAGAAAACAAAATAAGACTTAGCAGACTTAAGCCCCAACAGATTAATAATTATATTAAATATAGATGGTCTAAATACACCAATTAAAAGGCAGAGATTCATAGGGTAGATTGAAAAACATGAGAGCTATATGCTGCTCAGAAAAAACTCACTTCAAATATAATAATATAGGTAGATGGAAAGTAAAAGAATGAAAAATGTATGTCATGTAAACATTAATCAGAAGAAAGCAGGACTGGCTATAATATCACATAAAGGAGATTTCAGGACATAGAAAATTAGCAGAGACAGAGAAAGACATTATATAATGATAAAAGGGTGAATACATCAAGGTGATATAGCAATGCTAAGTGAGTATGCTTGAAACAATAAAGGTGCAAAATATGTGAAAAAAAAGAGGTGAGAGAACTGAAAAGATAGACAAATCCACAATTTTGTGGGAGACTTCAGCACCCTTTTCTCAATAATTGACAGACCAACTAGACAGAAAATCAGCAAGGGTATAGAAGAAGTTAACAACATTAACTTTTAAGATTTAGTCAATATTTATAGAACATTTTACATCACAATAGGAGAATAAACATTAGTTGTGAGTGCCCATGGAACATATATCAAGATAGATCATATCCTGGGCCACACAGCAAACTTAGACAAATTTAAGATAATTAAAATCATACAGTGTGCTTTCTGATTGTAATGGAATCAAACTATATGCAATATGAAAAATACAAATGGCAAATCTCCAAGTACTTGAAAACTAACCAGTGCCTTTCTAAAAAAAATCCATGTGTTAAAGAGAAAGTCTCAAGGAAAATAATAAAATACATGAAATGCAATGAAGTGAAAATACATCAAGTTTTATGGAGCACAGAGAAATTTAGTGCTTAGAAATTTATAGCACTTAATACATATATGAGAAAAGAGGAAAATCTCAAATTAATAATTTAAGCCCTCACTTCATGAACCTAGAAAAAGCAAAGCAAACAAACAAACAAAAAACCTCAAAGCAAACATAAAGAAGAAGATAATAAAAGCAAAAGTATAAATTAATAAAATTAAAAACAGAAAAGTAATAGAGAAAATTAATGAAACAAAAGTTGATTCTTTCAAAAAAATTGACAAACCTCTAGCAAGATTGACAAAGAAGGGAAAAAAGAGAGAAGACATAAATTGTCAACATCAGGAATGAAGCAAGGATATCACTACTGACCCTGCAGACATCAAAGAGATATTAAGAGAATACTATCAAAAACTCTACTTACATGTTTGTCAACATAGATGAAATGGACCAATTACCCAAAAAGCATAAACTGCTACAACTCACCCAGTATGTCGTAAATAAAACATTTGAGTAGTCCTATAACTATTAAGGAAATTTAAAGGTAATGAAATCAAATTTGTAACTAAACTCCTAAAAAAAGAAATCTTCAAGAACAGATGGTTGCCCAGAGAATTCTACTAAATGTTTAAAGAACTAACACCAATTCTACACAATTTCTTCCAAAAAAGAAAAGTGAATATTTTAAAATTCATTTTATGAAGTTTGTATTACCCTGATACCAAAAGCACACAACCAGCAACTACAACAAAAACTACAAACCAGTATCCCTCATGAATAGATGTAAAAATCTTTATCAAAGTATAATTAAAATAGAATTCAGCAATATAGAAAAATGATTGTATACCACGACTAAGTGGGATTTATTCCCATGATTGTAGGCTCATTCAATATTTAAAAACCAGTCAGTGTAATTTAGCTAATTAATAGGCTAAATGAGAAAAATCACAAGATCATATTACTAAGTCAAAAAAAAATCTGGCAAGTTCAACACCCACTCATGGTAATGCTTCAGAAAAAACAGGAATGAAGAAAACCTTAAATATGCTAAAGAACATCTACAAATCACTTATGTTTAACATCAAACTTAATTGTAAAGGCTGAATACTTTGCTTCTAAGATCAGAAACTAGACAAGAATATTCACTTTCACCACTAGTACTCAATAGAGTGCTAGCAGGTCTAGCCAACACAATATAAGGTAAACAAAGGAAATAAAAGGCATATGGATAAGAAAGGAAGAAATAAAACTGTCCTTATCTGCAAATGATATGATGGTCTACAAAGAAAATTCTAAAAAATCTACAACCTCCATCAAATGAAACTACTAGAATTAATAAATAAACTCAGTAAGGTTATAGAATACAAAATAAACATACAAAAATCAGTTATACTTCTGTATACCAGCAATGACCACATGAATTACAAATTCAATGCTATTTACAACTGCTCAGAAATGAAATGAAATGCAACGTTGTAAATTGAACAAAACTTCTACAGGACTTATATGCTGACAACTGCAAAACACTAGTGAAAGAAAGTAATGAAGATCTAAATAGATGGAAAGACATACTTCACTTAATGGATTCATAGATTCATGTATTCGTTGACTGGAAGACTCAACATGGTAAAGATCTAATTCTCCCCAAATTGATATACAGGTTTTAATGCAATTCTTATAAAAATCTCAGTAAGACTTCTTATAGATGTAGACAAGATTATTCTAAAATTTATACAGAAAGACAAAATAACTAAAAGGGCAAAAATAATTTTTGGAAAGGATAAAGTGAGAGGAATCTGTTTACCTGATTTCAAAACGTATTATACTCTACAGTAATCAAGATCATGTGATATCGGTTAGACATGCTGACGAATTAATAGTGAAGAGTGCTGATTTTCACAGCTGCCATGATTGTAAGGCTGCTGATTTTCAAGGCTGCTGCACAACTATGGAATTATAGAGGGGTGGGAATAGGACAAATTATAAACACCACAAACTTCAACTGTTCTCACAGAGATCTACTTCTTTTTTATCATTAACAGGCTATAGATTATTGAATACCTTTGATTAACTTCCAAAGTTATGAATATGTTGATTTTGAAAATTTCTGCCAGTGTTCTCATAGTTTTTATAGAGAAATGAATTTTCAGAGGTCTTTATGCTGCTGAAAGTGTTTCTGCTTTTCAAATCTTAATTACCCATAGGATTGGGACCTGAGCCAAAGGCAGACGTTTAACTGACTGAGCCACCCAGGTGTCCCTGCAATGTGCTTATAGATGCCAAGTTGTCCACATACCTAGAATGGGAAAGTGTAAGAATAACAAATGGACCCATCAGAAGTAGACATTTTTTAGAAGGAAGATTATGTCATGTACAAAATCATAGATAATAGGAGGGCCCTTTAAAAAAGCTTATCTTCCACATTTTGGTCTATTCTTTCCTTTGAAGGCATCCCCAACCATATAAAAGTTACACACAGTAAAGCACTCAAAGATTATGCCAGAAAAGTCAATCTCCCTCAAAGTCCAGATGAAATATCTCCTTTCATATATAAACACCTGTAATACTTGATTGTTCACTTTAGAAAAGGGAAAAACAGTTGCTGATTCCTGATATCAACTACTTGGTTTGCTTCCCTTTGCCTTTTTTTTCTTTTTTATTGTTATGTTAATTACCATACATTACATCATTAGTTTTTGATGTAGTGATCCATGATTCATTGTTTTCGTATAACACCCAGTTGCTCCATTCAGTACATGCCCTCTTTAATACCCATCACCAGGCTAACCCATCCTCCCACCCCCCTCCCCTCTAGAACCCTCAGTTTGTTTTTCACTGTCCATAGTCTCTCATGGTTTGTCTCCCCCTCCGATTTCCCCCCCTTCATTCTTCCCCCCCTGCTATCTTCTTCTTCTTTTTTTTTTTTTAACATATATTGTATTATTTGTTTCAGAGGTACAGATCTGAGATTCAACAGTCTTGCACAATTCACAGCGCTCACCATAGCACATAACCTCCCCAATGTCTATCACCCAGCCACCCCATCCCTCCCACCCCCCACCACTCCAGCAACCCTCAGTTTGTTCCCTTCACTTTTCATCTTCTCTCCCTTTCCCATGTTTGGCATCGAATTTAAAAATAATTTTGGACTATTTTAAACATTCTGGAAGGATGCAGAGACTATTCTAACAAGCACAATGTAGTCAAACACATATTCACAGAGCTTATGTCAAGTATCTGTTTTAGCCTCACTACTCTATCTTTTTCTCTCCCTGGCTTGCCAACTGTGGGCCTGGTGCCTCAAAAATTCCATTAGGAGGAGAAGCTCCCACCGTCTCAGCAGCTCTCCTCGTCTGGCCTGTGGTTATCTTGACCTGTTTCATTTGTCGACTCATTTCTTTACACTTTCTGACTTCTAGATAACGGTTGACATCTTTTATTTATTTGGAAACTCTTCTTGTTATCTTCATTTTTCTTGGTTGGTGTTTCTTTTCAGTTCTACTTTGAACTTCATTCATTTTTTAGTGAGACTTCAAAAGAAGAGGAAAAAGACACATGTGCTGTCCTATTGTGGTCTTTTAACAAATGAAATGAGGCCATTCTATTTAGATTTGTTTTACTGTCATATATGCCTATTATACTGTCCTTGTACTTTATGATTTTTTAAATTTGTCTTCTTATATCATTTTTCTTTTCTTTTTCTTTTTAGTGTTTTGGAAAGTATAAATACAGCCAGTTGATATAAATAAATAAGTTGATATAAATAAATAATTTTTATTTCTCTATGATCAGTGAGGCTCAAATAGTTTGATAGTCTCACACGGTTAGTGAAAGGTCCAGGGTTCAGTACAGGGAAAAGGTATAGGAAAGGGGAACCACTCTCTAGGTGTTTCAAACAGAATGGAATTTAATTTGGGGAATTTGGTTCTTTAAAAATCGTTGAAATGTCTGGAAAAATAGAAGGGCATATTACTTTTCAGGAACTTGTTTTGCTACTTATAAAGCTAATGACCCGGGAATATAAATTGAAGTTAGGACATTGAGACCACTTATTTGTGAAATAATGGGAAGGTGGATTCCTTCTCAGGCTGACTTCTAAATTGTGCTTGGCAGAATCTTGTATCCAAAACTGTATCTGCTAGGGAGTCTGGAAAATGTAGTTTTTAGTTTTCAATTTCTCTAAATAGAATTAGGGAGAAGTGAATAGACTGGGAGCCAATTCACAGTCACCAAGTGGATGCTGGGCCAGAGTCTAGGTCTTTTGATTCTTAACTCATTTCCTCTCCTACAACCTTACTGTGGCTTCTCTCTTCATTTCCAAGACACGCATTATATCACTCATAGCCTTGTTTATATCTTCCCCCCATCACTTATGTGGTACTTGCTCAATTTTTTTCAAAGGCCAAATAAAATAATAAAAAAAGTGTAAAGCTTACATTATCCTATAATCATGTATTAACTATCATATAGCTGAAATTCAGATTTTTCATCCTAAATACAATTGCCTGCGTCTTTTGGGTTTCCTTCATTCATATAGATGCTAGGATATTGGTTTCTTTAGTAAATTATATCTCTACCTCTATCTACTTGTCTGTCTCATTCTTTTATTTAAAAAATATATCTTCTGTCTATCATCTATCATTTTCCCATGGGAGAGCTTTTATTTGTGAAGGGAGACAGAATTTTTGCTTTTTTCTTTTTACATACCCATGTCTTATATTGTCTAATAATGATATAGGATTTCAAAGTGTTTTCTTTAGACAAGATGATGTAATTATGCAATTTGTTATTATCTAAGGTTTAGGTGAATGCCTAAAACACAAAAGGTCTTGAAACACGAATCATATGGTTACTATTAAATTAACAACACAATCTTCTGAAGCTTTGTTTCTGCTTCAAGGAGAAAGCAATGTCCTTTTTTTGCAAGACAAGCTATTATTGTCACATTTTTAAAAAAATGCACTCAACTCTCTTAAGAATGACTTATTTGTATGAGATTTTATTGCTTCTTAAGTCCAATTTGAAACTGCTTTTAGTGTCATAGTGAATATATACCACTTCTTAAGTAAAAAGTCAGTTCTCTATTACACAGTTTTCCAGTTTTAGTTTCTTTTCTTTTTTTATACCTCTCCATTGCAGACTGATAGAATATAGTAACTCAATCCTTCTAAAAAAACCTTCCACATTTCATATATTTAAACATCTTCAGGCAAAGACATGTTCTTAATGTTGAAGTTCTTACCTTGGAAGTGCTTTTAGAGATTATTTTGGAGGGAGGGTAAACAAATAGCTCTTAGATATGTGTCATTTAGAACAAAAATTGTCATACCAGGAAAAATACAGTCATGTTCTTAAGTCCTAAATTCTCTAAAAATTAATAATATATTTTGCTAGTTTATATAAGAAAAAAATTCCTTGTAATTTGGTGGGACACTGTAAAAAGTGACACATTGGATATATCATCACATTTTAAACTTTAGCTCAAATAATAAATCATCTGCTTTCATGTTAACCTGCCTTGATGAGTGATGAATTTGTAAACACTGCAAGTGTATTTAAGGACAAACAGATTTTGTATTAAATCATAGATCTAAAAGAATCAGTTACAAAATGAAAATGAAACTTGACTTTAGGACCTAGGATATATAATTACCAGGGTACTACAGTTGTACTTCTAAGTCTCTTCATAGTACACAATGGAAATTTACCCCAGTTATACATAAAGAATTTTCACCTCCTCTTTCAAAAGCAAAAATCCCCCAAATATGCATCATATTCCATTGTTCATTAAATATTTGTTTCTTTTTTTTTTAAAGATTATTTATTTATTTATTTATTTGAGACAGAGAGAATGAGATACAGAGAGCATGAGAGGGAGGAGGGTCAGAGGGAGAAGCAGACTCCCTGCCGAGCAGGGAGCCCGATGCGGGACTCGATCCAGGGACTCCAGGATCATGACCTGAGCCGAAGGCAGTCGCTTAACCAACTGAGCCACCCAGGCGCCCAAATATTTGTTTCTTTTAAGAGACATATTCAAAGATTTTGTTAACATTATGCTTTACCTGAATAAATAACATCCTCAAATGATGAAACTGTAATTTGGATAATAGCAGTAATGGTCACAAATAGACACTAAAATGATATAAATGGCTCAAATGCAATACAATTTTATTTCTAGCTCATACAATAATTCAAGGTGGCTCTTTTCCACAGGGTGACTCAGGGTCCCAGGTTCCTTCTGGATTGTGGCTCTACCTGGTATCATATTGGCATCTACTAGTATAAGGGGAAGTGGAATGTTCAAGAGGGAAATCAATTTATTGAATTTTTTTGCCTAGAATCATTGTCATCATTTTGTGTTCATATTATTTAATGAGGACTAATCACATAACCGCAAATGGATTTAAGCAGGGTAAGTGAACGTATTTCTTAACTGGGTAGTTGCTTGCCAGCTGCAAGTACATAGTGAGAATAGGGGAGAAACAGCTACTCCCACAGTCCATTTTTCTGGCCATCAAATTTACCCTTAGTTCTTTGGGTGGGAAATGTGTATCTTTCTACCTACCTGAAGAATACACCCTATTCTGTTCCTAAGGAAAATATCTCAAATTCTAATTAAGAATTTGCATCTGGCTCAAAATGAAGATTAAGAACTGCATCTAGCTCAAAATCCAGGATCTCTGGGTGATGTACAGTCCTTTCCGTGGTCCAGATGTGGCTTCTTTACTCTTCACTAGCTTGTTAGCTAATTGACCTGTCTTCCCCCATACCAAATATACAATGGTGGAAGAAAGGTAGGCCATTATGTCCAAAATCCCACAGTAGGCATTACTTCTTGGTCATAGTCTGCTGAGAAGGCATTAAAATATCCCTGATAACAGATTATGGATTAGGCTTATATTCTCGAGAGGGATTTTCTTGTTATTATTCTGCATGGTACCTGATTTCATCTCTAGAATTTCTTTCCTCATACATTTCCTCCATGGCATCATCTGAAGTGGACCTTGGGGATTCTGCCCCCTTGAGGGCTCACCAGCTTTCATAGGTCATTTCTCACTCAAACTGGGTGGGTCCAAGGGTTAAGGCTTGTCCATTAGTCACTGGCTTTCAGAGGGCAGACTCATGCTTTCTTTGTCAATATAATTCTTTCAAAATCTTGATAGACTTCAGAAATATTTGTTTCTAGTTCATTTGTTGTGCCTCTCATCATATCCCAAATTCTTTCCTAGACATTGTTCTTAAGTCTGTCTTGTAATTTTGCTTTTTTTCTCCAAACTTAAAAGGTGCTATCATAAAACCATCTACAACAATAAACTTGGGTTGAAAAGCAATGTGTTTTTTTTTTTTTTTAAGATTTTATTTATTTGACAGAGAGATAGAGAGAACACAAGTAGGCAGAGTGGCAGGCAGAGGCAGAGGGAGAAGCAGACTCCCTGCTGAGCTGGGAGCCCGACGCGGGACTCGATCCCAAGACCCTGGGATAATGACCTGAGTCGAAGGCAGATGCTTAACCGACTGAGCCACCCAGGCACCCAAGGGAAAACAGTGTTTTTAATCTGACCTTTGTCACATGGCTGAGTTATTTTTTCTGAAAAGTCTTTTAACAGTATCTGGAGGGCAGCCCTGCTACTTTTTGGTCAGTCATATATGAGCTAATTTTGTTCTTGAAATACTTTGCTAAAAACAGCATGTAAAGCCAACACACTCTAGTGCTCAGGCTTCTTCCAACAATTTCCTTAGAACTACAGTTTTATGTGTTCTGCTTTCCAAGTCATCGCAGGCAACAGCTTAACTAAATAATTTGACACTGAATGGCATAGGTCCCCAGCTTCCTAGCCTACACTATCTTTTTTTCCCCCACCGCCTACCTGCTAAGCCCATACTGTATATCTTAGTGGGTTTTTTCCTTCTAAATAGGAGCACTTCACTTTAAGGATTCAATTTCTGTACTAGAAAGGGTATGCTAAACAGTGATAAAATATATATGGAAAATCTATAATATAATGGCTTGATGTTGTAACAGTCCCAGGTGTGTATTCCTGATTCGTGGGCAATTTTTTTCTATATTGTGATTCAGGACCCCAAACTCCTCCCATTTCCTGTTAGTTCCTGGGGCCATAATCATTTTTATTTAGTTTGTGGGAAGAGGAAAAGAGCATGGAGCACATGCAACATTATTACCTTGGTCAGAAAATGGTACATGTAATTTTCATTCTACTGATAGGAGCTAGTCACAAGGCCATAGCTAGCTTCAGGGTGGCCTTGGTAATGGAAACCCTGCTTTCATTAAGCAGCTCCAGCAGTATACAACAGAAGTGAAAAGGCAATTTTGATGGACAACAGCTGTCTCTGCCTCATTATTTAATTAACATTTTTATGTGTCTGTCTATAAGGCTCTTATAAATATAACATTGTATAATGTGAATAACTTAGCAATTCTATAATATAAGAAAAATTCTCTGTAGAGAAATTAGTGGTTTGCCCAATATCATATACTTTGTAAAAATTAAAGCTTAGATGTGAACCCAGAACTTCTCTTTCCAAGTCTTATGCTCTTTCTGAGAAATTGGTTAGGGAAAAAAAAGGAAAGAAAAAGAAATGACTCTTCAACATGATACAAATTTTGAAGTTAATACCTTCAAATCACCTAATAAATAGCTAATGAATTTTTGATTAGTAACAGATGACCACAAATCTTAGGTTGTTTAATATTATATTTTCCTTATAATAATATAAAATCTAATCCCATTAGTGAATTTAACATGGGTGTATTTTTTCTTTCATGACTTTAAAATTGACCCGTCTTTAACTAAACTTTTTTTTTCTTAAATGGAAGGAATAGGATTACTTTTTTGTGAATGGGAACTCACAGTTCATATTTGCCAATCTCTGAATAATAGATATATTTAGAGGTTTATTTAAGACTTCAAAATCAATTTTCCTAATGTGTAGTGTATATTAGGAAATTGTTTCTTATTAGTCATTTATTTCTCTCCTATTTTTTTTTAAGTCATTGAGAAATAACTGCTTGGAAGGAGACTATGTACCAACTGTTCCAGTATTGAAAATACATAAAAAGAAAATTCAATGAAGATAAATTTTCCTCTTTTTTGTGTATTTCAAAAATCAAATAAATATAGTCAAAATTATGGAAGGAGTTTTATTTTTTTTTCCTGCCTTATCTATATTCTACTCTAAATCTACTAGACATTCACAGCATGAGAAAATTTAAAGTTGGAAGAGTTGTGAGATCATCTTTTCTGACCTCTCATTCAACTTCAGCAGAACTTAATATAGTTATAATAGTCTTAATATAGTTTAAAGAAATTAACTAATAGCATACAGAATTTTTTCTCTCATAAATTATGAAATTTGATCTTATTTCCTTGGCCAAATGATTGGTGATAACTTTCTAATTTCTTGGCAGGGCAAGGAAAGTTCTGATGGTCTGCCCCTCCATTGGACAATGCTTTTGCCAAATGACGTGTGTGTGTGTGTGTGTGTGTGTGTGTCTGTGCGTGTGAAAGGTCTTATGAATTCTGAGACGTTTCTTAGTTTTTATTATTTCAAATGATCTGAAATATACCCTTTATGTGGAAATGATATTTTCTAATTTATTAAGAGCAAAGTGTATTTAATGATCTGCACAAGGGAATCATTTTTGATAGTGTTATCATGTGTCAGTGATTCCCTGCTGACTAAAGAAAAGATGAAAAATTCAGCACTTTCTTTGCACAATCTTGTGGACATAATGACATTTGCATTCACTGTTATAAATTACTTGTTTTTAGACCAAAACTTGGTGTTTGTAAAATTAGAATTCTCCAATGAATAACTACAACTTCTCTAGGCTAGCGTACCTTTTCTTAGATATTGTGGGTTTGCCTATACAACATAGTGGATTTGGCAAATAATTGATTAACAAATGCTGTGTAATAGTGTCTTTGCTAGTTTGACAGTTTCTTGCACGGTAAGATTGATCTTAGATTTTTAATATCAAGGATGCATTGAATTTGGCCATGTGTCAACATATGTGATTATAGATAAGTGTTATTTGACATGAGTTCCAGCTTTGTTAGAGATTTATTATTCATGCATTTTTCTTCAATGACTTTGGAAGAATAAATTTATTAAAGTTATGTAACAACAAAATAGCCTCTACATTGGGATTTGTGGCTCACTGTCTGGAGCGTGGTCTAGACAATAGCAAATTCCTCAATTCTGAACAGGCTGCATATAAGTTGCCAACTTGAACATTGATTTAGCTAAAACATTGCATTTCATATTTCAATGTTGCATTCCATTTGATTATACTAAAATTTTGGACATAGAAGTAGAATCCTGGTGTTCTGATCCCATGGTCTTTCTATGAGTTTGTGCTGCTTGGATACAGCCCAGAAAACCTTGAAGACTTTCCAGAACACAAAACACCAACTCCTTGACTGCAAACACTAGACTGTGTATGCATCTTTCCTGTTTGTTCCATGTTAAACACTAAAGTGAAAAGCCCAGTATACAATGAATCACATTCTTCCAGTGTATCAGTCATAACCTAGAAGCTAGCTTTGCTCTCTTGGTAATTGAGTGAGTTCTTACAGATCACTAAGGATATTAAAAAGTTCACTTATTGAGAGATATGGCTCCCAAAGTTATATATTTTCTCCCTAAATAATTTATACTAAGAAACCAAAGTCATGTAACACCTGAAGCAGTACCTTTTAAAACGAAGATTTTGATAAAAAAAAACAAACCAAGATTTTGATAAAATCTGTCAAATTCTTGTAATTCAACCAAAGAATACTTTTAAATGACTTTCATATATCAAATTATGACTGCTGATTAAGGAAGATATTATCACATTTACCTTTCTTTCTGATTTCTACTGAAAGCACTAAAAAAAGATAAAAATCCATGTAGTCAGAGAGAATAGGAAAGGAGCCATCACTACAAGTGAGATTTCAATATGTCTTCCTTGACTTACTATGGGTTCACATCCTGATAAACCCATTGTAATTTGAAAACGTCATGGGGCACCTGGGTGGCTCAATCGTTAAGCTTCTGCCTTCGGCTCAGGCCATGTTCACAGGGTCCCAGGATCGAACCCCGCATCGGGGTCCCTGCTCTGCGGGAAACCTGCTTCTCCCTCTCCCACTCAACCCACCTGTGTTCCTGCTCTCGCTCTCTCTGTCAAATAAATAAATAAAATATTTAAAAAAAGAGAGAAAATGTCGTAAGTCAAAAATGCATTGAATACACCTAACACACCAAACATCATAGCTCAGTTTAGCCTACGTTAAATGCGCTTGCTCATACACTTACATTAGCCTACAATTGGGCAAAATCATCTAACATGAAGCTTGTTCTACAATAAAGTGTTGAAATCTCATGTAATTTGTTGAATACAGTAGTGAAAGTAAAAAACAGGATGGTTGTATGGGTACAGACTGGTTGTCAGTGTATTGGTTGTTTCCTCTTGTGATTGTGTGCCTGCCTGGGAGCTGTCGGTAGCTGCCACTACCCAGCATCACAAGAGTATCACACCAAATATTACTACCTCAGAAAAGAATCAGAATTCAAAATTTGACGTACCGTTTCTACTGAATGCATATCGCTTTAGCACCATTGTAAAATTAAAAAAAAAAGAACTTGTAAGTTGAACCATCAAAAATCAGAGACCATCTATAATCCTTAACTACTCACATAGGTGAGACCAATAGAAAGTGAGGTAGTTCGCTCCACAGAAAACAGGATATGGAAGCACCTTATCCTTAGCAGGTCAGGGTCAGGCAGGGTGCTGTTTATAGGCGAATTGGCTGAAAATCTGCATATAAGTGGAATTTTTTGGTATCCTTTATAATTTCCTACCCCACACAATCCTACCCAAGAATGCTGTGTAATGCAGGACATCTGAAGTAGATTCTGCAGACAAACTGAGCCTGACGTCATAGAGAAGGCATCTTAGTCAGACTCCATAGAGTGGATGGCTTAAAAAATAGAAATTAATTTTCTTACAGTTCTGAAGGCTGGAAGTTCAAGACCAGGGCGCCAGCATTGTTGTAGGGAGAGCTCTCTTCCTGGCAGCAGGCAGCAACCTTCTCACCGTTGTGCACACGTGGCAGGGTTCTCTCTCTCTCTCTCTCTTTTTTTTTTTTTTAAAGATTTTTATTTATTTATTTGACAGAGATAGAGAGCACAAGTAGGCAGAGAGGCAGGCAGAGGGAGAGGGAGAAGCAGACTCTCCAGTGAGCAGGGAGCCTGACGCGGGGCTCGATCCCAGGACCCTGGGATCATGACCTGAGCCGAAGGCAGACGCTTAACCGACTGAGCCACCCAGGCGCCCCGGTTCTCTCTCTCTCTTATAAAGTCACAGTCTGGTCAGATTAAGGCCCTACACTTATGACCTCCGTTAGCCTTAATTATGTCCTACAGACTCTATCTTCAGATACAGTCACATTGGGGCTTAAGATTTCAACATGTGAATTGGGGCAGGGGGCACAGTTCTGTCTGTAGAGGAAGGCTAAGTATGTAACCAATGTAGATGACTCTCTAGTCTATATGCACTCATCATATGTGCAACCCTGTTATTGTCTAATGATACAACTTATTTTTAGAGGTTTCAAAAGTACATAAATATTTTTGAGTAAGTCCCTTGCCTTTCATTCTGAGAACTATTGAGAGGAATATCCAGATTTTACCCAAAGAATGTGAAAATGTGGTTTATTTATAAGAATAATCACTTAATTTTTTTTTTTTTAGATTTTTAATTTATTTTTTAGCAGAGAGAGAGACAGCGAGAGAGGGAACACAAGCAGGGAGAGTGGGAGAGGGAGAAGCAGGTCCCCCGCCGAGCAGGGAGCCTGATGCGGGACTCGATCCCAGGACCTGGGATCATGACCTGAGCCGAAGGCAGACGCCCGACGACTGAGCCACCCAGGCGCCCCCCACTTAATTTTTAATCTAATAGTTATATCCTTTAGAGTTCAGCCTATAAACAGGAGCACTAAAAGTATTATGGGTATAAGGTGTCTATTATAAAAAATAAAGCTGACAAGCATGCAAAAGGAGCTGGGCATGTGAAAGTCTGGACCAGGGAAGTGAAATTCAGCAAGTCACTAACCAAGGGAGCTGGTTGTGGATGAGCAGGTTAGAGATGTAGAAAAATTCCAGAAAATGTGTATGTCTGGCTACTGAATTGGGGCTTTAGCAGGGAGGTTTGAAGAGAGGTCTGTGAAAGCTATCACCTTGGTACAGCTCAGTATCTGCCCCAGAGGAAGCATTATCTTTAAAATCCTGGACATAAAATAAATCTACTTTCTGCTCTGGAAAGATACACTATCTTTCTCCTCCAATGCTTTTGCTATATAAACATCCTTGAAAAGATAGTCTGGTAAAAAGGCCATCAATGTTTCTTCTCAGGAGCCTTGAAAAAACATGAGACACCCAAAGAGAATCGTCTCCTAAGATCTAGACAGTGTCCTGTACCTAAGAGGTTCTCAACAAACACTTGTTTATTAAATGGAGGGTATACACATACATATATATTTGAATACAGTATTTGCATAATATCATACATGGATGCCAAGAAGTTAACAAATCCTGAGGATGATGGAAGTTTTATGTTTGATATCCTTCCAGACTTTGTGCTATGTGTCTTTTTTTATGACTGGTTCTAATTTGTATCCTTGGCCTATAAAAAATGTGACTGTGATTATAACTGTATTCAATGAGTTCTATGAGTCTTTCTAGTGAATTATTGAACCCAAGGGTGGTTGTGGTAACCCTGGAATTTGTAGCCAGCTGGTCTGAAATGAGGGTGGCCCTAGGGACTCTCAAACCTGCAGCTGGTGCCTGAAGTGAGAGATATCTTATGAGGACTGTGCCTTCAGATCATGCAATTTCTCTAACTCTGGATGACTCAAGTCTTTAAAGTGTGGTTAAAGGCATTTGTATTTACTTGACGGGATATAGAGCGTGTTGAATTTTTAAAATGGCGGTCTTACTACTGAAGTAGACTTATTTTATTTATTATGGTGATTCTAATTAATTGAAGCTCTTTTGCACAGTATGCCTCATTTGGCTAGCAGTTTTTCTTGCACACCTTTTTCCCACTCATAGAAGACATAAACTGCTTAACAACTGAAGCAAACCCAGTCTTGCTCAGTTAATGCTTCCAACCAAAAGTCCACAATCTTGGGATGAGGTGTAGTCATCTCCATTGAGTTTAATGTGAATCTGAGGATCCAGTATTCTATAAACTTAAAATACAACTTATGTGCCCCCAACCCAGTCAATACAATGGTGGAGTAAGAAAAGGAAAACTGCAATAAAATTTTTCTTTTAGAAAGTACAATGATTGGAAGGACACAGCGGTCACTTGTGCAGACTATGTTCATCCAGTGTTGGGCCAAAATAATGAAGAGAATAGCAGAAAGAAATTTCCTCGTGGGGAGAGGTAGGTTAACCTATCTAAAACCCATCATAAAGGAGAAAGTCCTTTATTGATTGTTTTCCTGGCTCACTATCTTCTGTGGTGACTCTGAGGTGGACAGTGGAGAATTTGAACTATTTGGAGTTGTACAGCTCTAGACTGCATTTTCATCTTGTGTTTTGGGGACCTGGGGATTACTTTAGGGATTAAATTGCTGGTGTTGACTAGATTTTAAAGTTACTGTGTTATAAAATTTCCTAAAAACTCGTTAGTCCTCTTGTCTTTCACTTCAAGCCAAATCTATATCTGAGTACAGAGTTAAAGACCTCATTCTGGCGTAGTTTTTGAGCCTGAAGATTTCAATATTTTTCTTACTGGCTTCTGTGCTTTACCCATCTCTCTTTCTCTAAACTTAGTGTTGGATTCCTAGAAAATATTTGAGACTATATGCTTGGGCTGGAAAACAGACCTTGATCATGGTTTTGTCAGCAGAATTACTGTTTGTGTTATCTATTGCTGTGTAATAAATTACTCCAAAACTTAGTGGCTTAAAACAATACACATTTGTTTTCCCATAGTCAGGGTTCTAGGTGTGGCTTAGCTGTGTCCTCCTTTTTCAGAATCTGTCACAGAGTTCTGTTAAAGTGTTATCTAGGGCTATGGTCTCATTTCAAAGCTCAGTTGGGGAAGGAATCACTTCTAAAATTCATTCACATCGTTGTTGTCAATATTTAATTTCTCGTGAGCTGTTGAACTAAAGTCCTCATTTCTTTGCTATATAGGCCTCTCCAATATGGCAATTGGTTCCTCAAAGACATGATGACATTTTCTTTCCTTTTCTTTTTTTAATGTCAAACCAATGTTTTTAATATTAATAGTATTGAGAAATGTGAAATAAAGCTAAGAAGCATTGATTCTAAACTTAGATTCACAGCATGAAGGTGCATGTATTTCTGGCCAGAGCTCATTTATTCATTTCATGTTGGTTTTGTGGCCAAGTACTGCTTCAAGCTGAATATTCTATATGTGATTTATAGCTGCAAAGTCACATTCAGGGAGAAATCTGTCTAGTATTATATAGATACTGAATATGGTGGGACATATTTTGCATCTTTTGTAACCTATTCACAGGTGTGACACCACATCATGTTTGCTATACGCTATTTGTTAGAAACAAGTGACTAAGTTTAGTCCACAATCAAAGGGACGGGATTATACAAGAGTGTGAATATCAGGAGGCAGAGATCATTGAGCAAGCTGAAAGAGAGGCTCAGCACTGTCATGTTTATTACAGTCTGCATGTATTTAGCTAAAAAAATGAGAGGTCTGTAGGAGAGAAGGAAAGAAGGGAAATTGCAGATGACTGGAAGTCTCTGCAATAGTGGCCTTGGCCATTTACATCCATTTTCTAAGGCTTAGTTAATATTAGTAAAGTTAGGAAAATAATATTTCACAGGAGATGCAAAGTGCCTAGCACAGGTGAAGCACCACATAAGTTGAGTTTCTTTCTCTTCTTCATTACTCATTTCTGACCCGAGTTAACCTGTCTTGTACACTCAATGACTTGTAACATAAAGAAAACCGCTAATCTTGTCCAATTAATGTACTCCCTATTCACCAAACAAAAGGTGTATTCTCCCCTCAACTGTACACTTCTACCTTGCCTTGTACTTGCTCTGTACTTCTTCAACTGTGATCTCCCTCCCCCTTCTTGATGCTGTCTACTATTGACCTGTATTTTGACTGTGAACAAACTCTCCAACATCCTTGGCTTTTCTGAGAATGTCCCTTTTTCCTTCCTCCTTCTGCCACATGAAACCTGAGACTTCCCCAAGGACACTGAAAAGACCATGTTCAGGAAAGTTGATCATTCTTATATACCTGACAAACCAAGTAGTAAGGTGAGCTGGTCAACTATCCTCTGACTCCCTACTGCTTCTGTCAGAGTATCACTCCCTCACTCTGAGATCTTTGGCTAATCTCTGCCCTTTCTCATTACTGTTATCTACAGAAATTCTGGTCATTTCTCCTCAAATTCATGGATATTTGGAAACCAGTCTCTTATAAAGTTGCACTTCATCCCCATTTCTGCCAAAATCTGTAGGGATTTCCACAAGTGAACATCTCACATCAAGTAGCGTCATGACTTCTGGGTTCTCTCTTCATCTCTGTGGGACCTCTACTCCACTTCGTTTCAACTATAATGCTTAAAAGAGGAAAGAATAAAACTCTCATTACAATTTGAGTAATATTTCAACTCTTTAAAATTTGAAGCAGAATCATAGAGATTGAGAAAAATAAGACATCAATTGCATGTTCTTGCTCCTTTTTAGATGGATATAAAACCAGAATTCCTACTCCATCTCTGTGCCCTGACCCACATTTGCAGCTGAAATGCAGGTGGTGTTCATAGTCATTTTAGATGACTCAGTTCCCTCAATCTGGTGAATCCTATTTTTTCTTTACTGACTTTTGTTCCACATTTCTTCAGTCATGCAGAAAGTCTTTTATATGCCAAGGATAATAAAAATCAGAAGGAGGAATAAGCCAGGATGTCAACTGTCATGCAATATTTAAAATAAATGACAATTTGACTTCCTAGATTTTTGCTAAATATTTGTGCTGCATTTTTAGAATGACTATGGTTTCAGGAGGCTTCACAAAGCACAGAAGAAACTGAAAGGAGGAAAATACTTTGTAACAAAGCATTTTTTTTTTTATTTTGGGAGATGAGTTAGTCTTTTTGTCATAAAAGCTTTGTTTTATAATCAGGAGAACTCATGCCATAAAAATTTCAAAACCAAGAATTTGTTTCCATAACATTTTTGTTGTCCTGATAACAAGAGCTTGACACTTCAGTTTGGCTTTTGTTTTAATACTCTCTTGTATATTGCCTGCCAGAGAAAAAACTGGAAGTGCCATGTATAATTTTTTACTTTTGAAATAAAGTCTTCTTTGGGGGAAATTTTTATTTTTTTGAGGATGAACCAGCATCATCTACTCTGTTGCTAATGAGTCTAAAACAGGAGGAGATTCTGATTCAATGATAGTGCATAGCATGGCCAAAAGAAGGAAAACTTCTGTCTTTTGATAATAGGCATTCTAGCAGATGTGAGGTGATAATCACATTGTGGTTTTGATTTTATTGCCCTAATGATTAATGATGGTGAGCAGATTTTAATGTACCTCTTGTTCACTTTATGTCTTCTTTGGAAAACTGTCTGTTCAGGTCCTTTGTCCATTTTTTAATTGAGTTATTTATTTTTTTCTATTGAGTTTTATGTATTCCTTGAATATTTTGAGTATTAACCCTTTATTGGATATATTGTTTGCCAATATTTTCTCCCATTCCATAAGTTAGCTTCTCATTCTGTCGATCGTTTTCTTTGCTGTTCAGAAGCTTTGAAGTTTGATGTCCCACTTGCTTATTTTGCTTGTGTAGTTTTTGCTTTTGTTGTCAAATTAAAAAAAATCATTGTCAACACCAACATCAAGGAGACTACCCTCTATGTTTTTTTCCAGCAGTTTTATAGTTTTTGGTCTTCCATTCAATTCTTTAATCTATTTTGAGTTGATTTTTTTGTGTATGGTATTAGGTAGGTGACAGTTTCATTCTTTTCTTTGTGGATATCTAGTTTCCCCAGCACCAGTTATTAAAAAGACTATCTGTTACTCATTGCACAATCTTGGCTGTTTTGTTGAAAATTAATTGACCACATATGTGTGGGTTTGTTTCTGGGCTCTTTATTTTGTTCTGTGGTTCTATGTGCCTGTTTTTGTGCCAGTACCACACTGTTTTGACTACTATAGCTTTGTAATATAGTTTGAAATCAGGAAGTGTGATGCCTCCTGCTTTGTCCTTCTTTTCCAAGATTGCTTTGGCTTTCCAGGGTCATTTGTGGTTTCCTACAAATTTTAGGAATTTTTTTTTATATTTCTGAGAAAAATGCTATTTTATTTTTGAGAGGGATTACATTGAATATGTACATCACTTTGGGTGGTATGGACATTTTAACAATATTTATTCTTCCAATCCACAAACACAGGATATATTTCCATTTATTTGTGTCTTCAATTTCTTTCATCAATGTCTTATAATTTTCAGTGTAATGGTCTTTAACCTCCTTGGTTAAATTTATTGCTAGGTATTTTATTCTTTTTCATGTTATCATGAATAAGATCGATTTCTTAATTTCTTTTTCTGATAGTTCATTGTTAGTATATAGAAACACAGTAAATTTTTGTATATTGATTTTGTATCTTACAACCTCATTGAATTCATTTATAATTTGTAGCAGGATTTTTTGGTGGAGTCTTCTATATGTAAGGTCTTGTTATCTGCAGATACAGTTTTCTTTCTTTCTTTCTTTCTTTCTTTCTTTCTTTCTTTCTTTCTTT
>NC_058403.1:16001767-16015780 GCF_002201575.2 Neomonachus schauinslandi
TTTCTTTCTTTCTTTCTTTCTTTCTTTCTTTCTTTCTTTCTTTCTTTCTTTCTTTCTTTTCTTTCTTTCTTTCTGATTTGGATGCCTTTATATCTTTTATTGCCTAAAGAGTCTGGTTAGGACTTCCAATATTATTTGAATAAAAGTGCAAGCGTGAGCATCCTTATCTTATTTCTAATCTTAGAAGAAAAACTTTGAGTTTTTCACCATTGAGTCTGTTATTAGCTATGGGTTTGTCATATATGGTTTTTATTATGTTGAGGTACATTTCTCCTATACCTAGTTTGTTGAGAATTTTTATCATGAAGGGAAACTGAATTTAATCAAATGTTTTTCTGCACTGGAAATAATCATATGATTTTTATCCTTCAGTTTATATTATGGTGTATATGGTGTATCATACTCATTGATTTGCCTATGTTGTACCAGACTTACATCCCTGGAATAAATCCCACTTGAAGTACTATTAATTCAGTTTGCTAATATTTTTTTCAGGACTTTGCATTTATGTTCATCAGGGATATTGGCTTATAATTTTCTATTCTTGTAGTGTTCTTGTCTGGCTTTGGTATTAAGGTAATGCCGGCTTTTTAAAATGTATTTGGAAACATTCCTTTTTATTTTATTTTCTTGGAAGAGTTTAGGAGGAATTGGTCTTAATTTTTCAACTTTTCTTTAAATGTTTGATGGAGCTTACCAGTGAAACCAGCTGGTCCTGGGCTTTTCTTTGTTAAATGGTTTTTGATTACTGATTCAATCTCCTTACTAATTGTGGTCTGTTCAGATTTTCTATTTCTTTATGATTCAATCTTGGTAGGTTGCATGTTTCTAGGAATTTACCTATTTCTTCTAAGTTATTGAATTTGGTGGTGTGTATTTGTTCATTGTAGTTTTTGATGATCCTCAATATCTCTGTGTTATCAGTTGTAAGGTCCCCTCTTTCATTTCTAATTTTATGATTTGGGTCTCCTCCTCCCCCACCCTTCATGTAGCACGGTTTGTCAGTTTTGTTCATCTTAAAAAAGCCCAAACAGCTTTTACTTTCATTAATCTTTACTATTATCTTTCTGATTCCTATTTCATTTACTTCTGCTCTGATCTTTGTTCTTTACTTCCTTCTACTAACTTTGAGCTTGGTTTGTTTTTCATCTAGTTCCTGGAGGTATAGTTATATAAGTTACGTTGAATTCTTTCTTTTTTCTTAATGCAGGCCACTGTTGCTATAAACTTTTCTCTTAGAACTGAGGGTTCTAGAGGGGAAGGGGGTGGGGGAATGGGTTAGCCTGGTGATGGGTATTAAAGAGGGCACATACTGCATGGAGCACTGGGTGTTTTATGCAAACAATGAATCATGGAACACTACATCAAAAACTAATGATGTAATGAATAGTGATTAACATAACATAATAAAAAAAGGTAAAAAAAATTGTATTATAGAAGTATCAACATGGACTTGTGAATCAAACAATGGATTAAACATCCAAAAGAGCAAAAAAAAAAAGAACTGCTTTTGCTGCATCCCATACATTTTGGTTTGTTGTATTTCTCTTTTCATTTGTCTTAAGACTTTTAAAAAATTTTTCTTTTGATTTCTTCTTTGACTCATTGATTGTCCAGGAGTAGGTCATTTAATTTTCACATATTTGGGATATTTTCAGTCTCCTTCTTGGAACTGATTTCTAATTTTATACCATTGTGGTTGGAAAAGATGCTTGATATGATTTCAGTCTTCTTAAACTTATTAGACTTTTTCTGTGGCCTAACATATGGTCTGTCCTGGAGAATGGTTCACGTGTGCTTGAGAAGAATGTGTGTTCTGCTACTGGATGGAATGTTCTGTTCGTGTTACTTAGGTCCATCTGGTCTAACATGTCATTTAAGTCTAAGGTTTTCTGTATAGATGATCTATTCATTGTTGTAAGTGGGGCATTGAACTCCCTTACTATTATTGATTGCTATCTGGTTCTCTCTTCAGTTCTGTTAATATTTGCTTTATATAATTAGGTGCTCCAGTGTTAGGTACATAGGTATTTACAACTGATATATTCTCGTGATGAAGTGACCCCTTTATCATTATATAGTGACCATCTTTGTCTCTTGTTACAGTCCTCAGCTTAACATCTATTTTGTCTGATATAAATGTAACTATCCCTGCTTTCTTCTGGTTTCCATTTGCATGGAATAACTTTTTTCATCCCTTTATTTTCAGTGAATGTGTGTCTCTATCAGGGAGAAAAAGAGGCTGCGTGTATTTGCTTACTCACTCTGTGGTGAACCAAAGGGAATAGTTACTGGGAGTGCTTTTGTGCCCAAATAGAACCTCTTTGTTTTGTATGGTCCTTGGGTACTCATGAATGCCAAGCCCTACGGGCTCCTGGAGCAAAGTGATTGGGAAGAAAGTCCACTGGGTGACAGCAATAGCAATTGGTGTGCTAGATGTATGGAGAGACTCCTATCAGGGACATTCTGACACTTGGTTTTATTGTTGGCACAAGCCAGATTGAAAAGTGGGAGGAAGTACCCTCTGGCTCTTTCAGGTTCTAGGGAAGATCACAGTCAGCACCTAGATAAATGCTAATTAGGAGCCAAACCCTGGGGTATTAGTTTATAAAGTGTGCAGTCAAACCCCTTCCAGGGAAAGACTGGGAGATGGGCATTTTTGCCTGATCTCTCTGCACTGGGCCTTGGGGTATAGCCATGGAGGGTGGGCTGTGTTCATTAACGACTGCCTCCTTGTTTGCTATATCTGTGGGACTTGTGAACTAAGTCCTGCTGGCTTTCTAAGCTAGGTGATTCGGTGGCAGTCTTAAAAGTTGCCGTGCTAGATGTATGTTCCAAACCCTTTGCTTCTCAGAGAGGAGCAGGGAGCTGGGGTTCCCTCCTAATTGTACAGCACTGCATGGTGAGAGAGCTTCTCAGCCTTTCCTCTGCATTTCAAAGGAGATATTTTCTCAGTCACCCAATGTGTTGGAGTCACTCAGCTAGTTCTGGATTTCTCTCTGATGGAATTGCTCTGTGTGTGGCTGTTTATTGGAGGAATTTGTTGAGGAATTCCATCGGAGGAGTGGAATTTAGGAGCCTTCTGTGTTGCAATATTGGTGACCTGGAAATACAATATTAATACTGATGAGAGAAACAGGCAACAGGAGGCAATTAAACTCAGAAAATGATGATCCAGTCATAAAGAAAGAAATTACTGAGTTATTTTTTATAACTTATATATAATTTAAGCTCCCTAGGCCCAAAGCTGGCCATCAATATCTGTCTAGTTCTGATGGATATAATTTGCTTGTGGCCAAGTTAGTAGAAGTAAATTTTTTTGTTGCCATGTATTGGCACGTACTTGTGAAGTGAATTGTATTTTTGTTCCTTAGAATTTGTGTCAATTTTAGAATAAGGAAATGAATATGAAGAGTAATATAAGTGAGCATTCCCAAATATTAAAAATAAATAGAAAGCAAAAATGTGATTTGGACTTTACTTGATCTCCTATTATCATCATATGAAGAATTCTTCAAGTTCTTCTGAAGAAAGGGAAAATGAGTAAACATGTTTTTTATGTTTAATGAATTTGGGCCCCAAATTGACAACTGTTTTCGAATCTCAACTCAAAACTATATGACTGCCAGCAATTGGCAATTGCAAATTGCAAAATGAGTTTTAGTGGTCTGAAGGGAAATTCCAAGACCCACAGTTGGTGTACTAAATTCAAGCTATGTCTATAAAGCAAGACAAACACTACCTTGGAATAACAAACTTTCTGGTATTCCTCACCATCTTAAAAACACATTGGAATATTTAAAAAAAGGTTAATCTGGTATAAATCGTGTTGTTTGAAGTGGCTTCCAATTCAATATTGAATGGAAATGGTGGTTTGGTAACTATGTGCAAATCCCTGGAACAAGTGTCTCTGCCAATCAAACCTTTTGAGTTTGCAGTTTAATGAGACAATGATTAAAGCTTTAGCACTGTACATAGAAAGTCTTCAAGGAATGTCATCTATTGTACCATGTTCACTGAGGGTCCAGTCCCAGAGCAGAGTGCAGGAGAGGAGAAATGAGCAATCATGCCATTCTGCATGCAATTAGACATGTCACAGATGTCTTATTTGATCCTGCAGTAAGTTCATAGTAAAAAAGAAGGCTGTGAAGATCAATTCAGACCAGGTAGAAAATCAGTATTATTTACCATTAAAGTCAAGTGATACACTATTTCACATATGCTACAGCTAAGAATGTGTGTTAAAATAAATAAGCCAGACCCAAAGATTGTATATGTGTGTGTGTGTGTATGAAACCCATGAACTACTAATTAATTCAGCATTTTCTTTTTATTTATTTATTTTTACAATGGACAAACTGGTGATATTACAAATTCAATTCAAAAAGTTGATCATTTCTTTCCTGTACTGGATATTTTACTGTTACATGGAAACAAATAAATTCGGGGGAAATTTTGTTTTTTAATGATCTAATACTTACATTTTATGATGTGGAAAAACATGTTTTGTAGAGCAGAAAAATAGTTGATCTTAAATGATTGCATTCTCTTGGAACAGGACAAAGAAAAATGTATTTCTATGCAAAATAGAACTTAACCTTCATGTTGTCAATAGTCAGTTCTCCATGTAAACAATAGCATAATCTCTTAATTCAATAGCTCTATCTTGCTTCTTACATCAGCCACAGCTGGAGTATTAGTTTCCTACAGCTGCCATAACAAAGTACCACAAACTGGTAGCTTAAAGAACAGAAATTTATTGTCTCATAAAGAGAATAAAGCCCTATGTCCATAATCAAGATGTTGGCAAGATTGGTTCCTTCTGAGGAGTCTGACAGACTCTCTTCCATACTTCTATGCTAGCTTCTGGTGATAGCCCAAAATCTTTGGCCTTCCCTGGCTTGCCTACTTTTATGTTTTCCCCCTCTTCACGTGGCATTTTTTTTTTCCTGTGTCTTTGTGTCTTTACATGGTCATATTCTTTTTTTTTTTTTTAAGATTTTATTTATTTATTTGACAGAGAGAGACACAGCCAGAGAGGGAACACAAGCAGGGGGAGTGGGAGAGGGAGAAGCAGGCTTCCCGCGGAGCAGGGAGCCCGATGCGGGGCTCGATCCCAGGACCCTGGGATCATGACCCGAGCCGAAGGCAGATGCTTAATGACTGAGCCACCCAGGTGCCTCTACATGGTCATATTCTTATAAAGACACTAGTAACATTGGACTAGAAACCCATCCTATGACCTCATCAACTGCATCTGCAAAAACCCTATTTCCAAATAATATCACATTCTGAGGTACTGGGGATTAGGACTCTAACATATATAATTTGGGGTGTAGGCAATGATTCAACCCCTAACAGCTGGGGAAACTAATTGTAATTTTACTTTATTTTTTTGCTTCTTCATTTCCATCTTTGTCTTCTTATATCATGGAGAAAAAAATGGAGGATATTTTACGCCTATAGAGGATGAAGTTCTAGAATTTGGCTTCTTGAGGAGAAATAAGAAACATAGCTTATTTGCTGCTTATTCCAGGATATGTCTTCCCAGATATGGATATCCAAGTAAAGAGAGTTGAAACTCAGCATGGTGTGAATAAGCCTTAGGAAATGCAGCGAATGCAGGAGGGACTTCTGGGAAGCAGCACTGTCAGGGCTAACCCATGGACCAGCATGAAGAGCCCAAGTAGAGATAAGAGGGAGGATGAAGGTTGACAAAGGCAGACAGGCTTCATGATAATGAGCCAGGCCTGAAAGAAGACCCTTTTGTAAAAGCAGAAGTTAGGGGACAAGAACCAAGTGAGTAATTGCACTCAACGCTTATTGAAGAGATCATTGGATCAAATTATTCTGGGAAATGAAAACTGGAAGTTAGAAAAATTCTGAATATTATAAGAGGCAGGTACATAGGTCCTACAAAAAGGCTCAAAAGATTAAAGAAAAAAAAGCCAGGATAAAGGGAGACTGACAAGAACCGAAGTGAGAGATAAACAACTCAGACATGACATGCTATCGGGTCACTGAGGAAGGAGATGTACAAAAAAAAAAAAAAAAAAAAATACAGTCATCCGTCTAGATAAAACCAGAAGGTGAGCATTAGGGGAACATAGGTAATGAAAACTTATTGCAGTCCGAGGTCGGAAGTTACAAAGGTTGTAACCAATTCCATCTTGGAATGTGCAAATGAGAGTGAGCCCAGTGAGTTCACGTGCTAGAAAGGTAAGCTCAACCTAAAGGCACTCAAGGACTTGCTGGAGGTGGAGACAGAAAAGAGGATGAGGACATAAGAGTCCACACAGGTGTTATAATTTTCATTCTGCAATCAGCCTGAACAATCTGGTTGACTCATCACCCTCAGGACAAAGTTGACGCATCTAGTTTGAATGAATCTGTGAGAATTCTCAAAGAGAGTAGAAACAGTCTCTTTCCCCAAATGGAAAAAAAAAAAAAAAAAGAAAGAAAGGAACACATATGTTCTCTCCCCTCTCACAGTCCTTAAGCTGGCAAAACAGCCATCTGTTTACTGTCTTGTTCTTCTTAGCTATGTGCCCTCAATCTTAAGATTTCACCTGCAAGAATGGACCAAATTAGTGTAATTTTCTATGCAGGCTGTGACAGTGGCCCTCTGTCTTCTTGATTACTGGCTTAAGATAATGGGAGAATAGAGTGAACCTCCAAGAGGTGGAGGACAGTTGATCTTCAGATTCCCACTCAGTACTACAATTTTCAGCTAGCAGCTTTCCAGGACGCCCAGTCACCCTACTGCCCTCTTCATCTCCCTGGACATGGTCCCAACTCACAGGGCATATAAAGTATATGGGATGCTCTTCGGGCAAGACTACTTAAAGGTTGAGAATATCTAAATATCTGGATTTTAGTTATGAAGTGAAAAATGCCATGTACTGCCTTCTTTGATTAATGGAACATACAAAAATTATCGAGGAAGTATAAATATAAGAAGCAGCTCTGACAAAGAAAGAGAATTTGCAACATTAGCTTCAAATATAATTTTAAGAAATGATCTTTGCTCGAATGGAAGAACAAAGGGTTGAGTTAGTCGTATATGAGCTCTCCTGACATGTATCTTAGAACATACACATAAAATTAATTATTTATGAAATATTCCTGAGGCTCCAAAACGTTAAAGCTAGTAAGAAAGATAAAAGTAAATTCAATGCCATTGTTATATGTAAATTAAAAGTTAGCTTGAGAATGGGGGATGAGGAAAGAAAGCAAAAAGCAAGTCAGTTTGGGTGAGAAATAATTATTAATGGTCAATGAACTGATTTCATTTTTTTTAAGATTTTATTTATGTATTTGTCAGAGAAAGAGAGAGCAAAAGCAGGGGGAGTGGCAGGCAGAGCAGGCAGAGGGAGAAGCAGGCTCCCCGCTGAGCAAGGAGCCTCATGTGGGACTGGATCCCAGGACCTGAGCTGAAGGGAGACGCTTAACTGACTGAACTGCCCAGGCATCCCAATGAACTGATTTTAAACTTTAACATACATTTGGCATAAAGGGGAAGTCATATATGTGTTTATGTTTGTATGGAGAGTATCTCCAAAACTGATAATGGTAGCTAAATCAGGGATTAGGGAAACACTGAGTGATGGGGGTTCAGAAATGGGAGGAAGATGAACATTTTGCTGTATATAATTTTGTACATTTTCAGTTTGTGCAATGTAATATCTATTTAAAATTATTACAAAGTTAAAAAATTGAGTGAAAACAGGAAGGTGTAGAATGGTACCATATTAAGATAACATTTATGCGTATTTAAAAAAAATATCTCACCGGTTAAGCAGTGGTGTATATTGGATATGTGTAATATTTATGTAAGTCTAATTACACAGGGTGAGCTGCGAGGATGCAGAGCAAAATTATAGCACATGTCTTGGGTATACACGAAGAGGGAGGATAAAAGATGGAGAAGTTATGGTGGTTAAAGGGAAATTTGGTATTATCTACAGGATTTTAATTCTTAAAAAAAAAAAAAGGATTGGAAATGTCTGAAAAGGTTACCATTGCTAACTCTAGATAGTGTGGATATGTCTATTTGTTATAGTGGGCTTCTCCACAAGTGTGTTTCTGTAATTTTAAAGGATTAGTCAATATAGTTGACTTGACTATAGAAACAATTCATCCCCCTTATCTTTTTACCTTTGTAGTCGGTACCTGAGGTTGGATGTGTTTATAAATGATATACATTAAGGATCAAGTGATAAAGGAGGGCCTATCTCTCAAAAGACAGATTGTCTCAGAGTTTCTAGTTGTGTAATAACTGCACTGGAGTTTTGTGTGTCCCCATAATCTAGGCGTGTAAAACCAAAATAACAAACCAAAAGGGAAGATAAATATTTTTAATTCATCCTGCAGAATTCATGATTTTCCCCTATTCCTCCCTGCTTCTGTACATGTTCTTGATTATTTCATTGATCTATTTGGTTTCTTCTATCCTTCTTCTTCAATCCTAGGTCTCACTCCCATAGACTGCCTTTTTAGTGTGTTTAATGTGCATCTTTTCTGTATAGATGCTTTTGAAAAATGTGCATTGTGTGGTGTGTTGATCCTATTTACTTCTATTGTAATTTCAATTCGTGTAGGTATTTTGATCCTATCTACTTCTATTATTTTTCTTTATATTTTAATTCATGTAAGTGTGTTGATCCTATCTACTTCTATTATTTTTCATTATATTTACTAAAAACTTTTTAATATCCAACTGTATTTTGAATACAACAAATTTATTGCTTCTAACCATTGCATGAGATTGCATGGTGTCCATCCATCACATCTTGCTTACCCAGCAATGCTTCCCATAGGAGATTTGCAGGTGACCCTCCAGTTCTACCACTGCAGTGAACCCCATAGCACGTCCCCTATGGACCTGTGTGAGAACATCTTTGAGCCACATACCCACCAGCAGATCTGTGGGGTTATACAGTCTATCACCTTTTTTATTCTGCACATCTGTAGAGAGATGGATTTGCTCTCCAAAATGGTTCTGTTTGCCAAGGCTTGTATATCCCTGAATTCTCATGGCACACTTGAGCTTTCTAGTCTTTGTCTAAAAGGTACGAAGTGAAATCTGGTTTGTTTTTTTTTTAAGATTTTATTTATTTATTTATTTGACAGAGAGAGAGAGAGAGCATAAACAGGGGGAGCGGAAGAGGGAGAAGCAGGCTCCCTGCTGAGCAGGGAGCCCGATGCAGGACTCGATCCCAGCACCCTGGGATCATGAGCTGGGCTGAAGGCAGACGCTTAACCATCTGAGCCACCCAGGCGCCTGTGAAATCTTGTTTTAATTTAAGCATGTCACATTACTAATGATCTAATCATTTTGAGTCTTTTTTTAAAAAGATTTTATTTATTTATTTGAGAGAGAGAGAGAGCACAAGCAAGGGGAGTGGCAGAGGGAGAGGGAGAAACAGGCTCCCCGCAGAGCAGGGAGCTGACTTGGGGCTCAATCCCAGGACTCCAGGATCATGACCTGAGCCAAAGGCAGACGCTTAACCTACTGAGCTGAAGGCAGATGCTTAACCAAGCGCCCCCATTTGAGTATCTCTTTATATGCTTTTCTGATTTCTTTTAAAAATAGTCTGTTCATGATTTTTTTCCCCCAGGGCATCTTTTTCTACTTACTTGTTGATTTATAGAAATCTATTATATATGTTACGTATTTATATATATTTGTTTATTATATATGGCCTAAATATGCCTCTATTGTATATATTATATGTATTACGTATTTTTTTTAAAGATTTTATTTATTTATTTGAGAGAGAGAGAATGAGAGAGAGCACATGAGAGGGGGGAGGGTCAGAGGGAGAAGCAGACTCCCTGCTGAGCCGGGAGCCCGATGCGGGATTCGATCCAGGGACTCCAGGATCATGACCTGAGCCGAAGGCAGTCGCTTAACCAACTGAGCCACCCAGGCGCCCATGTATTACGTATTTTTGTTTATGTATTTATTTAGAAGGGTAGGACTTTCAAATATCTTCTGCCATTTCGCCATTTTCCTCTCAACTTTGTCTATTCTATGATTCACTGTCTAGAAATCTTTATTTTGATGTGATAAAAGTTATCATTTTTGCCTTATATCTGCTTTTTTGGTATATTTTAGAGATATCTTTCTAAGACCCTGCCACAAAGCTACTCTATGATGTTTTCTTTCTAACTTTACTGTTTTACTATTCTCATTTAGGTCTTTAATCGATCTAGAGTCCAGACTTGCATGTGATGTCATGTAGAAACCCAGGTTTATTTTTCTTTATTTATAGTATGAACCTTCTCCAAATTGAGAGCTGATTGCAACTATAGGTAAAAAAGGATCATAACAACACTAACAAAAAAATATGGCATTTTTTAATAAAAATCTCCTGCATGGCCAAAACAGGTACAGAACAAAGAAAGAGAATTACTTGGAAGACCCAAACAAATTTATACCCTGCCAAAATACCATTAGCCAAGCATCACTGCTTTATATTTGACATTTGTAGAATTATAGACCATTAGGAAAACCTCAGACTAAGCTAACAAGCTACTGGCAGGAGTGGGACTTTTCTTGAATGTTAATGGCTTTCATGTGGATGTTGACTGATAGAAGGAGAAGGAAAACCTCTATTTGATAAGGTATAAACAATTGTTTCAAGCACTCTGACTTCACCTTGACCTGTTTCCAGATGATTTATTTTATCCTATAAATAGCTTCAGCTTAGACAACCCTTCACCCTTGGCTTTGAGGCCTCAATGCCTTTCCTATTTATATCTTCGGAGACTGGCACTGCTTGTTCATGTAACAATGACTACTAAATCTAGATCTTTTTATCTTCTGCCCAACCTTACAAAAAGTGCTGATGTTCAGAGTGTTGTACAGTAGACAGACCATCCATCAAGTCAGTGATGCTGGCAGACTGGCTGACTTCTGCGTTTATGGAATTCAAAGACTTGCCAAGTAAATAAATACAGCAAAAAACACATCCCAAATTAGACATACCCCTAAATAAGTTATTGTAGGTAATTTGCCAAGAGCTTTTCTTCCCTGTCTCCCAGGCTGCCTGTGTTTAAGGTCAAAAGGTCACAGCATTTTATTCCTGCCAAAGTCTGGCATCCGGTCATCCCATCTGCCTAAAGAACTTTCCTGCTTATCACAGCAAGCCTAAGGAGTCTGTTTGAATTTATTGAAGGATTGTTCAGCAAACCTGCCAGAGCTTCTGGCCTATTGTTCATAACCAGTAGTGTTATCTTTGAGTCCAGAGCCCAGTTTATCTTTCCTCAGGAAGACAGATATTAAGACAGTGAAGGGGCACACACTCTCTCTCGAGCCAATGATGAAAAATCGAGTCCAAAAACTAACTCATATGAGGACTCATTTTGCAGTTTCTCAGCTACTGGGTCTATCTGTTTGATTTCTAAATAGTTCCTGCTTTTGTTGGGGAACTTTCCTGCTTTGCAGAGAGCCGTAGAAGGGAAGGTTTAGGAAAGCTGGATGGGGTTAGAAGAAATTGGGGTTCCAAACAACTGATAATGAGATGCCTTCCCTTTCAAATCCAACAAAAAGGAAGGATTCGTGGTTGTTAACCGGTCCAATTTCAATTAAACTTAATGATTAACTTTTAGAAGAGTACAAAGCAAAGGAATTTGCTAAGAAGGTTTACCAATCATGGTGTTATTTTAAAAAATGATAAATAAATATACCTTTGATACACTTTTAAAACACGACATATTTTAGCTCTAATTCTAGTTGATCCTAAAAGGACATGATCAAGAGAGGGCCTCGCATGCTGCACAGTGAACATAACTGCCTTTCTACGTGTGGCAACAGTGTAACTTAATAATATCACGTGTATCTGGGACTCAGAGGTCTAACAAGCTTTTCCTTCTTGAGCACTGCCGTGAACTTGGAATTAAAGGCTACACATGTCTGATGGCTAAAATGAACATCGCAAAGCCCTGTCGCAAAAGCCCATATAAATCCTGCAAGTGAATCTCATGCCCCAATTCAGTTGGTTAACTTGATTTTAAAAATTGCTTTCCCCATTTAACATATAAGAAAACTGAAGCACAGAGAGGTGCAGAGAGCAGGCAGGGTCCATATTATTATATTTACCCTACAGATGAAAAAACTCAGGCTTAACAAAGGAGTTTAAATATAAAACTATAAGGTACTCTTAACTGTAAGAAACAAACTGAGGGTTGCTAGAAGGGAGGGAGGTGGGGGGATGGGGTAACTGGGTGATGGGCATTCAGGAGGGCACGTGATGTAATGAGCATTGGGTGTTGTATGCAACTGACGAATCACTAAATTCTACCCCTGAAACTAATAATACACTATATGTTACCTAAATTGAATTTGAATGAAAAATTAAAAATAAACAATTATAATGTGAAAAAAAAATATAGTGCCCAGTTCTCACACCTAATATTTTAGTTTTCTAGAGAATGAGTATGACTCGATAACGAAGAGATGGGTCCCACCAACCTTAACTATTAGAAACTTCCTTCTCAGGTTGCAACATGGAAGCACTTCAGTACTTTGAGGCTGGAATCTGTCCTAGGGAGAGCTGGCTTCGCTGGCCCTTCAGCAACCAGCCGTTTGTAAGGGCTGCTGGCCCCTCGAGGTCTTTCACCAACTTGTGGTAAGTGATTAAACTAGATCAGAGGAGGGCTGAAGAAGGGCCAAGCCGGGGAAGTGGTCGTCTGAGTGGAAATATGAGATAGATTTGAGAAATGTTTTGGAAACAATATGTGAGACTGACTGAAAGGTAAACTTTCATCATATACTCAGTACCTCTTTGGGAACTATCTCGTGGCCTAATGGTGTCAGTTCAAGAGGTATCACTTCATGTGATTTATACTCCTGTCGTCCACAGTGAGTGTTTAATAAACTGTCCCCAGCCATATTTGAACCACAAGTATTAATAATAAACTTTGAATTGTTTAGATTTTATGACCAGACTATATAGAGGCTGGATTTCTGCTTTAGAGAAATAAAATATCAGAAGATTACATTGTATACTCCCTGATGTATTATAATGATGTAACTCTTGATGAACACAGTCCTTGACAAAGGTGACCAGCAACATTAATGCTATTGTGTTAGTCCAGCCATCAGCAATTTAAAAAAAGTTATTACTGCAGCATAACGGACATACAATGTTATACTAGTTTCAGGTGTAAGAAATGTTGATTTGACTATTCTATACGTGACTCAGTGCTCTCACCATGATAAACGAGGCAAGCAGGTGTTTTTGCAGTTAACTAGATCTCTCCTCAAGTGATCAAGGATGTTATTAAGCCTTTTTCTTTACTGTGACCATTACAGTCATAACACAGGCAAGTGCATCGAACCGAGATTAGTCTTGCTTACTATTAATCTTGCAGTCATTACAGAGATCAGAGACACCTGAAGAGGCAATAGTCCCTTCATCCTTCCTCTTTCCAGCGGCATCTTCATCCTCCATTCTCCCGTTAAGAAAGAGCCTATTGCACATTATAGGTCAGTTAATCCTCATTATTTGTGACTTGGTATTTATAAATTTGCCTACTCTCTCAAATTTACTTGCAATCCCCAAAACAATGCTTGCAATGCTTTCAGTCATCAGTGGACCCATGCTGAACAACAAAAAATTGGGTCACCTGATGCGAAGTCTCCTAGCTGAGGGTGAAGAAGGTGATGCTCTGACTTCTAATTTTGGTTCTCCTTTCAGTAAACAACTATGCTTTTCCTATTATATTCAGTTCCATGTGGGTTTCTTTTCCCATTCTTGTGTGTTTTTTTAGTAACTTAACTGTTTGACAAGATCCCCACATAGAGCAGTCTAGCACTCTTACATGCATGAGATTGGGATGTGTGTTAGAGAAGCTTCATTCAGGCATGAGTTATGGTGTTGTTAGCTGTGAGTTCAATGTCAGTGGCTCAGCAATAGGAACACCCAGAAAAAGGAAGAGAAAATTCCTCACCACTATGTGAGGTCATTCCAGAAAGAGCTAGAGTCACATGAGGAAGAGCTGAGT
>NC_058403.1:16351723-16449912 GCF_002201575.2 Neomonachus schauinslandi
CTTTCTTTCTTTCTTTCTTTCTTTCTTTCTTTCTTTCTTTCTTTCTTCTTTCTCTCTTTCTTTCTCTTGGCAAACTATAATCAAACAATAAATCAGCAATATTCTGAAGGCTGTGTCTGAAAAACAAAGTATAGGCCAGCAAACAAATATTTTGTGATATTGAGTTGGCTTTGGAGTATGAAAAAGACTGATATGGATTGATATTATAAATCAGTATTAATAACAAAACAATCACGTCATTATACATAGTTGTGTTATAGTAACAAAAAATAAATTCAGCATTTATGATTTTTTATGGATTTTTCATATCTTTGGATGTAAAACCACAGGAAGAAACAAAAACACATTCTTAAATAACATTTACCCATCACTTTTTACAACATCCCAAAATTAAACTTCCTCAAGTAAAGATTGATAGTAAATGTTATCTGTGTATCAGTTCCTGTCATCATTTGTAGTAAAGTAAGTTATTTGGATGTATTATATATGTTTGAATTGTTTGTTACCTGACTAAATTCTACTCTTTATAACATTAAATGACACCTTCATATAATAATTAAAATAATAAATTTTTGGAAGCTAGTTTAATAAGAATTTTTCTCATTTTTCCTTTTAAAGGAAGAGTATTTAGTCTATATTCTTAACAGACATATTTTGCTTTTACTTTTTATTACTCTTTATAACATCACAAATAGCCTCCATATTGTGCATTTATGTGAAAAAACACACTTTTTGTGTAATTTTGAGTGAACCATACACTTCCTTGGAGTGTGAAAATGAACTTCTCTCCCCCTTAGAGAACACTGTAATAGTCAGCTTTAATAGCCTCTCCCTAGAGTAAAGGAAATCTTTTTTATTTCTCACTATAAAAGAAAGAATGTGTCTATGTCAAGATTTCTTTAATAACCAGGACTTGTTCTTACTGTCTTTATATGAACCAGGGTCAAGGGTTCACAAGGTTTAATAATGCCATGTTCTCTCCCAGGGACGGAAACTATGAAAACGTATCCTGAGAGTAAAATCCACTGTATGTTTATTTTTAAGGTAGGTTTGAAAATATCTTATATTTTCCCCATCAATCAGAGCTAAAATGGAAATTTGTATCAATTTTATTTATACTACATGATTTATTTGAATTCTACTCCAAGAAAAAATATCACCTTTCATTTTACTTTCCTCTTAAAAACTCACATGTACCTTCCAAAACATACCTATTATCCAAAACAACCGCTGAAAATTTTGTAGAATCAGGGATTAAAATTGAGACAAAATTCATGTGAGCTCAAGTAATGAAAACTTAAGTAATAGTTAAATTATTTGCCAGGGGTGCCTGGGAGGCTCAGTCATTTGAGCATCTGACTCTTGATTTCAGTTCAGGTCATGATCTCAGGGTCATGAAATTGAGCCCCACAAAGGGCTCTGGGCTTGGTGCAGAGTCTATTTGTCCCTCCCCCTCCCTCTCCCCACTCGCACATGCGGGCTCTCTCTCTATCAAATGAATGAATAAAATCTTTTAAAAAAGTAAATTATTTGCTCATTGAACATTACACTGCTTTCAAACTTACTTATGCAGTATATAAATTGACTTCAATTAAGTCTTCCAAACTTGTAAGAGTTACCTATGTTCTAAAAACTAATCAGATGGTCTTGTTCAAGAGACAACAGAAGTAGCCAGCCATACTTGGAGCAAGGGAGGGTCAACCAACAGTTGACGTATTGCTAAAGATGCTAGTACATGAAGGTAGTTAACAAACATAGTGTCTAAGCTGCTCCTTACGGAAGGATGTTAAGATGCTAAGGAAAAGTTTTAAAGTTTTGCTTGGAAATTCCAAATATGTGGTTCTGGGTGTACATACTCCAAAAACCCTAACCCCTGGATAGGTGGGCTGTTCTTATTTGAAATCATGTCAGATTAATTTGAGAGGGACTTCAAATTTTATTACTAATATGGTTAGTTGAAGGCCCTGGTTATCCCCACACATTTTTAGGAGTAGAGTTAACAAATACCACAGTGAGAATGCAGACATGGTCAGCCAAGTTGTTTAATGGGGTTCCCAGATAGACCTTCTTCCTGTCTACCCCAGTTTTGGGCTTTGTTCTTAAACAAATCAATAATAAGGTAAGGGAAAAACATTTTCCCCCATTTGTCTTTTTTTTTTTAAGATTTTATTTATTTATTTGACAGAGAGAGAGACAGTGAGTGAGGGAACACAAGCAGGGGGAGTGGGAGAGGGTGAAGCAGGCTCCCCACTGAGCACGGATCCTGATGCGGGGCTCGATTCCAAGACTCTGGGATCATGACCTGAGCCAAAGGCAGCTGCTTAACTGACTGAGCCACCCAAGTGCCCCTTCCCCTCTTTGTCTTTAAAGAGGTTGATGGTTTCAAAAGTTTTGGAGTATGATAATAATAGATTTCAATAGTGCATTTGATAGCCATACATCTTGCCCATTCACATAAACTCCCTTCACTGCTAGTCTTCATATGGGGCTCCTTTAACTTTTCCATATCTAGATTCTTTGTGCTCAAATGGCCCTTATCAATTCTCTGCTTTTTGTGACAAATTATATGACAGGACACTGTCCTGGGCTATTCTTGGCAATCCTTCAAGTTAAATAAATTCCTAAATTTTTTTGTAAATCCTATTTCTCTGTTATTTCAGACTTCTGGTTTTAAAGTGATAAATTTATAATAATACCATTCATATTATTATAATATATTATATGCCACATATAGTGCATTATAAAATATACTATATAATTTTTAATAAAATAATCATTGCTGCCATTTATTGAGTAAATATAAATATGTACATATTTATACATATACATATAAATGTACATAAGTATGTATATATACATATATATATAAATATATACCATGTGCTCTTAAAGATAGTGTAGGTATATTTTCATTAATCCTCAGAAAAGCTTTATAGAGAAACCGTTGCCTGGAGGCAGTACTTTATGTGTAAGGAAAGTTTATAGCTGTGACGGATGCTGTGATACGAAGTCTGGTCTTTCTTCTGAAGGACTTATTCCCCCAACTATTGGGAATGCTGCCAGCAGAAAAGCTCTTAGCTGTCAGCTGTCTCAAGAAATTGTCTTCAGGTAAAGGGTACTCTCTTGTCCAAGATAACTCCCCTTCTGGTGCCTGGACCCCATGCATTGAATGGGATGATGCAGTGCTATAACAGTTTAGACCCCCTTGCTCCAAATATAAAAACTCCAAAGGCCCTTTCCAGCTTCAGAGCTCCCTGTGGGATTGGCTGAGGCTCTTGTTCTTCTTATCTTCCTTTCCTTTTCCCTCTAGTAGAGATCCAGAGAGCATTCCCCAATAAACTTCCTGCAAGCTTATCTCTGGCCTCAGAGCCTGCTTCTTGAGAAATCCACCTTGCAACAGTGACTATATAATTTATTGTCCAAGCTAAGACTTTTTTTTGCAAGTGAAAGGGTGTGCTGATCAGATGGAATGCAGGTACCACAGGCATAGACTAGAATAGTCCCAAGTGAACTCAAATTTATGGTCACTCTAAGGTTGAGGTAGCATAACCATGGGTTCAATGCGACCTACTTGTTGTGGATGTTAGGGTGATTTAGCATAACCAGCGGTTCAATGCCACCTTACTTGTTGTGGATGTTAGGGTGATTATTGACTTTGTTAATCTCACTTTCCTCGAGTGTAAAGCAAGATAGTAATGCCCACTTCACTGGAGAATTGGAAGACTCGATTAAGATAATGTGAATAAAGCGTTGGTATAATGCTTAGAACTTAATACTTGGTAGTTCTTACCATCATTATGGCCAATTAACAGATGAAGATGTGAAGTTCAGAGAGATTAAGCAAATCCACAGTTTACACATCTCATTAGGAGGGACAAGAACCAGGATTCAAATTCAGTTTTCTGACTATAAAACCCACCCAGATAACCAAGCTGCTAGATTATCTTTTTATACAGCCTTTTTTTTGTCATTTTAAGAATTTATTTTTAAGACCCAGTTCTCCTCAATTATCGGATGTATTAAGTACTCTTTTAACTGCAAGTGACCAAAAACAAAAACAAAAAACACAACCCACCCTCAAAGAACAAAAAACTCAAACAAGCTTAATCAAAAAAAAGAATCTGTGCACTCATGTACTAGAAAAGCTCAGGGGGAGTTCTGTGTTCAAGCCTGGATGCTTCCATGTCCTTGAAAGGTGTCGTGAGAATTTTATATCCCTTACTCTATATATGGGCTGCTTTTCTTAGTGCTGGCTTTATTTTGAGTCACACTTTTCCACATGTTTGGAAAGATAGCTATTAGCAGCTCCAGGCCAGTGTAGCATGTAATTCCAGAGTTGAGAAAAGCAAAACCCGTTTTTTTTCCCCCACCATCCACACTAATCCCCTTTCTTGTTCCTATTTGACATAACTATCCATCAGTTTTACACTTTCCTCTCTTTCCTCAAACCTCCAACACTTCTTCCCTTTCCTCTCTCAGCTGATGGCCTGAATTTTCATTTCACTAAGAAAATTAAATCAATCAAAGGAGAATTTCCTGATGCTACCACCACCAAATCTATCAACATACCTGCATCTGAAGTCATATCCTTTGCTCTCCTTCCTTTAAGAGTGGTTAGTCTGTCAGTGCTCCTATCAAAGACCAACCACATCCCATCCTATTTTTAGAAAACATTTTCCTAAAAATTATTCTCTCTGGGTTCTTCCCCATGATTTCTCCCTGTACTGTCATTCCCATCCGCATTTGTTGCAAAGAGGACCTATGATTCAGATACCTCTTTTAGTGCAATGAGTGAAAGAGAAGCAATGGTTAAGTATGGCCTTAAAGATTGGTTCAAGGTATAAAAGTTCTTTCTATACTGAGTTTTATTCTATTGAATTACTATCTTCAAAATATAAGCTTCCACATATGCATTTCATTGTTCTTCCATTTTTCTGCCTTTCTCCCTCTAAATAAATGTACCTGATATTGTCTTATTTCTATCCCAATTTTTCCCTAATTGAGAATGACTAATAATGATAATTAAACAATTGAGTGACAACCAACTCCTGTGATTGTGCTAGCTATTTAATAGGTATCACTTCCTACTCAGGTTACTGGAACCAACCTACTTCAAAGCTGTTGACCCTCCAAAAGCTGATGGAATAATTCTTGAGATGATTTTAGGAAATGTAGTGGATCTATGACCTTGTCCAGGCAAGGTCTTAGGCCCCTATTTTTTTTTTTTTTTAGCCAGATTTGAGGCATATCTGGTATAGAGAAGAGGAGGGAGAGATGGTTAGTCAGAGATGGTTGTTTGGAAAGTGAATTGACTCTCCAAACTGTCTCTTGAGTACACGTGATCCTGGAGTCCAGTGGTGGTGGAGGTGGACTATGGGTTCACATCATGCAATTTGGCCTAAAATTTAAAATCTCTGAGGATAGAGAAATTATCAGTAAAGAAAGGATTGGTTTTCAAAGAGGAGATGCCAAGCTCCCATGCCAATATTAATAAAAAATGAGTTCACATTTTACAGTTTGCAGTTTATTCTTGTTGATTATCTCATCCAAATATGACACAACCTTATAAGAAAGTAATTGTTGTATTTTCAAAAGGTATAAAAACTAAGCCAAGAAAAATTAAGTAAATTTCTCAAGGTCATCGAATAAGTTAAACTTACTCTACAGGTAAGGAAGGTGGTCACGCAGCTCTAGATACATATGTTCATCATTATCTCATGTTGCCAATCATTGGTAGTTTCCAAAGAGGGCCCTAAATACACCTTACCTTTCAGTATTCACACATGTTTGTATAGTCATTACCCACAATGAATCAGACCTAGTACTGCATAGACAATAGAATGTGACATGCTTCTTCCTTGCTCTCTTGGAATGTGTACTCAATGAGAAGCCAGCTGCCATTCAAAAAGTTCAACTACTCTGATACTCCAAGCTATTAGGAAACTCAAACAAGCTATGAAAAAGAAAGTTCTTCCAACAGGTCTTTCAGAAATTTTACCAAAGGTGTCAGACAGGTAATTGAGGAAACTCTCTTGGATGGTCCAGTTCAGTTGAACATTCAAATGACTCTACCCTCTGTCACTCTCTAACTGCCAACTTAGGGGATACCTCAAGCAAAAAATACCCAGCTAAACTCAGTTCATGCACATTATAATAAATATAATTTTTTTAAGTTAAAAATTTTAAGTTACAGATTTACAACATTAGATCAGCAAAAACTTGTCTATACAAAGCTGGGAAAGGAGCAGAAATTGAGGGACCATATAAGGTAACTATTAGGAAGGTACATTGCAAATTTTGAAAAATGCTACTGAAAACATATGGATAGAGTGAAATACACAAATCCTCAGAAGTCATAAACCCTGAGACTGAATCCTCTTCTTCACATTTTCTCACCTTGTGACTCTTGGACAAATCCCACTCAAGTTCTCCAAGTCTAAATATGATTATCAATAAAACTATGATAAGAAAGTATGGCTACTATCAGAGTCTCAGGTGGGAAAATTTTGTATTTAACTATTTTTTGAAAATTGCAAAATCTTGCAGATATTTACCATATTATGGGAAAAAATACAGAGGCAGGAGCGTGTGGTCCTATGCACAAGAGGTAAATTATGTTTGAGTTAATGGAATAGAATTTGAGCATTCACCCTATGCTACTGGGCACCATTATGCCTAAGGAATTGTGCTTAGGTCTGGCAACCTCATGCTGAATGAAACAGATAAAATACTATATGGGCCTGAGTCTAATGTTTATCAGATGAGTGATTTTCATTTAGGCAGCTATTATTGACATAAAGGAATCAATTTTTCTCTTAGTAGTCATCATAGTAATGCTGTGGCAGGGATGACATATGTTGTGGTGATAGTGGCAGAGAATTTCTATTTTGAGATAGTTATAGCATAAGTAGTCTTTCACTAATTCCTATGAGGAAGCTTGAAAATTCTATCACACTCTGTGATTAAGGGGAAAGGAAAGGGGGAAGTCAGTATCATATTGCTCTTGGAAGATAATTCCCTAGGAAGACCCTAATTTAAAAATAGCAAAATAGGGGGCACCTGGGTGGTACAGTCCATTTAGCATCCAACTCTTGATTTCAACTCAGGTCATGATCTCAGGGTCTTGAGATTGAGCCCCTCTACATGCTCCACGCTCAATGCTGAATCTGCTTCAGGTTTTCTCTCCCTTTCCTTCAGCCCCTCCCTCCTGTAGTCTCTCTTTCTCTCAAATAAATAAATAAATCTTTAAAAAATGGTGAAGTAAGACATTTGATGGTGCTCATGGAAGAATAATGAAATAGATGTTCATCTGCAGAAACTACTTTCCTTTTGTCAATAACACACCAGGAATTAATCATGAATATGGTTTTCATGAAAATCTTGGCTTTAAATTCCTGACCAGTGCCTGAAAGGAAAACATACATTACTAAAATGGGCTTATCAAATAAAAAATATGTACAGAATCCACTTTGGAGCATATGAGCACTGCCTTCTAGGTTTAGAATATGCAATTTCAGAAATCATACCCTAGAAAAGACTTGAAACTAGTATGGTATGATGTAGCCAAAGCAAATAGCATCACGTAAATGTCTACCAGGAACCTGTAGGTTTGAGAGAAAGAAAGGAATCCTGTTTCAACTTAATAGAATAATATGTGGCCACCATACCTCATTTACAGGAGATTTACATCTAAATACTCATATGCTTGTAAGTCATCTCTTGAGTGTTAAACTTAAAAAAAAAAAAGATAATCATAGGAGTCAGATAACTTTATCAGGGAATTTAGAGGAAAGAAATGTATTTAAGAAAAGCAGTAAGGATCAGAACTGTATCCAATTACAGCTATATTCTGTTACTTAGGAAAATATCATGGCTTTATGAATATTGAAGTGCATTTCCCAAGACATTAAGTTGAAGATTTAGTCTTAACTATAAATTGCATTTAAATCATATATGTGAAAGAAATCTTATTTTTATCTTATAATTAGTACTGACTAGCAAAGACTAATAAAATAGTTTCATTTCTAGTGATCTTAAATTCTACTGTGATATGAAAGAGAAAGTGGTGGAGAAAAAGCATCTGAAAATTATTTCCTTCATACAGACATGTATGAAAATGAAAATGAAAAAACTGGCAGAAATAATCAGAACCATTTTTTTAAATCTCTAGAAATTAACCAAATGTTTTCAAGACTTCAGACACTGTGTGTACGTGTATGTGTGTGTGTGTGTGTGTGTGTGTGTGTGTATTGGCTTAATATCAGAAAGAATTGTGAGCTTTGGGGTGTTTTAGTTTGCTCTATTCTCATGCCCCTTTCTATAGTACCCTGGTAGACTTAAAGCAAAGAGTCTTCAATCATGAACACTAAGCAGTCCGGCAACCACCAGTGTCATTCCCAGAGAACTGTCATTTGACCAGGTAGGCAGTTCAGTGGGAAACACCACTTATAATTCTGTCTTCATGTGGCCTAACTTGGAGCTTACCCAGTGTGAAAAGCCTTTTCTCTGGGATATTGTTGAAAATATTTAGAGGCAATTTTTTAACTTTATGGAAGCCTGAAGTAACAGATAATGGTTAGAACAAATCATAAATGGCCATAACGCTTAAAAGAGAAAGTTATAGAACGAGAGGTCTTTTTTTTTAAAGATTTTATTTATTTATTTGAGAGAGAGAGAGAGAGCACAAGCAGTGGGAGGAGCAGAGAGGGGAGAGAGGAACAGGCTCAGTGCTGAGCAGGGATCCCGATGCAGGACTTGAGCCCAGGACCCTGAGATCATGACCTGAGCAGAAGGTAGACACTAAACGGACTGAGCAGCCCAGACACCCTCAACAAGGGTTTTCAAAGTTCTGGCATGTTACTGAGGATCTAAATGTCCACACACAGGGAGATGGTGGCATATATTCCAAGCAGCGCACCTATTTTCAAGAAGATATGAGAAGGCCTATGCTCTCACCACTGGTTGACCAGTTATGGCAGATTTTTGTGAAACCAAATAGGGACAACCCAGTCAATTTTGGCAAGGAAAAGATTACTCCTTGGCCTGGAAAAGTTATAGGAAGGAACATTCAACAGAACTGTTGGAGAAAGAAACTATGCCCAGTGGGCTTCATAACAAGAGCCTGGAAACACTGTGGCTTTTGGTAAAGCAACACAGTCAGCCTATTGATATCCAAAAGGGAGAGAACTTGAGGAATAAATACCCCCTCACTCTTCCCATCCTCCATTCTCCTGCTAGTGTTTCTTATGGGCAGCTTGAAGTCAATTGGAAACCAGGGTGAAGGCAGCCTTTTGAGGCAGCCCACAAAGTCAGCTTCCCAAGGCAAAAAAAATGGAGTTACAAAGAGTGAATTGAAAACATGGAGCACCCTAACCTGAATGAGATGGGCAAAAATGACCAAGACTCTTCTTTTGATGTTAGGAGTGGAATAATGCTCTATTAGAAGTCTGAGTCCCACTCATGGAGGAAGGCTGCTGTATAGCATGTCCTGCTTGCTCAGATTAGGCATGGAGATCATATTTGCTCTTTGAATTTTCATGAAAGTAGTTGAATTTGGGATTCTACAATATCCAACCCCTGTTCTGATGGGGCTTGCTCTCAGTATTCTCATTATCAACAGTATCCATTCTGTGGGTGGATGCTTGCTTTAAGGGGGTATGTTTTGTATCAAGAGAAAAGAATTAAGATGGGAGAAAGTGTGTTGACCTTTTGTGTCTTTGGTTAGAAAATTCATCTCAAAAAAAAATTGGGGGTTTCTTTTTTATCTGTTTGGTTTTTAATCTGGAAATAGGACTTTAACATGGTCTTCCAACACCCTAATCTCAGACTTCTGGCTCTGACATTGTAAGAGAGTCCAATATCTGTTGTTTTAAGGCACACAGTTTGTAGTGATTTGTTAAGGCTGCCCTAGGGAACTAATACACTAGATATGTGACCTTAACAGTATGGAGGTTCCTCAAAAAGTTGAAAATAGAGCTACCATACGACCCAGCAATTGCACTACTGGGTATTTACCCCAAAGATACAAATGTAGGGATCTGAAGGGGTACGTGCACCCTGATGTTTATAGCAGCAATGTCCACAATAGCCAAACTATGGAAAGAGCCAAGATGTCCAACAGCAGATGAATGGATAAAGAAGAGGTGGTATATATATACAATGGAATATTATGCAGCCATCAAAAAGAATGAAATCTTGCCATTTGCAATGATGTGGATGGAACTGGAGGGTGTTATGCTGAGTGAAATAAGTCAATCAGAAAAAGACATGTATCATATGATCTCACTGATATGATGAATTCTTTTTTTTTTTTTTGATATGAGGAATTCTTAATCTCAGAAAACAAACAGGGTTGCTGGAGTGGTGGGGGGTGGGAGGGATGGGGTGGTTGGATGATAGACATTGGGGAGGGTATGTGCTATGGTGAGCGCTGTGAATTGTGTAAGACTGTTGAATCACAGACCTATACCTTTGAAACAAATAATACATTACATGTTAAAAAAAAGAAGAAGAAGATAGCAGGAAGGGAAAAAGGAAGGGGGGGACATCGGAGGGGGAGACAAACCATGAGAGACTATGGACTCTGAGAAAAAACTGAGGATTCTAGAGGGGAGGTGGGTGGGGGGATTGGTTAGCACGGTGATGGGTATTAAGGAGGGCACGTACTACATGGAGCACTGGGTGTTATATGAAAACAATGGATCGTGGATCACTACATCAAAAACTAATGATGTATTGTATGGTGACTAACATAACATAATAAAATTAAAAACTACAAAAAAATTAGAAAAAGTTATTAAAAAAACTAATGACGTAATGTATGGTGATTAACATAACAATAAAATAAAAAATAAAAATAAAATAAATAAATATTTGTTGAAAAAAAACCAACAAACAATCTAACCAACACACATTGTCCCTGATGCTTTCTTTGTAGCCCTCATGATGAAGAAAAGATACATAGAAACATAGAAATAACTGTCCTGAGGGGATCCAGTCACTCATACTCTTGCTCAGACATAAGGAGAATCATCCAAGTCACAGTGAGTGGGCCAAAGAAAGATGTTTTGCAAGGGATCCTAATTCCACTATCCATGGGGTCTATTACAATGCCTTGTACCACTGGGTCCTACTTCAGGTTGGCATTGGCTTGTGAAAATCTCTCTTATCTCTGCTAGCAAGTAGCATACATGGTTCATTCACAGTCTGAGAACCCATGGTTTTGAATACACATATGAAGATATTACCAAAGCCACCTTGTTCCAGGTTGAGACATAATTTGGGAGCTGGGCACTGGGCCTCTGAATCCTAGCACAAAGCCATGCAAGAATAGGCCATCCTCTGTAAAACCATCCAGCAAGATGTTACACGGGCACTATGGCTGGTATGCAGGACTTAAAAAGAGAAAGTTTAGGGGCACCTTGGTGGCTCAGTTGGTTGAGGATCTAGCTCTTGATTTTGGCTCAGGTCATGATCTCAGGGTCGTGAGATCAAGCCACATCGGGCTCCATGCTCAGCATGGAGTCTGCTTGGGATTTTCTCTCTCCCTCTGTCCCTCCCCTTCCCTTTGATCTCACATGTGAGACATCACATGTGATGTCTCTCTCTAAAATAAATAAATAAATAATTAAAAAAAAAAGAAAGTTAAGGCTTAAATAGAAAAGAAGAGGTTCCTCAAATTCTTATTAAAATCTTAAAACACAAGCTTAATGAAACCATAAATAAATAAATGAGTACCCCATTGCCTCAAAAAATTAATCAAAAGTTCTTTGTATTACACTCTTAATAAGAGAAGATAATAGCTGGTAGGTATTTAGTCTCCTGGTAAAAGTTATCTTTGTGGTTGAATAAAACATTATCCTTTACCCAAGAAAGAGGGCGAGAGCTGTTCTAAGATGCAAGTGAAATCCACACAGGCTGAAAAAGGACTGCTGGGCCCTGCCTCAGCATCTGCTCTCTTACTTCTACGACAGGACACACAGCTCTCTTGATGCCCTGCCCGTCACTACAGACAAAACACTACTCACGGAGTTAACTGATGGTGGTGTCCTTTCTCTCACACATGAAACTGTGTGAAAAGACATTTTGTGTCTTTTAAGGATTAAAGCCATTAAAGCACTTTGACCTTGCAATTAATTTCCCAGCTGACGATAGTTACTTTGCTAGGTGGTAACAAAACAACTACCACAAAAGGCAGGAAGTGGTTTAACGTGGGAAGAACCAAGCCACCAGGAGTGGAGGTGCATGCTGATGGAATACAGTCAGTATCTGCACATTGCCATGGAAATTATACAAAAATGGAGCCCTGGGCATCTGGCACGATGAAGGGCTATTGCTAGCCATAAGTAACTGAAGAACATGTTTTGGAAAACTAAATAAAACAAGCAATTTTTTTTTTTAAAAGAAAGAAAATGAACTATGTATCTGAACTAGAAGTACAGGCATGACATGACATATCTGATGATAATATTGAGAGAACTTCTCTTGTTTCCTGAGACAGGCAGCTAGAATGTTTAAGGCCTGGAAATGATGGGGTTGAGTTAGATGACTACGTTAGCACTAAAACCCTCTCATTAAAATAAAGATCAGCATCTATCTTCGGTCTCCTGCTGATACTTTTTGGCACTGTATCTACATCTCAAGGTCAGAAAACTTACTTGGAATTCTCATGACTAAGCTAATCTCACTGACTTGGTCAAAGGGGTGCTTTCCAATAGTCGTTTACAACACAGTCTTTGCTACAGAATGGCTCCAAAGGTTTAATATCTTACCCTAATTCAAATCATACAGTCCATAATTTCCTGGTATCCAAGCAAACCCAGTGGGCAGGCATGCACAAAATTTGGCCACAAACACTAGTAATCACCATTTTCTCTCAAGCTTTAATAAGAGGCCTGTGGCTACAATGCCATTTGCCAGTGGACAGAAGCCCTCCTATCACCCTCAGCCATGAATCTGATTTATTTGAAAAAGGAGGAAACCAAGAACTATCTGGATAAAATCCACTGCCTGTGGTATGAACCTTGACCAGTCTAGCAGAACCACTAGCCAACACCAAAACCCCTGAGTAAAGGGAAAAAAAAATAGACTAAATAATAAAGAAAATATGAGCAAAGAGATAAAGCAAAATTTTTTGAGTACGTGTCAGAGTTAAATGCTTTTTAACTCTAATATATATATATATATTTATATATATTTTTATATGTATATTTTTTTTTTCTTGAGAAGTAGAATATCAGTCCTTCCACTTGGCTTTGTCCGGTAAGGACATTTGGAGTAATTTAATAGTAGGGGTGGTGGTAATGATAATAGTAATAAAATAATGGCAAACACTATAATTATTGAGATGAGAAGCTGTAAGTGATACTTTATATATTAACCCTTCTGATCCTTACAAGTGAAAGCTCAGAAAGGTAAATAAATAGCCTAACTTCTCAGAGCCAGTAAATGATCTAGTCTGATGAACCCAAATGGTTTGGCTCCTGAATGCTCTCTTTTCACCTTTATGTTCTACCACATCCCACGTAACCCAACCACACAGCAGATGAGCATTAACTTCAGTATGTAAAAATTCCACAGTGAGTAAAATAAAACTATCACCTAATTAGCCTAGAGGTGCCAAAATGTCACTGGTCTTACCAATACTACATCCCAGCCAGTTGAGAGCAAAGCACAGAGACGAGCATTCTGGAATATCTGCCAGATACCAGACACTGTTCTATGCATTTCAACACAATTTATCTCATTTAATTTAAAAAAAAAAATGGTGAGTTTGAAGAATAGTTAAAAAAGTAAGTGAGCAGCTTTGGCATTTTCTTGACGCTATGTAATTTTTTTGTTTTCTATATTTGTCTTTTTTCTTTTTGGTAATTTAACTATAATCTGTGTTAATTTTTAAGATGTATTCAATCACTACTTTTTACTAATGTGCTAGGTATTGTTGTAAGAGGTAGCATTTTCTCCTCAACTATGTAATGATGTATTTTATTTATTTTTATTTTTTAATTTTTTAAAAATATTATTTATTTATTTATTGACAGAGAAAGAGAGAGAGAGCACGAGCCCGGGGGAAGGGCAGATGGAAACGGAGAAGCAGGCTTTCCGCTGAGCATGGTGCCCGATGCAGGGCTCGATCCCAGGACCCTGGGATCATGCCCTGAGCTGAAGCCAGCTCAGTTGCTTAACTGAATGACCCACCCAGGTGCCCCTGTAATAATGCATTTTAAAATATTTATACATTCATGTGCTTCAGATCCACTTAACAAACAATTAGATTGAAACTTTATATTCCTAATAGGCTACTCCAATAAATATATTTTCTTAATTTCTGTTTCTATTAATGCTACTTATTTAAGATTAAGCACTTAATAACTATTTGCTGCCCCATCATGCAAAATAAAATAATGTAATATTAATGATGCCTATTGCATACTTGTTTTGCTCTTATAGCTTCTGCTATAAGTAAATTAAGTTGATTAGTTAAATTACCCTTCACTTGATAAATTATAGTTACCATTAGTATCATACTTATTTTGCAGATAACAAAAGAAAGGCAAGGAGAGTATAAGTAAACAAAACTAATCATCAGAAGAAAATGGGATCAAGGGTTGAACCCTGACAGCCTGACTTCAGAGCTGGAAAATCAACCTCCACACACATTGTCTTTGGATCCTCACTAAGCGTGAGATTATCTGATTTACAAGCAATTTGAGAGACACAAAATTTCTTTCAAGATTCTCAAAGAAAAACCTCAAAAAGATAAGCAATGTTCCAGTAGCTGAAATAGAACTAAAACAAAGCACTACACACCTGTTGGCCATGTGACTGTGAACAGTAGTTTTACAGGAATGTCTGTCAGACGCATGAAAGCAAACCCTGGAACACTTTGAGCTCACCTTGGTAAACTCCATGGTATATCATGGCAACAAGATAATTTTATTCAAGGATAAAGAAAGATCAGGTAGTTTAAAAATCTAACACACAACTCTGATAATTTTAAATTTGTAAAACTCCAAAGTGTACTTAAAATACACTGCTGTGTATTTTCTACTATTACCAATCACAGTTTAATTCAATTTTGTTTTCTATCCTAACTTAAAATTATAAAGGTATAAAATTATGCAGTACCTTTATAGGCTGGTTTGTGTAAATTCTAACAATTTCCTTCTTAGACAATTTAGGGAAAGCTGTGTCATGCCAAAGTTCTACACAACAGCATAATTCATTTGCTGGACAATCAGTGAATAATCAGCATTCACGTTTCTCTTAATCATTACAGCTAAGACTCCATAATTCCCTTTGTTATTTGTAAAGATTGTTTAATAATAAAAGATCAATCTCATTCTACTTCAATGTTAAACTTATGAAGACAGGCTCTAGAAAATGTCATTTAAAAATGTACAGACTGAATTATTCCTCCACATGTAATTTCCTGACCATATCTTTTGCCAGTTTCCTGGGTGTAGACGTTCAGATTGTCACATGAGTGTATACAAACTACAGATTAGGAAATGGGTAAGACTTGTCCATGTGCTAAAACACTCCATGCCAAAATTAACATCTTTTCCCACCTCAGAAGTTCAGTGTCTTTACTGATGTTACTGTTTTGTAAATTGCTGGTCAGAGTTCATGGTCATAGGATTGCTTTAGAGTCCGGAGAACCATGTGGGGATTCTCCAGTGTCGAGAAGATAAGCTTCCTAGTCATTGCTCGTTGTATGGGAACAAACACTTCGGCTAGCTCAAAAATTTGCTAAATATTTCCATGGCTGAGATGCAAACCTAGAATTCCCCAACATTTTGCCTATCTACTTATGGTCTAAAATAAGAAACTGGAACTTCTCAGTAATAGTCTATGCTGTGAAACACATAATTTTGAATTAATAATTAAGCTATTATTATTTGACTTAGATAGAGGGACTTATAGCATGGCTATACTGAACACATGCCCAAACACTTAGGTCTGGCATATACACAGTAATAAGAATGTTTTCTTTTAGCATCTACTAGAAAAAAGAATTAGAGAAACACCACTCTCTACTGCCTTCCTTGGATTCATGCATGAGTTACTTACCTGAATACACCTTAGAGTAACTACAAACATATATGATAGACCTAGTGCAATGGGTTTGTCTTGTAGCAAGTAGTATTAGAAATAATTTCAATTGTAATGCATTTGGTCTTCAATTCTATGCAATTGCTAAATGGAGACATAATTGAAAGGAAAATTATAACTAATCAATCAATCAACTACAATAAATAATTTTTAGGTGAAGAAATTGTCCCAAGAGCATGAGTTTGGAAGTTGGCCCCATTTGTCAACAATATGTCTCTTTATCTTAATATTTATCATTAGTTTTATCTACTTTTCTATTCTTAATACATCAAAATTACCAATAGGAAGAGGTAAATCTGAATCAAGGGGACACCTACGCCTTGATTTAAAACTATATAAGCCTGCAATCTAAAATAAAGGAGAAATAAGCACATGTATCAACTTTTTCTGACTTTAACTGAATTTTAGATTATGCTAAAATTTCAGTGTAAGTTAACTCATCCTGCCCCCAAATAACAACAGAACATATAAAAGTGAAATATAAAATTGTAGAAATCCATATTTGGGCTCTCAGATTTAAATTGATGTTACAAATTAGCAATATTGTGAGATTTTAATAGAAAAGAATGTAAGTAAATTCAAATTAAAGATACTCCATATGTTGTCATAATATGACAGCAAAACTTATCCTCTGAAGGAAGGTCAAATTTTAAAAATAAATGCGAACAAGACCAAGCATCATCTAGAAGCCAGTTTCTTGTTTTCTCAGCACTGTGGGTAACTTTTATAAGAATGAGGAAAGCGGACTTACTGAAAATGAAATTTTGATGAGTGCTATTGAAGTATAATATTCTATGAAATCCCATGTTACACTAGAAGAAGCTAAATGACAAGTACTAGATTATTATGAGACAAATGCTATTTTATATTTGATTTTTTTCCCTAAAAATGACTATTTTGGAGTTTTCTGTAATGAGTAAATCAAATAATTCAGCTTTTAAATCCAGATCTTAGCCCAGTAACTTACTGAAACCTGGCTTTACTACAAAAAAATCTTGTTCCTCCTTAGCCTCTGAAGAGCAGCAACATTTAAAATTAATATCATTCAAGTATCTCTACTCTTTCAAATTTTCTCGTGTTTTTTCAACTTGTTTGTAAACTCCTGGATCGTTTTGTGACTTATACAACTCCTCTCCTTCTGCATCACCTCTATGTTGCTAAATTGTAGTCATTTCTTAACAAGGATTTGTAGATTCATTGGTAGGTTTATTAACTGTAAAATTAACAAGAAGCCCAAAACCGATGAACTATTAAAAGGAGTATAGATTTAAAAAATTGCCTTTCTTAGAAATTTAAGGAGAGTTTTGGGCCTCATTCTCCTGATATGTAGATTCAATTATACTTCTTATTTCTAAGAAAACCAGCTTCACTTCAGAAACATCTTAGATCTTAACATTACCACTTAGATTGCACAGGATATTGAATTAAGATTACTAAAGAGACTGTGCCCTACTCTTTGGATGAGTGCTTTTAATTTTCTCTTTTCTGTTTTATTGATATATAATAACATACAGCACTGTACAAGTTTGACGTGTATAGTACGATGACTGTACTTACACATGCTGTGAAATGGTTTCCACAATCAGTTTAGTGAACATTCCTTATCTTATATAGACACAAAGACGTGAGTAGTTTTAAAACTCTAGTGGGCAGAAGTCACTTGGATTTTTTATGCAAATTGTGGATATTCAACTCAATTCCAGGCCCAGACTCTGATTCAATAGATAGAGAACATGAACTGGGAATCTGCATTTTAAATATACTCAAAGTGCATCTTAAATACACTTAGAGATAGGTAATTTCCCTACTTGAGAAATGTTGTTTGAGGTGTTTACAACCTGTGAAAAAACTAATCATGTGCTTAGATAATTTTAAAAAAGTATATGAATGAGATACTTGTTTAGATTAACTTTCATGCAAGCCCCAGATATCTTCATCAATCCACGTAAAATGTACTTTGCAAGGACCTTTTCAAATTCCTTCTTCGAATATTCCTGAGCTGGATGAATCAGTTCTCTCTCTCTTCTTTGTAGTTCTGGATTTGAATCACTCATGACACTAATTTATACTATGATTTATGAAGATTTCCTTATTTCATTTTTTATTTCCTCCTCATTAACTATTTTTCTAGAAAAAAAATAATCATATTCCCCCAACACACAAATGTAAAGGGTTTCAACATGACAGCCCTAAAATAAGTTTTACTTTAATGCTATACACATAAATAAGAAATCTATGGAGGAAATATAAATTAATCTTGAAATTAGGGGGGACTATTGCTGAGCAAAATATATGCTTTCTCAAACTCTTTTCTTTCTAAACAAATTAAAAAGTCAGTTTTTAAAATCTTTAGCTATTTATCCTAACAAAAATTTTTAGACCACTTATTTTTATTTTTTATTTATTTTATTTTTTTTTAAATTGTAGTCAATTTTAAATTTGTACAATTTGCACTATCAATCATTTTTAAAATTGTGGTCAATCATTTATTTCACATTCATGTAGTTAGTGTAGGAAGTGGGGGTGGGTTGGATGATAGAATTACAGGAATCAAAACATCATCAAATGATTTATTGATTTACTATTGTTCAGAGGACTTATATTTGGTCATCATATATTCAAATGAATAGAAAAATAAAATTATTATTTAATCTTACAATAAGTGTTCAGAAACACGGATACTATAAGGTATTGAATAAAAACATTTTACCTCTTGCTTCTCTATTAAAACTTACTGATGGCAAAAACAAAATTCAAAAAATAGAGAAGATAAACATCTTCAGAGAAAGAATTTTAACCCCAAACCACAAGCTGTGGAGCAAACCTTCCAAATATTGTGATATTTTAACTAAAACAAAGAGAATCTGAATGCTTTCACATTCATTTTTTAAAAGATCTTATCTATTTATTTGACAGAGGGAGAGAGCATGAGCAGGGGAGGATAGAAGGAGAGCTAGAAGCAAACTCCCCACTAATCCTGATGTAGGGATCAATCCCAGGACCCTGGGATCATGACCTGAGCCTAAAGCAGATGTTTGATCAACTGAGACACCCCAGTGTCCCATGCTTTCACATTCATAATCCATGTATCTTTAGAATGAACATTTTGCCAAATATCATTGTCACTATTCTGAGAAGTACAACTCAAAGATATTTTTCTTAAAATGATAACATCTTATGGAATGGTTTGATAATGGTGGAAGAAGGAAAGCCACTGTAGAGTAACTCAGTGTTGTGTAACCATAAAATGGAAGGAAATTGAAGTTGAAGGAGAATCCAGGCTGATGTACCAATTTTATTTCATATACACTGGGCTTTAAGAAGAAGGAAACTCACTGAGGTAAAGAAAAGTAAAAGGAATAGGAAAAGCATTAACCCACAGTTGATAGTGTAAATATCCTATGGCCCTGGGAGACTAAATCTGAGTCACAGTATCTCTGGAAAAGTGAATGCTAATGGTAGGCATTTGCCCTGCATAGGAAAATTAGTAAGATAGTATTCCATAACAGAAACCTAGATAAAAGATGATATGAACTGCAATACCCATACCACTCCTCCCTGAAGTATCCCTTAGATAATATCTAAATCTATTCTAACAAAAGAAGTCCTTGACTTACAAGGGAAAAACCATAAGGCTAGCTGGAGATTTCTCAACAGAAGATTTCTCAACTTGGCAAGCCAGAAGGGAGTGGCATGATACATTCAAAATACTGACTGGGAAAAATCTTCAGCCAACAATATTCTATCCAGCATGGGTATCATTCAGAATAGAAGGAGAGATAAAGAGTTTCCCAGACAAACAAAAACTAAAGGAGTCCATGACCACTAAACCAGCACTGCAAGAAATATTAAAGGGGACTCTTTGAGTTGAAAGGAGACACCGAAAGTGACAAAGACAAGAAAGGATCAGAGAAACAATGACAAAACAAGTAATAAAATGACAATGAGGGCGCCTGGGTGGCTCAGTTGGTTAAGCGACTGCCTTCGGCTCAGGTCATGATCCTGGAGTCCCGGGATCGAGTCCCGCATCGGGCTCCCTGCTCGGCAGGGAGTCTGTTTCTCCCTCTGACCCTCCTCCCTCTCATGTGCTCTCTCTCCCTCATTCTCTCTGTCTCAAATAAATAAAATAAAATCTTAAAAAAAAATGACAATGAATACATATCTATCAATAATTCCTTTGACTGTAAATGGATTAAATGCTCCAATCAAAAGACATAGCATGCAAGAATGGATAAAAAAAACAAGATCCATTTATATGCTCCCTCATTTTAGACTGATGGATACCTGCAGATTGAAAGTGAGGGGATGGAGAAACATCTATGATGCAAATGGATGTCAAAAGAAAGCTGGAATAGCAGTATTTATATTGGACAAACTAGACTTTAAAACAAAGACTGCAAAAAGAGACAAAGAAGGGCATTATATAATCATAAAGGGGACAATCCAACAAGAAGATATCACAATTATAAATATTTATGCACCCAACATGGGAGCACACAGATATATAAACAATTATTAAGAAACATAAAGGAACTAATTGATAATAACCCAATAATAGTAGGGGATTTTCACACCCCACTTACATCAATGGACAGATCATCTAAACAGAAAAAAAAAACAAAACAAGGAAACAGTGGTTTTGAATGACACACTGGATCAGATGCAGATATATTCAGAACACTCCATCCTAAAATAGCAGAATACACGTTCTTTTCAAATGCATATGGAACATTCTCCAGAACAGATCACATTTTAGGTCACAAAACAGGCCCCAACAAATACAAAAAGATTGAAATCATACCATGCACCTTTTCTGAACCACAATGCTATGAGACTAGAAGTCAACCACAAGAAAAAATTTGGAAAGACCACAAATACACGGAGGCTAAAAACATGCTACTAAACAATGGGTCAACCAGGAAATCAAAGAAGAATTAAAAAATACATGGAAACAAATGAAAATGAAAACACAATGGTCCAAAACCTTTGGGATGTAGCAAAAGTAGTCCTAAGAGGGAAGTATATAGCAAGTTTCTCTCAAGAAGCAAGAAAAATATCAAATAAACAATCTAATCTTATACTTAAAGGAGCTATAAAAAGAAAAACAAATGAAACTTAAAGCCAATAGAAGGAAGGAAATAATAAAGATTAGAACAGAAATAAATGATATAGAAACTGAAAAAGCAATAGAACAGTTCAAAGAAACCAGGAGCTGGTTCTTTAAAAAGATCTAGCAACCTCTTTCTAGATATGACTCTGGAGGAAAGGAAATAAAAGCAAAAATAAACTACTGGGGCTTCATCAAAATAAAAAGCTTCTGCACAGTGAAGGAAATGATCAACAAAACTAAAAGGCAACTTATGGAGAAGATATTTGCAAATGACATATCTGATAAAGGGTTAGTATTCAAAATGTATAAGGAATTTATGAGGGCGCCTGGATGGCTCAGTCATTAAGCGTCTGCCTTCAGCTCAGGTCATGATCCCAGGGTCCTGGGATTGAGCCCCCCATCAGGCTCCCTGCTCCACGGGAAGCCTGCTTCTCCCTCTCCCACTCCCCCTGCTTGTGTTCCCTCTCTCAATGTGTCTCTCTCTGTCAAATAAATAAATAAACTCTTTAAAAAAATTATGAAATTCAACACCCCAAAAATGAATAATCCCGTTAAAAATCCAGAAGACATGAACAGACATTTTTCCAAAGAAGACCTACAGATGACCGACAGACACATGAGAAAATGCTCAAACATCATTCATCTTGGGAAATACAAACCCAAACTACAATGAGATATCACCACATACCTGTCAGAATGGCTAAAATCAATGACACAAGAAACAACAGGTGTTGGTGAGGATTTAGAGGAAGGGGAACCCTCTTGCACTGTTGATGGGAATGAAACTGGTGTAGCCACTCTGCAAAATAGTAAGGAGTTTCCTCAAAAGCTTAAAAATAGAACCACCCTATGATCCAGCAATTGCACTACCAGGTATTTACCCAAAGAATACAAAAATACTAATTCAGAGGGATAAATCACCCCAATGTTTATAGCAATGTTATATACAATAACCAAATTATGAAACAGCTCAAGTGTCCATTGACTGATGAATGGACTCTGTGTGTGTGTGTGTATATATATATATATATATATATATAAAATGAAATAGTACTCAGCCATTAAAAATTAAATCTTGCCATTTGCAAGGACATGGGTGGAGCTAAAGAGTATTATGCTAAGTGAAATAAGTCAGTCAGAGAAAGACAAATACCATATGATTTCACTGATATGTGAAATTTAAGAAACAAAACAAATGAGCAAAGAGGAAAAAAGGAGAGAGGGAGATAAACCAAGAAACAGACTCTTAACTATATAGAACAAACTGATGGTTACCAGAGGGGAGGTCGATAGGGAGATAGGTAAAATAGGTGATGAGGATTAAGGAAGGCACCTGTTGTGATGAGCGCCGGGTATTGTATAGAAGTGTGGAATCACTATATTCTACGCCCGAAACTATTATTATGTAGTATTATGTAGTATGTTAACTAACTGGAATTTAAATAAAAACTTAAAAAAAGAAATTTAAGTAAAAATATTAAAGAATTATAGGAAAGTCATAGAAACCATAACACTGGAAAATATATCCAAAAACATGGTGAATAGCTAGAAGAAACCACACAAAATGAAATTAAAATAACAAAGACAAGTTTCAACTATACATTATAGTAATATTAATTATAGTCACCATACTGCACATTAGATATACAGAATTTATTTATCTTGTGTAACTGAAGCTTTGTACCCTTTGAATGACATTTCCCATTTACCCTCTCTCTCCAGCCCCTGGAAATCAACTGATTTGAGCAGGGAAAGAATGTGCGCAATCCTCAATGTACAACATAATGGTCCATAAACATTAATCTTCATCAAAAAAGTAAAGAAAGAAAATGACAAAAGCATAGCAATCCTTAGTAAGATGTTGGTAGATATTAAAACATGAAAATGGAGACCCAACATCTGGCGTTTTGAAGAATAGGAATTGGTGTTTTGAAGAATAGGAATAGCACTTATAATGAAAACATTACCTATTGAAAACTTTTAAAAAAAGAAGGGACACTATATATAGATTATGATCAACACCAAGACTGACCTTGATTTAATTACTAGATTTGAGGAATAAAAAAATGGCACAGTTGGCATATAGGCAGCCAAGGCAAGTCGCTGAGACTTCCGCTATCGCCGATGTCTTTTAAAGGTATAGAAATTCGGGAAAAAGTATATGTGCCAACTGTTTTCATGCATTAAACAACAGGCAGCACAAGACTGTGATATATGAGAGGTGGGAAACAAAAAGATATGCCCTTGATTGTGCCAGCTTACTTTCTGAAAGCGGTTTGCAGCCTGCTGCAGAGCAATGTGAAATCCAAAAGGAAGTAGCATGATTGGCTGAATGGTAAGAGTCAGAGATCAGAGTCTAGGGAAGCCAAGGAACTCGGATATAGCCAAACAGACTAACACAAGAAAGAGCATTTAGAGAGAGAACTGTGGAGATCTACAGAGAGATTCCCCTGGAGTCTTTGGTGAGTACTAATCTGTGCCTGCATGAGAGAGGAAAAGAATCATCAAAAGCAATAAGCCAAAGGAATTCCTGGAGCTCATATAGGCCTGGGAAGATTTCCCCTTTGCTCCAGCCAGAAGGAAAGACATGTGACAGATATACTGATTATCAAGTCAAGTTTTCAGAAGAATTATACCTAACAAGTGTAACAAATTAGCTTCAGAGTCAAGGCTGCTCTGAACCCACCATTAACCAAGCTAACAAGCAAGACACAAAAATCATTCAACCGAACCCAAGTACCTTAACTGCATATAAGAATAAAATCCATCTCTCTTTAAGGAAGTAGAAAAGAATCCTTCATTCAACAGCACAAAATTCAAAATGACCAATATACATTAAAAAATTACCAGAAATACAGAGAAGCAGGAAAAAATGATCCATGACAAGAAGAAAAATCAACTGACAGAAACAGACCAAGAAATGACAGAGATGACTGGATTAGCAAAAAAGAAATAGATCTGTCAGCTATTATATATACTATAAAATGCTCAAATGTAAAAAGAAAGCATAAATATGATGAGCAGGGGACTGAAAGATATAAAAAAGATTCAACTGGAACACTTAGAGAGGAAATGCATGATATCTGGAAAGAAAAACACACTGGATAATACTGTAGCTGATTAAACACTATAGAAGAGAATGGTAGTGAATTTGAACAACTAGCAGTAATCACCACCAATATGTAACACAAAGAAAAAAAGCATTACAAAAATGAACCAAAAAATCAATGCCCTTAAAACACTATCAAGTAGTCTAACAATACCTGTAATACCAGAAATTGGGGGAGGTCAAACAGTATTTGTAGTAGTAGAAGTTGAGATTTGGTCACACTTGATAACTGTAAGCCAACAGAAAACAAAAAAACAAAAAACAAAAACACTGTGGCCTCCAAGAAGAAACAATATAATGACCAAATTGGAGAAACCTAGTTATAAAGAGAAAACATTTAAAAATGAGAAAAAAAGGGACATGTTATTGACAAAAAAACTAATATAATAAATACTTCTCATCATAAACATTCATGTCATTAAACAATGGAACAATATTTTGGTATTCAAAGCAAAATGAGCAAACAAACAAGTTAACCTAGATATCTATTCAAATAAAAATATAAAAAAAATCAAATGAAAAAATTTTAAATAAAGGCAAATAAAGCCATTTTTTCAACAAAGATGACAGATTTCATCACAGGTACACATACACTAGAAGAAATGATATATAAGAGGAAAATGACAGGAGATGAAAGGATAGATCTTTACAAAGGAATGGGGAATGTTGGAAATAATAAATATAAAAGATTTTTCTTATTTTCAAATAATGTTAAAAGGCAATTGACATTTATAGCAAAACTAATAATGTATTGTGAGGTTTATAATATAGAGAAGAAAAAACATACGACAAAAAGAGGACCATGAATTTTCAACTGTAGAAAGTAGAATAGAAATATAAGGTTGTAATATTCTTAAACCATATATGAAGTAATATAAAAATTATTCGATGGTTGTTTTAAATTTAAAAAATTACAGATACAACACCAAAGACACAATCAGTGAAAGAATTGATGAGCTGCACTTCATTAAAATTGAAAACTTCTATTCTGTGAAAGACAATGTCAAGAGAATGAGAAGACAAGTCACAGTCTGGGGAAAAAAAATATTTGCAAAAGACTCATTTAATAAAAGATTCTTATCTGAAATATAAGAGAACTTTTAAAACTCACAATAAGAAAAAACCCTGATTTAAAAATGGGCCAAAAACCTTAACAGGTTCCTCACCAAAGAAGATATACAGATGCCAAATAAGCATATGAGAAGATGCTCCACAAAATATATCATCAAGGAAATGCAAATTAAAACAAGATACCAGTATACACCTATTAGGTCCAAATCCAGAACACTGATGACACCAAATGCTGGCAAGGATGTAGAGCAATAGGAACTCTCATTCATTGCTGGTGGGAATGCAAATTGGCACAGCCCAAGTAAAATATGGTTTGGCAGTTTATTACAAAACTAAACATATGCTTCCTGTACACATTCCAGCAATCTCACTCTTTGGTATTTACCTAAAAGAGTTGAAAACTTACATCCATGCAAAATTCTGCACACGGGTGTTTATAGCAGCATTATGCATAATTGCCAGAACTTGGAAGCAACTGAGATGTCCATTGGTAGGTGAATTGATAAATGAAGTGAAAGAGGTGAAAGAAGCCAATCTGAAAAGGCTCCATACTGTATATTTTGAACAACATGACATCCTGGAAAGGTCAAAACTATGGAGACAGTAAGAGTCAGTGGCTGCCGTGATGGGGGGAGTGAGAAGGTAGATGAATAGATGAATAGGCAGGGCACAGAGAATTTTTAGGGAAATGAAAATAGTCTGTATGGTATTACAATGATGGATACATGTCATCATACATTTGTCCAAACCCATAGAATGTACAACACCAGAGTGACTCTAAACTAAATTAAACTATGGACTTTGAGTGATCATATGTCAATGTAAATACAACCCTGGTTAAAAAAAAAAATACCGTTCTGGCACATGATGTTGATAATGGGGGAGCCTATGCATGTGTGGGGCAGGGAGTATATGAGAAATCTCTGTATCTTCCTCTCAATTTCGTTATAAACCTACATATTGCATATGTAGGCAATAGTGATAGAAACAGAACAATCAAAAGAGGTAAGGGCATATGATTCTTTAATGTCAGTAAAGGGCATAAAGTTTTGCAAACACATAGAGGTATTAAACAGAAGATTAAGCAATCTTCTCCCATTGGCCTCATTCCTTTCTTATGGGAATGAGATTCCCCTGGCCCCAGTTGCGAAGTTCCCATTACTATTGAATTAGTTTTGGGTTTCTTCTTTTTTTGAGAGGGAGAATGAGAGAGAGAGAGCGCATGCGTGCGTGCAAGTGGTGGGGGGGAGCGGGTCAGAGAGAAAGAATCTCAAGCAGGCTCCACACCCACTGCAGAGCCCAACATGGGGCTTGATCTCACAACCCTGAAATCATGACCTGAGCCGAAATCAAGTGTCAGATGCTTCACTGACTGAGACACCCAGGTGCCCCCGTTTTGGGTTCCTTCTAAAGCCGACTCTGAGACAAAGACTTGAGGGCAGGTAGTTCATTCATAAATTAATTTCAGAAAGCATTAGTGAAAGTGGAGAAAGTGAGAAGAATGAAGTAAAAGAATGGAGAAAAGCCAATGTGAATGAGTGACCATTGCTATGTGTTTACTCTTGCTGGGGCCATCTAGAACATACTTCTTCTTTTTAAGATTTTATTTATTTATTTGAGAGACAGAGAGTGCAAGTGAGAGAGTACAAGCGGGGGCAGCAGCAGGGGCAGAGGGAGAAGCAGACTCCCCACTGAACAGGGAGCCCGATGCGGGACTCGATCCCAGGACCCTGGAATCATGACCTGAGCCGAAGGCAGCGGCTTAACTGACTGAGTCACCCAGGTGCCCCTAGAACGTACCTCTAAATTGTTTCATGGAGAAGGAGACTGGAGCATTTCCCTACCTACTCTCATCTTCCCCTGGTTAAGTCCCTTTCCCTAACACCCTCTTTGCTCCTGTCTGAGACTGAACAGCACTAATAAGCTGGTAGAAGCGCACAAGCCCAGAATCAGAAAGACACAGGCATGAGACAGGAAGCTGTCAATGAGCTAGATACAGGTGAATTTCCGGTATACCCAGTGGACCCCAGAGATAGAGTGCAAGTTATCAACAGTATCTGTTTCAGCCATTTTTTTTTTCTTTTTCGAATATGTGCACTCTGTGTTGGGGGTCCCTAAATCTGCCCTCAGTTTTGATGATTCACTAGAAAAACCCACATGGCTCAGAAATGCTGTTTTTTCAGTTATAGTTTATTACAATGAAAGAATACAGATTAAAATCAGCAGAAGCAACAAGGCACAATGAATAGAGTCTAGAAGAAACCAGATATGAACTTCTAGGCGTCCTCTTAGTGGAATCTTATTATGGCACTTACTTCTCTTTGCGGTGATGTGTGACATGTGTGAACCGTTGACAACCAGGAGGCTCACCTGCACCTGGGGGTCTAAGGCTTTACTGGGGCTTTGTCATGTATGCAGAGAGTGCCCATAGCTACTCAGTTTCCAGCTCCCCAACACAAATCCCCAACAAGAGTCAAATTGATACAACATGGAGCCAAGCACCCCACATACAGAAACAGATGTTCGAGTAAATCACACTGTTAGCATAAACGTTGTTAGCATAAACTATCTGGTGTGGTCTACAGTCTCAGGTGTACAGAAACACTTATCAGGCAGGATATTCCTAGGGCTCACAGATTACCCCCGAGGAGCTGGTCAAGGGCCAGTCCTGAAGACCTTCAGAATGTGCAGGGTTTGGGTCTCCCTAGGTATGCTGAATTTACCCTTTATTGCACACCTTCCAAGACACTCTTGATCTTTTCGAATCTCTGACAATGTGCCAACCAAGATCAAGTAACTATTTTTTTTTTTGAGATTTTATTTATTTATTTGACAGAGAGAGACACAGCGAGAGAGGGAACACAAGCAGGGGGAGTGGGAGAGGGAGAAGCAGGCGTCCCGCCCAAGCAGGGAGCCCGATGCGGGGCTCGATCCCAGGAACCTGGGATCATGACCTGAGCTGAAGGCAGACGCTTAACGACTGAGCCACCCAGGTGCCCCCAAATCAAGTAACTATTAACAACAGTGTGCTCCCAAGGACTTCAAGTGTGAATCACAGGGCAATTCTTCTCACTACCTTTACCCTGCACCTGGCTACTTCAAAGTGTGGGCTGTGGACCAGCAGTAGTGGCTTCATGGAGGAGCTTGCTGGGAATGCAGAATCTCAGGCTACCTCCTGAAGTTTTAGTAAAGCAGAATCTGCATTTTAACAAGATCAGAAAGTTACTAGTATGGATGATAGAATTTGAGAAGCACGGCCCTAGCAGGCCCCTTTGTGAAGCCACTGTGAGTCCCAGTGCCACAGCCACTCGCAGTGTGCTCTGGAGAATGTAGTTTAATCTCTCCAAGCGTGTTATCTCATCTGAGAAGATGGGTTTTGCACACACTCAGACTCATATGTATACATGTAACATATATGTGTATCTCGCAGTGACATGTCAAACATCAATTTAGTATATTTGAAGGGTCCAGAGCAATGATTGGCTCTTTAGGGGTAGCTATGATGAGGGCCGTGATGGTCATGATGGTCCCCACCAATACAGAGAACAGAAGGGGAACATGGAGACACAAAATAGAGATCACTGCTATGCAAAGAGGTAGGTGGAGAACAAAGATTGAAAAATGTAAGAGAGGTCTAGGAGTAGAGGTTTTAAAAGGAAGAGTACTTGTATCTCATAAAACACTTCAAGAAAAGTTTCAAAAAGGCCAATGGATTTAACCAGTAGGACACTGGGCATATTTTTAAACTTATTTCATATACTGCTTTCAATATAGTAGAGTTGATCCTCAAAAAATGCTTTCCCCTCCACTCCCGAAGGAGGCACATGATGAACCACCTGCTTCTGACTCCAGCTTGATCTGGGCCATTGTTCTAGTTCTCCTGAAGCAGAACCATGGATGTGTTAATTGAATGATTGTTTATTGTTTGATCCTGACAATGTTTCTCTTAGCTATGCATAAGAGAAATCAGTTATCAAGTAGGACTGCAAGATTCCTCCCTCATCCTTATGACTGCAAAGTCTACTGTATTATATAAAAATGATAAATTCATGCTGAAAATGAACTTGAAATGCATGAAAAATAAGATACCCATGCACCTAATATGCTTTTAGTAATGCACTCATAAAGAACTGAATTAAATAGATTATATTCTTTCGAATGTCTATGTATATTATATGTTGATTTCTAAGAACTATCCTTTTCATTTTAACATGTTAATAAATAATGTCTATATACTGGGCATGTGTTAAAAATATACTTAACTGATTAATAAGGGAACCAGTATGTTGATAAAGTTGGATTAAAGAGTATTTTTAGAAAATGAATATTTATAGGCATTTTGAAAAAATAATCTTAGAATATGACTACCATGAAACTTGAAAATTGGCTAATGTCCTAATAAGCATTAATACATAGTCTTTAGGAATATATATTCTTCTGGGCAGAAGTCTCCAGGTTCATATGTAGTTTCACAATGTCTTGTCTTTGATCAAATAGTTAATTGCAGAGTCAAATGCAGATCTAGTTCTCTAGAAAATTTAATAATACTGTTAAAGGGTACTCCAGTATGACATGAAAAGGGCATGTTAAACAATCTTTGACCAAGTTTCAAGTGTTACATGATTTTTTAAAATTATATGTACTTAAATTTTCAGTACATTTCAGTACATCTTTATAATGGTATAGTAGATACTCCAAGTGGACTCAGGGACTTGTATTTCATCTTTATTAATTTATTCTTTCTCATCCTATAGAAGTTAATTAAAAATGCTTAGTAGTTACAAACTCACCGTAGTACTGGCACTTTCTAGTTTCAAGAAAGATAAGCCTGATTAACTCATTGAAGAAATAAAATTAACCATGGATACCGAGTTTATAAATGTAATCAGATTGTCCCCATCGTCAAGTCTCCTTTTAAAAAATCAAATTACTTAAAATAGCACTAAATAGGAGTTGTCTTTTTTAATTTCAATGCATAATAATAAAGGATTTGTTATTTCCTTAGCATTCTTCCCCCAAGTGAATACATCTAATATACATCAAAGTGGATTCCAAGTATTATATTTCTTAATAAATTTAGGAGCAATTTTTAGAATCCTGGAGATAGAACTCAGCATTAGGACATGTTAAAAGTTTCCTAGGTAATTTTAGTTCACAAGCTAGGACTGCAGACCACTCTTGTGTTTGTCATGTTTCTTCAGATCCTCTGCTAAGAAGGGGTCAATAATTGGTTTGGGTCAGCTTCAGCTTTCTCCAACTGCACAGACCTTTGAACCCTCAGGTCTCAGCACATTTGTGATGCCTGGACACCCTCACTGCAAAGCCCAGTATCATTTGATCCATACTCTCAGTAAGACAGAAGAATAGTCTGATAATTCAAACATGATTTAAATGACAACTAAGTGTGGTATATATTTCTGATTTTACATTTTACTGGCTTGTGTGTAAAATAAGTTGACATAAAGATAAATTTAATACTTGGGAGTTCCATTAAATAAGGGGATTGTCATGTTGATATAAAAGGTAAAATGAGATTAAGTGGGTATAGAAAAATAAAACAGTGAAAATGAAATATTAAACAAGTAGTCATTTGGCGTTTAATTTTTTTCACTGCTAACATGACTAAGGAAAAATCTCAAGGAATACACTACATAAAACTATCATTTAATAATACATGTTACTGGAAAGGGGAACATTCCTCCCCCCAAAATTTACAGGCAGAAAATTATCCAAAAGCTAGGCTACTTAATTTCAGTGTCATAATTTTAGTCATTTGTACCTAGTTCTTCTTTTTTCTTCTTTTTTTCTTATGCTTTTAAAGTTAAGCCAACTTCCCAGGTATAAAAAATGTTTAAACAAATTAGAGTTTACTCTACAAAATGAGTTGAATTAAAAATCTGAGGTCTTGTTAACATGAAAAAATATGTTAAATTATTAATAAAGAAAAAAAAGTACGTCTGCTTATTATAACACATATCCTGAAGTGGGCAGAGGCAGGTTCTGTAGAAGCCAACATTCTGCCTGCATTGGCTTAGAAGTTTATTGTAAAACATTACTGAGCCAAGGACATTTAGAGGAACAAAGCCAAGTTAGCGTGAAGGTGCCAACGTAGAATAATCTTTAAAAGATGGAGACTCCATCACTGAAGTAACTGAAAGTACAATTCATGTCACGTCAACTGTTAACTGTAGACATCTGTTACCAAGATACAGAAGTATATCTGTCTATTAATTTTTAAGTAGAACTATTTGGGTTGTACTCACCCACTTAGTTTTAATAAAGGCTCTATAAAAGCTTCTTTTCAAATGTTATTTTGTGTAAAGTCAAGTTTCAATTTCTGCCAGTTTTGGTCATTATTTCAATTTTAAAGTATAGGCAGAAAAGGGGAAGGGGGTTACAAAAAGAAAACCCTAACCCCTACTGGAAGCCTATTGTTTCTCAAGAGATGTAGTTTTCCCTTACCACAGTAGAATCTGGGAGCCTCCATATTACCTTAGGGCCCCATGTCTTCCTCATTAGTCTATTTGTTCCATTGCGAATCTCCTTTGAAATGGGTTTGAAATATGGTTAAGTTTTTAATGAGTGTTTATTCAATGACTATCAATGAAAACCCCAGTTTTTGAAATGAGGATAGAAAAAAATAAATAAATAAAATGAAGATAGAAATGATGATGAATAGGTTAATGACAGACTTTCTGAAAATCAAAGATTTGCTAATATTAAGATAACAATTGATGGGAAAAGAAAAGGAGACGCATTAGCAGCAACAGATACAATATTTGGGCAGACAAATCTAGATATATAACAGAGGGTGGAATCCCAAGATTCAAGGTATAAACCATTCATACACTATTTTTTCTTTCAATAGTTGATTCATCAACGTTTAATTTAGCTCACCAAATGTCAAATATGTCACTTAAAATAATGGTTCTTTTCCCATAAAATTTATATTCTGATGTGTTCTATAACCTGCAGATCAAGCAGTAAGTCATTATCCATCGTGAGACACAACAGTCCATCCCCCCCCCAAAAAAAACAAAAGCAGCTATCACCCAGAAGTTTCCTAACATCTCATATGATTCAGCGATAATCCTGGTTTTAGTCATTGCTCCAAATTCTTCTGTGAAGGCATTCACACTGGACAGGTAGTTCATGATGTACTATTTGTTCTAGTATCTAATATCAGCACAGAGTTCACAAATTGAACATCTGGGTAGCTCAGATGTTTAGGTGTCTGCCTTTGGCTCAGGTCGTGATCGTGGGGTCCTGGGATTGAGCACTGCATTGGGCTCCCGGCTTGCAGGGAGCCGGCTTCTCCCTCTCCTCCCTGTTCATGCTCTTTCTCACTATCTCAATCTCTCTCTCTCTCTCAAATAAATAGAAAAAATCTTTTTTTTTTTTAAAAGGTCACAAATTATGTGTGTACATATTGTATCTATGTAGGATTAGTTTATTTGAAATAAGTCAATCTCACTTAGAGGAGCTCTCTTGGCCCTCCATAGGTCCAGTGTTGAATAGAAGATTATTCAACTTATTGCAGGAGTAGAATAAATCAGAAACCAAAACAACTTATGTTTTTCTTGTTTCTAGAATAGACTTTTCTAAACCTAGTATTCCAGTTAAGTAAAATTATTTTAAATTTTCAATTAAGGCATTAAACTATAATTTTCTCATTAAGTCCATTTGGACTTCACACATTTCTGTCAATTAATATGAAGTTTTTCAGTTAAATATGGAACATAATATTAAGGAACTGTCAGAATCTGGGTTTTCTCAAACAAGCTATCACTGGATATTGATTAAAAGATCTTAAATAAAAAAAAACTGTTTTTATTCTTTCTGGTTTCAAAACATGATGTTAAGGCCAATTGTTTGGGCAGTTAATATTTGCTGTTAGATGGCTGAAAACTCAGCTTTATATTTAGGTGTTAACAGTTAAATACAGGTTTGTACATTAAATTTAGTTAGTTGGGTGAGTAGTGACCTCAGATTTAGGGGAAAAGAAAAGTGTACACTTCCAACTACTTATGCAAACTACTGGTATGAAACCAAGGCTAACTCAACAGAACGAGACATGATTTTTATATTTCATCAGCATTTACCAATTTCTAGGCCAAGAGTAAGATTATATAGTAAAGTAAAAACCATAGTTTTGTATTAACTTTTAAATATTATTTTAAAGTTAACCAGAAAATAGAAAACCCATTCGAAGGAATTTTATTTAACTATTTTTTAAATATGAGCTTTAATCATTTTTCCATATAGTTTTTGAAATTATATTTTAAACACTGAAACTTCATATTCAGCAATACAAAGTTGTTACCAATCTCCAGTTTTGAGCAGGAGCCCTTCAATGTCATTGAGGAAATACATAAGTTAATTAACAAGGAAATTTTACTATGTTTGAAAAGAGAATGCTTTGGTGAATGATGTGGAAAACATTCCTTTTAAAAATACCAATATCAAGATCAAGCTATAAGAACAATTTTAACTTTAGGCCCACTTTATTATTATTAATAGGTGAATTCTTTTATTGTGACTGTATTTAAAAGGGTAAACTTGCTTGGTTTTCAGCTTGTGACCATTTCTCTCTCTTATGCTATAATTGCCAAAACCACCGATGTCAGGAACAACAGCTCGACTGTTCTCCAACCTCCCTTTGGGAGTTGGGACACAAAAATAAATCACTAGTTACTACCCAGTATGCAGAGTTGGAATCAAAAGTTGCCTTATTCAGTCTTTGAGAAAGGCACCCCACCACTAAGATGACAGGAAGTGCTCCAAATTAACCCTAAGTTCTGATTTAGCTTCTAGCATAAATAAGCAGGTGTTGACATTATAAATAACCTTTTATTAGGAAAGACATGAAAAAATAGTTCTTTTAAATAATGTGTTTAGGGGTCAATGGGACAGGGGAAAGTAAAAGACACCATAAAACCTTTTATTATTGGGCAATTAAAAAAATATAAAAAAGACCTGCCTTAGTAGTTACACAGTGGTGGTTCTAGCCCCTATCTGCTGTTCATTTATTGTATACCATTTGAAAAATGAGAGCAGGAATCCTTATTTTGTAATAATTTGCAGAGATATCAATCCTATATGAAATCACATAAGAAATGAAAGTAAATGTGCCTCAGTGTTCATAGCAGCTTTATCTACAATACCTAACTTTGGAAAGAGCCCAAGCATCCACTGACTGATGAATATATAAAGAAGATAGAAGATACACACACAAACACACACACACACACACACACACACACTGGAATATTACTCAGCCATAAAAAGAATGAAATCTTTTCATTTTCAAGGACATGGATAGAGCTAGAGACTATAATGCTGAGCGAAATAAGTCAGAAAAAGACAAACACCATATGATTTCACTCATTTGTAAAATATAAGAAACAAAACAAATGAGAAAAGGGGAAAAAAGAGAGAGAAACAGGCAAACCAAGAAACAGACTTAACTATAGAGAACAAACTAGTGGTTACCAGAGGGGATGTGGCTGGGGGATGGTGGAAATAGGTGATAGGGATTAAGTAGTGCACCTGTTGTGATGAGCACTGGGTGATGCAGGGAAGTGTGGAATCACAATATAGTATACCTGAAACTAACATTACACTGTATGTTAACTACCTGGAATTTAAATAAAAACTTAAAAAAAAAAGAAATGAAGGTAATATATAAATCAAAGTATTAATGTTAGAAAGAAACCTACTATTTTAAACATTTTATGTCAAATATACTTAAATAATAAAAATGTGAAAATAATCTTATCATTTTGTTTAATTGATAGAGAAAAGCAGTTAGCAATAACTGCTAGAGTGAGCAATGGAGGGGTGGATAAATTATGCACCCAGAAAGATGTCTATTCCTTCTAGTTAAACTGAAGGCAGAATACTGTTGAGAAAAATGGGTTTTGGGATCTGGTGTTGGTCTGAGCTACACTCACATGTAAGATCTTGATAATCTTTTCTCCCAGTGTTTCTCCTTTTTATCATCTTTCAAATGAAGTTCTTGGTTCAGATCATCCATGACTCTAGAGTCAACTTTAGTCTAACATATAAAAGATTTAATGTTAATCTTTTGTTTGCAACCTCTTCTTTCTGAATCTTCCTTTTTGATGTAATCTTAGGATTCTTTAGGCTCATTTCATCTTTTCACATCTGGAGAAGGTGGATCTAGGTAACCAATTATACTTTACTTGTAGTTCATTCACATTTGTGTGTGGCATTTATCCTGTAAGGAAATAAATATAATGAAGAATGACAGCTATTTTACATTTGTAAAGAAATCTCAAACCAAATAAGAGATATTTTGAAGACAGAAAGTCAACTGAAATTAAGAATTACTAATATAGCTAACTTCAAAGCAAACTTAATTTTATTTTATTTCAAGGGTTACATATATGATGTTATGTTTCTTTCATTCCAGGGGTCTTTCCTCCCCACTCCCTAGGCAGGTCAGTCCTTTCCTGGGAAGATTGGTGCAAACTGATAGTAGCTGAATTCAAATTTCTATTTTGAGTTGGTTTAATACTTGAAATCCTCCTCACCCTGACCTCGACAGAGGGAGAACCAATCTTTCTCTGGCCCCCCTCTCCATCTTCCAAAATGATAAAACAGGACCCCCCTTTATATTTTAAAACTACTCTGTCAACTTTTGGGGGACACATTTTAGTGTGTTTAAAAATTTTAATGTGCATTTAATGATATAGTTTTTACCATTATGTTTCCTTCTTTTCCCTTTATTTCATACTCTAAAATGCACTATAGGACACTAGACTAGATATGTTTTGACTTGTTGTGTTTGAAAAATGTATTTGTCATTGGAATGATACTCCTTTATTAATTTTTTACTTTACTATATACTATGGGTCACATAGGGTGAAAATAAAACTTGAGATATATAATGTTAAAAACTTGGTTTAACTTTCAAATATAGTAACTTTTAAGAATATTTTTTATTTCATAAAATAATACCTGAAATGACTTTTAATGACCACATCAATGCAATCATTAAACTTGATTATAGTAACAGATCTTGCCTGGTACCCAGGGCCACATTCCCTTGGTCCACCAGTTTCAGTGAAACCATGCTGTTTATTTGCATTCAATTTTCTAATGATCTTCCAGTGAGTGTAATGCAACTTTTTTGGAAGCTCAAAAAGGTCGCTTAGTTTGCAAATAGGCACAGCCAGGAAGTGCTAGGAAGTTAGAGCCTCTGGGAACAAAACTCAGCTAATGTGAAACCAAAAATCAGGAAATAAAAGCCCATCTTCCCCATTGCTTAGGAAAACCGTTCTGAGGTATGTTCTACAGAGTTCCTCAAAGGGTTAGTAGCACGATTGATCCCATTTGCCAACAATGGTAATGAACTCAATAACTCGCCCTTCATTAGCTTTCCTTCCTTGCTTGTTTACTCTTCCCATTCCTTTACTTCCGCTTCTAAGAATATGAAATGAAATACTTGTGTCATGTTCTTTCTGCAGCTTCTAAAGAGGCCGAGTTAAGACAGTTATATAGCTTTATATCATCGCATAACTTTTTTCTTACAGAAGTAGAACCATTAATAACACTCTGCTTGATAAGTGGAAGTTCACTATTACCAAACCACTAATTTTCCTGTGGCTTTCATAGATATTTGCTATGACAATTGCCATCACAATATAATATTACTACCATGACTTCACCTCCATAAAGTTCTTCTCCCATGTCTTGTAAGTTGTAAATGACTTCAGAGTAGAAATAATATTTTATTCAAGCTTATTTATTTATTTTTTCAAGCCTAATGTCACCTTTATTGCTATATTCGTTAGCAAAAGTCTTAGCATATAATAGTCAGTCATGGAATGTTTTATAAATAAGAGAATTAATTTTGTTATATTTTATTTTTTATTTATATGATTAGCTCTCACTAGATAGATTAAATTCTGTGAACACAGCTATGGATAAACATTAAGAATAGTACATATTCTGAAAAATTGCATGTAATCACTTATGTTTTTCCTGTAAAAATTATTTGAAATTACTGACTTCAATATTAAATAAAGTACATAAGCACAGTTTGAATTCAAATACTAGAACATAATGTTATTCTCATTAATTCATATTTCACTATTATTAAAATATGCCTCTTTAACTTTGAATTAGCAAATATACTTTAAAATATTTTCATAGGCAAAAGATAGTCCATGTTCTTATGTGAAAACTGTCCCTTCATTCACAACAAAATGATAAAATTTTAACCCAAAATTTCAGTAACTGTTAAAAAAAATGTAATATACAAAAAAAATGTAATATACACTCTTAAAGGAATATTTTTAGAATTTCATCAAAATTACCTCATTAGAGGAAGTTCGCTTTTGATTCACTTCCAAAACTACAGATCAAATACTATGTTGAAATAGAATTGACCTGGAATATAATCTTGAACTATTCTCATGCTTTTAAAAATTATACTTTGAGATAGGCTTTATATTCACTATTTTAAAAATTGCCAATAAATAACCAAATTAATCACTTTTGGATGAGTATGCAACAATACTTTTCTCCATAAAGTAATATACATTAGTCCTAATAGAATAGCTGCAAATAATAAGAATATGTTTATTTTATGTGTAATCCATAAAATTACAGATTGAATTTGAATATATTATGCCATTTATTAATTCAACATAAATGCTTTCAAATGAAAGTAATATTTTGGGACAGTCTTTCAAGTAAAAAATGTAGTCTTTGAATGAGATTGGATTTTTAAGACAAATTCATGTGGAGTGCAAATATCTGCAAAAACTTGCAGATATCCCATGTTAGATAATATCAAAATGTGAAGCGGTGAAGCCACTCATCTAAATACTGATCTCACAGAGTCTTGTTTAATTTCTGTGGCTCAAGTGCATGACATACTAGAAAATACACAGTAAATGCTTAATAAATATTTTCTACTTTTATTATTTTTGATTCATGAGTAAGATATCTTACATAATTCTTTTATTGACTTCTAATCATTTCTAATTATTCTTTTATTGACTTCTAATCATTCTTCTATTGAGCATTTTTTTTTGGTTATTATTTTCATTTTTTTTCACTTAGTAGATTTTGAAAAATGTATCGCATGTCTCAGTAATATAATTTTATAAAAGTGTTTTCTCAATTTAGAAAAAGAAGAAAATGATGTTTCTTAATATTCTAATACTGTCTACATGAGTAGATGATGTAGGTCATCCAAGTAGAGGGGAAATTTTTGGTCTTAGCACCCGGAGGTCAAACTTCATGGCCAATGCAGCTGTTCATTTTATCAGAGTTCCATTCAGTTTCAGTTTAAGTACTTAAATGTGTTCCAAAAGTTACCCTCCAAGTTTTTTTTTTCTTTTCTTTTTATTACCAGGTTTTCTCATTGTGTTAAATGCCACAACATATCCATGAAACTCTACTAAGACTTAATTAATAGAGAGTATACATTTAGTGTGGATACAGCGACAATAGAGTAGTCAGTAGTCAAAGCATCTTAGAATTTACAGAAAATGACAAAATACTGAGGGGCGTAGAAAATTGGGAATGTATTCTTGGGGAAGAGTGGTCAGTTCTTCATCTATTTAGTCACTTAGATCTTTGAATGAGTTTTGGATTACTATTGTCAATTAGAAAATGTCTTCACATCCTTTGAGACTCTTAAAAATTTCATCTCAACACTCATGGGACAATGGCACTTGTTAGATTAGTCAGGTCAGCATTCTTCACTATTTATTATTCTGACCCTCTACAAAATTCCCACAATCTAACTTTATTTGGAAAAGTTATAGGCATTCCTAGTCAAAAATGTCTTCGTCTTCTCATGGTATGGTGAGTTGCCCAAACTTTCCTTTTGAATCATTTGGACTATTCCTCTTGATTCTTTTCCTTGGTCCAATCTTTGAGGACTAAACCACACATCCAATTAGTTCCTGCTTTCTCTGCTTTAGTTTGATTCTCCTCTCTCACCTAAATACTTCACAGTTTTCTAGTTAGTGTTTTGTGCATCTAAGTTTTCCACGTTCAATGACTTCTTTACTCTCACAGGGATAATCTTCCTAAAATATAGAACTGTCTGCAGAGTTAAAAATTATGCTTTCACAACATGAAATATAAGGCCCTTCACAATTCCACTTCACACAAGTGCTGAAGCCTCATTGCTCACTGCTCTGTTTCTTTTCAATCCCTATAAACACAACCAAACTACAGAGCTATGAGGTTAGTAATGACTATGATGGGAGTTGCCACGCCCACACCTTTATACCTTTGTGTATGTTCCTTCCTATGTCTAAACTAAACATTCTCTTTTGAACCTTTCCCACGTAATTCGTTAGAGCTCAATGCAGAGACACCTGGGTGACTCATTTGGTTAAGCATCTGCCTTCAGCTCAGGTCCTGATCCCAGAGTCCTGAGATCGAGTCCCGCATCAGGGTTCTTGCTCACTGGGGTGCCTGCTTCTCCCTCTGTCTGCTGTTTCTCTTGTTTGTGTGCATGCTCTCTCTCTCTCTCTGACAAATAAATAAAATCTTTAAAAAAATAAAGTTCAATGAAAAACCCTTTGTTCCATAAAGCCTTCTCTTAGTACCTAAGCATAATTAACTGCTCTTTTCTCTGCATTTCAAACTTTTAAGTACACCATTGTATTAAAGTGCTTATCATATTAGCTCATAGATTTACAATTAAAATTTTGCTTCCTTGTTAAATTTTAAGTACTAATTGAGCAGGAACCATGCATTACTGGCCATTATAGCTTCTCACATTTCCTCAATGCAAGGCAATTTCTACATGATATGCCCTTCTGAAAGGTTAGACGCTTTAGTCATAAGATTCTGGAAAAGAAACATCAGGGTTTATCTTTCTTTATACAAACTTCATTGAATGCTTATAAATAAAAAGTGTTATACAACAGTACTTGATTTAGGGATTAAAAAATTAAAATGGCATTGTCATTGCCATGGAGTAGCTCATGGTATAGCAGAGAGACCTCTAAATACTCAGCTAATGAAATATAAATAAACTGTGACATGTGCTATAATATATAAGGAGGTGTGGAATCACAAAATAAATTTTAGTTGGTTGTTGATTTCTTACAAGATCAAAATATTCTAAAGATAAATATAAAAGTATTCAGAATACTTGCACTATATTATTATTGTCTTTTGTTCTATTGAATGGTAGTACTTATGTGGTATAATTTTGATTTTTAATATTCCAGGTATTAACCTTCACATGATCTGAGAAAATATACTCCTCTTGAATTCCTTAAGTCTATTAAGCAAGTGGCTGAGACTTTCAGTTTGAAAGGCAAATTTATTATTTTCATATACATCCATATACTTTTCATATACATTCAGAATACTTTATCAATAAAATCAGGAACATTGGAGAAAAAAAGCATACATAAAATTTTCTGATGCATTTGAATAAAATTAGAAAAATATTTGACATAAATAACATTTTCAATATCATTCTGTAAGAATTTCAGTCATGAGGTGGATTCTAGTTTTACAATTTCAAGACGACCTAATTTCAAATGAATCAAGAGAAGGAAATCTGACATTGAAGACACCAGAAAGTTTATTTATTTCAAAAATGGTTCAGGTAATATGACTTATTGAAACAACTTTCTTGGTCTATTCAACAGTTTCATTTTATCTTTTTTTTTTTTAAAGATTTTATTTATTTATTTGAGACAGAGAGAATGAGAGACAGAGAGCATGAGAGGGAGGAGGGTCAGAGGGAAAAGCAGACTCCCTGCTGAGCAGGGAGCCCGATGTGGGACTCGATCCCGGGACTCCAGGATCATGACCTGAGCCGAATGCAGTCGCTCAACCAACTGAGCCACCCAGGCGCCCTCATTTTATCTTTTATCACTATACAATTGACTTAGAATGCTATGACTTCTATATAATTTGGTCTATTTGTTTCTGTAGAAACTGATTCTGCTATTCACAAATATAGGAGTTGGTTTTATTTTTTTAAAATTTTTTAAAGATTTTATTTATTTATTTCACAGAGAGAGAGAGAGAGAGAGAGAGAGAATGGCAGGCAGAGGGAGAGTGAGAGGCAGGCTCCCCACTGAGCAGGGAGCCCAACGTGGGGCTCAATCCCAGGACCCTGGGATCATGACCTGAGCCGAAGGCAGATGCTTAACTGACTGAGCCACTCAGGTGCCCTGGAGTTGGTTTTATTTTTGTAAATTTGCTGTGTTTCCTCTGCCTGGATGCCATTAGACTACAATAAAGCCACTTCTGGTCACTTTTAGCCACTTAAAGCTTTAATTCTGGTTAAGAATGGGATGCTAAGACAGAATTCATAGCAATAGAAGGTCTGAAGGGGTCTAAATTCCATAGTCATAACTTACACAGACTAGTAGGACTTGATCAATTGGAATGACAACCAAAAGGATTGGGTGGACTGGTTTGGGACCCTTAAAGAATGTGAGCAGAAGTGGAATTCATTCCAAACATTTTACGATGTTTTAATTTCAATATTTCACCTGTACGGGCACCTAATTCTTCTGCTGGTTGCTCCTTTGGCTCAGTGTGCTTGTGACTAATAGCCTTACCATTTGAAAACATGTCAACTTTTCAGAAATCAAGTGCTTTTCCTTATGAAATAAAATTAGAAGTCTTTATGGAATGATGTTCACATGGAGAAAAAATTAAAACACTAAATGACTAGCAATAGTATTCCTTAGAGATGGTAGCTTCCCTAACACACAAAAAAGGGCAGGGTAGGGTTAATTTTACTGCTCCCACCTGTGCAGTGCAGGCTGGAAGATGAACTAGAGTGATTCCACATCATACTTAGAATAGAGTCTTTATTAAGCATTAGCTTTGCTTTAAAATCCTTTTGGTTTTGCTATAATTCTCCATTCATTTAAAAAAGTGACACTTAAGTGATAGAATCCATTTAAACTCATAAAGATTTTTGTTTACTTTTTTAAATATGTTTAGCTACTAAAAGCTTCTATTTGCCACATATAAAATGTTTTAACTTATTATAAAAAATACCAATTCACTTTGCAAATTTCACAATTATTATTCAATAATTCAAAACCATTTATTAGTGAAGCGTTAGGCTAAGTAGGCTTTTGTGGTAGCTATAATCCTAAAATAAAACCTGATGGCCCACACCTTTGTATAATCCCTTCTTATTGAGTGTAGGTCATGGCAAAAGTGAGGAGATTTTGTAGATGCAGTTAAGGTCCCTAATCAGTTGACTGCATGTTGATCAAAAGGGTGACTACTACGAGTGGGCCAGATATAATCAATTGAGCTTGTTAAAAGAAGACATTGATATTAGGAACAAAAGAAGTCAGACTTTTTCTCTCCTGTTATCGTTGAAGAAGCAAACAGTCATTGAGGATAGGGGCATATGGTTGGAAATGGCAGGAGACCTCTAGGAGCTGAGGGCTTTTAGTCCTATAATCACAAGAAATAAATTCTTCCAGGACAATGTGAATGTTAAAGAGTACCCATCATCTCAGATAAGATGCCAAACCCAGCCGATACCTTGAGTGCATCCTGTGGGTCCCCAAGAAGAGGAACAACTGAGCTATGCTTTGATTCCTGACCCATTGAAACTGTACGATAATAAGTGGGAATTGTTGTAAGCTGCTATATTTGTGGTAATTTGTTGTACGTCAAAGAAAAACAATGCGCCCTACATAAAGATCTATTCTCCCATCTCACAACCTTGATATTGTATTGAGAAATATCCTATATACAAACTTACAATAAAAGTTAAACTATGGAAGCCTTCATGGGAGATGTCAAAATAGATCAATGAGAGTTTAGAAAAAGGATTGAGACGTTCTTTCTGAAGGAATCAGGGGCACTTCATGAAGAAGGCAGATCTGCATTTATTTAAATATGAAGAAATTCCTCTAGGTGAACATAGGAAGGGCATTATAGCTGCTGACTTACATGAATAGAGATGTACTGGCAGCTGCATGCTGACTAGTGAGCTATTTACATCGTGTGGAAAGTATGTGAAGGGGAGTAATGAGGGTTTAGGTTGAAAAGTAGTTTGGGGACTTGTAGACAGTGTACCTAGTGTGGCTTATTACTGAAGCTGTTTTGATGGGGAGAGAGTTGAGGTGGTCTTCCACTTACTACTTCTGTGACCTGGCACAAATTACTTCCTAAACCTCACTCTTCTCATGAACTGGATAAGGAGGAGACTTACCCAGTAGTGTGGATCATTCAATGACAAAGGAACTAGGTGTTCAATACAGGGAGGGACTGGAGGTTATTATCTACAGCATCTCTGGCCATAGCATGGAGAATGAAGTGAAGGGAAGAGGTTGCTAAAGACAGGTTAGAAGGTACTGTGATGGTTTTGGACCAACCTGTGTTAACAGTAGGAATAAAATGTGTGAGAGAGATATGAGAAGCTGGAAGAATACAAAGAACCAAGCATACTTTCTTGCCACTATAAAACATTTCCAAAAGCAAAAAGAAAGCATTGCAAGATATGAAAAGTTAAAAAAAATTTTTTTGTCTTTAAAAAAAAAGAGATTGTATTTTTTTTTTTTGATGTAGTGTTCCATGATTCATTGTTCGTGTATAACAACCAGTGCTCCATTCAGTACGTGCCCTCTTTAATACACATCACCAGGCTAAATTGGACAGCCACATGCAGAAGAATGAAACTGGACCATTTCCTTACACCACACACAAAAATAAACTCAAAATGGTTGAAAGACCTAAATGTGAGACAGAATCCATCAAAATCCTTGAGGAGATCACAGGCAGCAACCTCTTAGACCTCAGCCGAAGCAACTTCTTCCTAGAAACATCGCCAAAGACAAGGGAAGCAAGGGCAAAAAGTTAAAAAAAAATTAAAAAGAAAACACTAAAACATCCTTTTTTTCATTCCCGGATCTAGTCTATTGTTTGATATCATTACTATATCCAGTATTTTCATTCTTAGAGCTGCCCTAGGCAGAATTGCTTTTGTTGACTAATGAAAGTGATTAAACATTTTGAAAAATAGAATGACGTGATCACATCTGTTCTTGGAGAACATAAGCAGCATGACATGTGGCGGGCAGATAGGAGCAGAGTTAGGCAGCAGTGGGTAAGAGAGCTTAAAGCAGTACCATGTAATCTGGTAAAGACGCCTGAGGCTTAGGTGAGAGCCATAATGGGAGGAATGTAGAGTAGTAGTTTTAGACATAATCCAAAGGGAGAATTTTTGGAATTTGGTGGATGAGTGAACCTTAGATATAAATATGGAAGATAGGTGATTCCAGTGATGTCCTGGGCACCATTTGCATTGGCTCCCAAGAGCAGATGTTGCACATCTGTCCCCAATTTCCTGTTCAGTGAAATCAAATTGTTACTGGATTTAACCATGGTGTGAAGAATTACAACACTGAAATGGCAGACATTGCAAATTAGGGCATTTTTAATGAAAACTGCTGTTACACATATACTCCACTGAATTCTTAGTTTTCAAGTGGAAACTAGCTAGGAAGATGGTGGTTCTATGAATCGAGAAAGGTTAAGTTGAGAGAAGAAAAATTCGAATCAGAAAAGGTAAATGAGATAAAAGAAGCATGACTTTCTGGTGGAAAAAGGGGCAATAGATATGTTTGCCTGATCGTTTCTTGTATTGATTTTCCAGAGGTAAGCAATGTGCTTGATACTTGGTTTTATATTCCTCTAATATTGGCTGAATGACTAACTTGTGTGCTTTTCAATAAGGAAATCTAACAGGAAATTAGAAATGCAAAATTTGAATGTAAAACTACATATACAACTGGACACACACACAGAGAATAGCATCATCTATATGGTATTATAGTGGAAGTAGCAGCACAAAAGGATTTCATTAAGAGAATGTGTGGAGGTATAAATAGATAAAGGCAGAATTTTAAGCAATTCATAACCAAAGTCATTTGAGAAGAAAGAGATAAAATTGTACTGTCAAAAATCTAGTGGGGGAAGTGGGAGCTGGGGTAAAATGCTATAAATCAGACAAGGTTGAAATCTAAGAATCTGCCAGAGAATTTGATGAGTGGGGTGCAGTTGTCATTCAGATGGTTGGATCGGAATCCACATTTAAAGTTTCTCGAAGTGTAGTCATCATCACAAGAATCACCTGGAGGTTTTGTTAACACAGATTGTGAGACTCTTCTCAGAGATCTTGACGCAGTAATGGGTTTATGCAGTAAGTCTGTAGCCTGTTGTTTCAGAAACATTGTGGAAGGGATTGAGACACACAAGGGAATAGGATATGGTACTACAAGATTAGAAGCCCAGGGTTCCCTTTCTTGCATTTTGGCAGAAACTGGAGAAGATAAAAGCATTGAAATTTTTACTGGAAGTCAGTTTGTGAAGTATATTTTCAGGTTAGGAGTGAATTGAATATGTTGATCAAAAGAGTGTGTAAATCAGAGAACAGGAAAAGACAATGATGTATAAGAAAAAGAGGAAAAATAAGTTGGTGTGGGCCTATGGAGGAGGGATAAGTGGGTACTTCCTTTTAGAGATGGCCAGAGAGAGAAAAGACTTTAACATTTAAACTAAGTAAAAAAAAAAATAATGTTTGTTAAAAGAAACACTTAAATGTCAAGCATATTGTATCATATTCAGTTGATAAAAGTAACAAATATCATTTAATGTTTTCATCTTAATATTAAATAATTATAAACCATATAATTATAAATTAAAATTAAAATTTCATCTTAATATTAAAATTAAATATTAAATACTAAAAGGAAAATGATTTCCTTTTAAAACTTAAATTGATTAGTTTTCCACTATAGTTAAAAATTCCATTCATATGCAAAGGCTTTTTAATCCTTTTTTTTTTTTGCTTCCAAATAAATACAGCTAAGAGCAAAGTTCTACTCTTTTCCTAAAAATGGTTGTATAATTAGGAAATCACTGTCTAATTAGATTAATTGATACAGTTCTGGAGATTTCAAACAGATAGACATTTTGTGTAGTAAATTGGTTAGAAAGGTGTTAGAAAGTCTGGAGGAGCAGAGGGTGGAAGGAGTTTTACTCAGAGATTAGGAAGGTGCTCCCATCCATGGATGGAGGCCACCAACCTGCCCTGGGCGCTGAGCCTCTGGCACGCTGCTGAAAATCTTGTGGCACCGCCCTTGCTGCCCCTGCTCAGACTGTGGATGATGTTGGCACCTGCATTCCCAACTGTTGTACCTGCCAGAGCTGGAAGCATAATAACATCTCCCTTCCTCCTACTTCCTGTTTATTACTATTACAAGCATCTCCACCAGCCAAATCCAGCTAACTCCCATTTTGCAAGGGCGTTTGGGAAATACAGTATGCAAGCTTCTAACTCCTGTGATACTGAGAAAAGCACAAAAAGATGAGAATGGGACTCAATGCTCAACGACAGACAATGGCTGGGATATTCACTTATACCTTCCCAAAAGAGAAAAACAGGATGCTCAAAAAAAGATAAGGATATTTGAGTAATATGAGAAATGCTAGGAAAATACAGTGTTAGAAGAGACTGCATGCATGTTAGCTGAGTTGTGAGATTCAGATGTCTTTTTCTGCCTTTGTTCATTATAATTTATTCATGGCCTAATCCAAAACTTTTCCCATGACCACTGAAAACACACACACACACACACACACACACACACATCTATGTATGTATGTATGTATATTTGCAAGTAAGTAGCTTATTTATACAACAGTCATGGCATAGATTTGATAACTTACTGAGTTACTCAGGAACTCTTATGGAAAGTTTGTTGTGTGCATTTTACTAGGTCAGATGGGGAGTAAAATCCATGTCAGCCAACATTTATTGAGAACTGATTTTGTGTTTGGAACTTTTGTAAGCATCTAACATGTAGTATCTCTTGACATCCTTACAGCTACTCTATGAGGTAGGTACTCTTACTGTATTCATGCCCCAAATTATGACAAAGTAACAAAAAAACAACAAAAGAAGAAGCACAGTTTATGCAACTTGCACAGCATCGTATTTCATAGATGTATGGTAGAGCAAAAAGAATTTTACAGTATTATAAGAGCAATTAATTATGTATCAAAACAGTTAAATATAAAGTAAAAGCTTCTATGTACCATAAGAATTAAACAGAATAAATTGAGAAAGTACTTAGTTAGATATAAAATTTTTCCATGTCAGTATGAATTCCAATTGTGTAGTCAATATGCAAATATATTTTATGAAAATTTTTTTATTAAAACCACCTAAAAGGTGTGTGTCTCTTTGTGTGTGTGTGTGTAAAATATAAATAATTTTTCAAGACCACTTTTCTGAACTGTTTACTTTGGAAGTTATTGGAATTTGCAATATACTTTTAGGACAGTGACATCATATTTAATTCCGAGACCATTATGGAATTTCTAAATTTAGAAAGAGAAATATTTTTATATACATTAAGGTATGTTGAAGTTTTGACATCATTTCTATTCTAGCAAGAAAAACTAAAGAAGACTCTGCAATGGTATGTATATATGCAATGTGATGTGTGTGTGTGTATGTGTGTGTATAATATATATCGTACTATTATATATTAAATATATATATATATATATATGCCATGTGGCATAGAGACCAGCCACAGAAGAGCACATGACACCATTCCTCCCTTTCTGAGATCATATTATTTCCCATGACTCTCCAGGATGACCTTTCAATGCTAACTAGGCTCCTGATCACTGTCATAGACAGCAGCTAGTTGTTTGATTTATTATTTTTTTTTGACAGTTTGTGCAGACATCAGGTCAGGACGTCTCAGACAAATTAAATAACGTTCACTAGGAATATTTTTAATTAAATGACAGTGTTTAGATAATCAGACCCATTCCAACCACTAGAGTGTATTTTTTTCCAATATTAAAATTGTGACAATCTACATAACTTATACAGCAATTAATGGAGGAAAATTTCATGGGCCCTTTCTTTTTTGTGATGCGAAGGAAAAAACAGAAGCAGCTATTTATTTTTTTTTTAATTTTATTTATTTATTTGAGACAGAGAGAATGAGAGAGAGAGAGAGAGCACATGAGAGGGGGGAGGGTCAGAGGGAGAAGCAGACTCCCCGCCGAGCAGGGAGCCCGATGCGGGACTCGATCCAGGGACTCCAGGATCATGACCTGAGCCGAAGGCAGTCGCTTAACCAACTGAGCCACCCAGGCGCCCCAGAAGCAGCTATTTAAATATATTAGCCCTATAGCATCGAAGAATTTTTGGTTAAGAATTACGATGGATAGTAGAGCTTAGAGAAACTGTGGAAAAAAAATTAAAGTGGAGGAAAGAATGGCAAATCTAGGTTATTTGAGAGAAGAGCATATGGGGATGGAGGTAGATTTGTGCAGATGGGTATGGGGCTAAGAGTATATGCAATAAAACATTCAAGTGTATATAATTGTACAAAGATTCAAAACAATGAGTAGACTTGAAAATAAGAGAGGAAGAGAAAGTATATTTCCTTTGAAATTTCAAGAAAATATAACTGGTGTTTTGTTTTGTTTTGTTTTCTATTATCTCAGACCTTGGGTTACAGCTTATGTACAATACCTAAGAATGAATCATTAACTTCAGGGTTTCTAACCTTTGGAGAAAGAACCTGTTCCTTTTAAGGATAATAAGATGTGGTCTGGAGAATTTTTGACGTAAGGGCCAAGGAGAATCAGTATTAATATCTGTACTATTTTATATATTTCTCTGGGGAAACTTCACATCTGTTTTTCTATTTTATCCTCATAATAACTTTGTAAAATGGGAAAGACAAATATTACACTCCTCATTTTATAGATGGGAATCTGGGGTCCATTAAGGTCAAATGACCTGGCAAACGCTGAACAAGCAAGATTAGAACCCAGAGCTCCTGACGCCTTATCCAGAAGTATTTCTAGCACCCTAATGCCTCCCATGGAGGCCTCTTGAAAGCAGCTCTGAGACAGAAGTGTAAGTCAACTTTTCTTCCTTTGAACAAGTTCTTTTCATTCGCTTTATTTTCCTGAATTAGGAATGTTGAGAGGGCTAACACCTTAGTGTATGTAAGAAGGATTTTTCCTATTAGGTAACAGTGACCTTTACTTCACCCAACACACAGCTGGGCTAAGTAATTCTAAAGGAATGTTGTCATGCCAAAGACTCAAGAAAAAGTAGGTTGAGTAAAAATCAATTTATTAAAACAAATCCAAGTTTTTTCATTGGTTGTACTTTTGAGAGCCCCTTGGTTAAACATTAAGGTGTTCTTACCACAGAAATAAATAATAATTTTATATGTTTGGATATATAGCAAAAAAGTAAAAAAGATTACACTTTCTGAAAATGTGACTGTTTACAAAGCCCTAGAATGTGTACTTTCAAAGAGCTTAGAAACCAAACTCATAAAAACACAAACAACAGTGCTTTGACACATAGCATTAGACTGTAGAGTTATTTTGACGGTTAAATAATAGTGCCATATTATTTTTTTCTCTTAATGATTCATTTAGTTGATTTGTTTGGTAAGTTCTATCAGACAACTCTCAGAGATGGATTTGTTCCAGGTGTTCATTAAAAAAAAGATATTCATCAAGCTGAGATTAAGGTCTAGTTTTGTTTTCCTGTGGCCTAGAACTTGGCTGGGTTTGCTCCACGTGAGATAAAACTCATGCAATTTTCTTCCCTGTTCAATCTAATGTGTCAGCATACAGAGGATTCATAGTGGTCGGTCCTAAGAGATCTGTTACTCCCAACTGTCTGTTCCCTTTAAATAGAATCCGCTTGAAATGATGATGGGGTGTATATTTCACTCAGGGCAGATACACACTGATAGTTGAGTTAGAGTACTAGATTTTCTTAAGATGTTTCAGTGAATTCACAATGCTGAGTGAACTGAAACCTAGAAGAGGAGAGAATCGCACTGCTAATCTAATAAGAGCTGGGGAAAGGAGGTGGGTCCCTTTCATTTCCAAGGACAGGTGGTAATGAGTTACAATCTCTAAACATATAATGTAACTCTTGGCCCAAATCCTGTACTAGACAATACTTTAAGCTTCGGTATTTGGAGAGGTGGGTCCGAGAAAGCACTGATCCACTGGCAGAACAGAATGGAGGCAAAGCGAGAAGTCAAGGATATGGGAAATGTGTTGGGGTGTGTGTGTGTGTGTGTGTGTGTGTGTGATTTGTTTTTCGTGACAATTATATTTTTTTGCTTGTTGGGTGAAAGAAGGAGACAATGAGTTGAAGCACTGCAATTTGGCCTTCTCTGGTTTAAATGGGTAATAGCTAAATGGTGAATTTTGGGGTTCCATATTACAAAGGAGGTTTGGCAGCACAGCAGCTGTCTTTTGGGGGTGGGGGTGTCCCTTGTCAGCTATTCCACTCAGAGGTCACAACTGGAGCTGGATCCCTAAGAAATCTCTATGTTCATCTGATGGAGAATTTTGGCTAAGAATTTTCAAATTGCCCAGTTCCTCCAAGAATTCTAGCTTTGAGTAACATACTTGAGATATTAGTATCCGTACTTTGAGTAAGATACATTGAGATGTCAGTAACATACTTCTTTGGTGGAATAAGGGCAGTTTCTCTACTGATGGTTCATCTTCAGTTTTCTGGCATTTATTTCTACTCTTGAAAGGATCTGAATAGCACACAGTGAATCAGTGAATCAGGGATTTTACATTGGCCTGAGGAACAGGCACCTCAGCTGAATCATTGCATGGAGATCAGAGAAATGGGTGGCTCATCAGGTTAAGTGTCCAACTCCTGATTTTCGGCTCGGGTCATGATCTCAAGGTTGTGAGACATTGAGTGTGGAGCCTGCTTAAGATTCTCTCTCACTCACCCTCTGCCCCTCCCCACCTGCGCTCTGTCTCTCTCTCTCTCTCTAAAAACAAAACAAAACACACATATGGGTGTATTGGGTTAAACTATATTTAATGGTTAGGGCAAAAATGCTTGAATGTCAGCAATCTCATTTGGCTCAACCCGACAATGTAGGATCAAGGAGGAGCTTCTTGTTGCCCCATAAAATCAAGCACAGCAAACACATCCATCTAACGATAAGACTAGTGGTTAAAACCAGTCCAAACATAGGCAGGAGCCTATGGTGCTGTCTCCTAAGCCCTCAGGGTGCGTTTTTTGAGAGTTGCCATTTTGTTGTACACACCTGCTTCACTGGCCAAAGAAGAGTGGAGTCATACGTGCTTTGGAGTGGCTACCCCACCAACAGGAGGCCAACTGCAGAAGTGGCTTTGTGAGTACTGTGTAAAATGCTGAGCCCTTGTTCTGATCAGAGATATGCTTTCTCAAGAGGCTGCTAGCAATAAAAATTGCTATTTGCTCAGCTATCTCACATGACCTGGTGAAAATGCTTCCAGTCATAGTTGGATAAACCTGTACTGAAGAGTATAAAAGGATGTTTGTAAACTTGCTAAAAGCAAAAATATTTTATAATGTCTGAAAAATTCCCATGTTTTAACTTTGAAATATTTGGTCTTTTTATTTTTTTAATTTAAGTATAGTTAACACACTCACACAATGCTATGTTAGTTTCAAGTGTACAACATAGCAGTTCAACATCTCTATGGGTTATGCTATGCTCATCACAAGTGTAACTACCATCTGTCACTATACAATGTTATTACAGTGTCATTGACTGTATGTCCTATGCTGAATCATGTATCCTTGTGACTTATTCATTCCATAACTAGAAGCTTGTGTCTCCCACTCCCCTTCACCCATTTTGTCCATCCCCCAAGCCCCTTCCCCTCTGGCAACCATCAGTTTACTCCCTGTATATACAGGTCCACTTCTGCTTTTTGTTTGTTTATTCACTTGTTTTGTTTTTTAGATTCCATATATGAGTGAAATCATATGGTATTTGTCTTTCTCTGTCTGACTTATTTCCTTTAGCATAATACCCTCTAGGTCCATTCATGTTGTCACAAATGGCAAGATCTCACCTTTTTCTATGGCTGTGTATTATTCCATTCTCTCTATATAATTTTGCTTATGCATTCATATATTGATGGACACTTAGATTGCTTCCACATCTTGGCTATTATAAATAATGCTGCAATAAATATAAGGGTGCATATATCTTTTTGAATTAGTGTTTTCATTTTCTTTGGGCAGATACCCAGGAGGGAATTTTTGGATCATATAGTATTTCTATTTCTAATTTTTCAAGGAACGTCCAGACTGTTTTCTGTAGTGGCTACACCAATATACATTCCCACCAATAGTGCATGAGGGTTCCTTTTTCTCCATGTTTTCATCAACACTTGTTATTTCTGGTCTTCTTTATTTTAGCCATTCTGACAGGTATAAGGTGATATCTCATTGTGCTTTTGATCTGCATTGCCTTAATGATGAGTGATGTTGAGCATCTTTTTATGTGCCTGTTGGCTGTCTATATGTCTTCTTTGGCAAAATGCCTATTCAGGTTCTCTGGCCCCCCCCTTTTTTTTGAGAGAGAGAGTGAGTGGGAGTAGGGGAGGGGCAGAGAGAATCTTAAGCAGACTCCATGCCCAGTGTGGGGTCCAACGTGGGGCTCAATCTCACAACCCTGAGATCATGTCCTGAGCCAAAACCTAGAGTCAGACTCTTAACTTACTGAGCCACCCAGGTGCCCCTCTACCCGTTTTCTAATCAGATTTTTGTTGTTGTTGAGTTGTGTAAGTTCTTCATATATTTTGGATATTAACCCCTTATCGAATATATAATATTTGGATTGTCAAATATAAATGACCATATATTTGCTTGTGTGCATGGGCATATGTGTCTTTGTGTATATGGTATGCATGTACATGTACAAAAAAAGTCTTTAAACTGGTAAACACCCATGTATCTACATGTTTAACACCAGACTAGATTGTTCAGTAGTGTGAACAATGACAATCCAGGTTCATAAAGATAAAAAGATGGCTTTGAAACTCTGTGGAATCACTGAAGAAAAACTAAATTGTATTCCATAAGATTTAAATCATAATTAGGTTTTGAACAACAGTACTCAGGGTTTTGAGTAGATTAAATTTCTATCTACTCATCACAGCCCCTGAAATTTCTGTTCCTGAATCATTCTTGATTAAAGCCTTTTGTTCTGCCCTTTTCCAAAGGTAGTTAGGCTGGGGCGGAGTATGGTATGCATGGTCCCCTGAAGTCTGTTCTGGCCTCAAGAAGACCGTCCTCCTCTATCTTATGAAATACATCTGACTTTGGCTGCAGGCCACAATAAGGAACACATCAAATACCAGGAAAAAACACGTAATCCTAGGATAAACTGATATCCACCCAGCTGAATTCATAAGAAAAATGCACAGGCACAGAGTCAAGTAAATAATCATAAGCATTGTATTTTTTTAGTGCATATATTTGTTCTAGCCAGTCACTCCCTCTATTCATCATGGTTTCTTTTAACATCTGCTCAATGATTTCTCATGAAAAACACTTCCAACACTGTTCAACTATCATTATTATTACTGACTGAGAGAGTTGCGGGGTTCATACAATTTGTTTTTGATTGCTTTTTTTTTTTAATATATATCATTTCAAACATGGAATTTCTTAAGGCTTATTCAAAGTGGGGGAAGTATTCTCCTTAGAAGAAAGTAAGGAAAAATCTATGACTCTGGCTTTTTTTTTTTTTTTCCCCTGCCCTCCTTTTTTCTACCAGAAGGAGCATGTGGTAAAATGCTTGCGCCACAGACACTGGCCTTTTCTTCTTGTGGAAAAAAGGCGCAGTTGTTTTACGGTGGCCTGGAGGCCCAAGAGAGCTTGCTGCCAGGGCCTCCTGCTCTAATGGCTTCACCAAGCACGCAGCACCAGCTGGGGTGCGGAGGGGGCTGAGCTGCTCACCGTTTGTTTGCTCCGTAACCCAGAGCTAAGGCTTTCTGCTCTCCAGAATCCTCCTCTCTCCTTCCTCTTCCCTTCTGTCTTTTCCTCCATGCCTCCTGATCAGAGACTCTGCACAAAACATATCAGAGGTTTCCCGTTACCTTCGGAAAGGGCAGTTTTCTTGCCTTTTTTTTTTATTAGAGCTGACATAAATAAGATACATGTAGAGAGGAACTGGGTTGTACTTAAACTCACAGATTTGTAGGCCACATATTTTATTTATCTGCTATTGCCGCGTTTTTATTGTCAATATTAGCCATAAGACTCAGTGAGAGACGTGTTTACAGCAGTGTCGAGCTCCGAAATCAGTCTTGGCTCCAAGACTTAAAGACCTTGTAAACTTCTCTGTGCCAGTCTTGGTACATCTGCGAATGCAGGGCTGAGATAAATATAAAAGATTATGTGGGAGAGTGCCCAGCTTACACTTCACACTCAACACATCTTTACTTGGGTTATTATGAAAGTAATTGTACAGTATACTCGATAAAAGTAGAAGTATCTCATGGTTCTTTGAAAATATTAACTTAATACATAAAAAAATATTTATCCCATCTAAATTCACTTGACTTCTATGTTAAAATATTTAACAGGACATATTTTGGCAACACTTGGAGAAGTAATTTTAAATCAGATTAAAATTAGAAGTAAACTATCAAATAATTTCCTGAAATTAAAAGAAAAAAAAAAAGTGTGTGTTTGAGTTTTATTTAGTTAGTTTTTGGCCCTAACTCCAAGCAGTTTATATCTATAATTTGCCAATAGATTCTTGAATTTGGAAATTTATTTAAAAATCTCAGAAACTAAGAGTATGTTTCATATTACTAGATCCTTGGTGTTCAAGATGTGATTCCTGAATCAGCAATGATGGTGTCGCTTGGGAGTTTGTTAGAAATGCAGCATCTCAGGCCCAAAGCAGGACCCAGATATCAGAATCTGCATTTCAACTGGTCTCCTAAGTGAATCATACACATATTACTCAGCCACATGCATAATTTTGCATCTGTAGATGGATAGTCCTTCAGTATTGCTTGAAAGTACCAAGTGACAAGAAAATCTCTGTGTGTTGAGACAACTCATACCATCAATGGGTAATTTAATTATTGAAAATATTTTCCATGTTTGCAAAAAAAAAAAATACATCAAAAGGATAAAAATGTTGACCCTTCTGTAATTTTTACTAATTTAGTTATGTTGCCTTCTTATTTCTGAGCAAAACAGTCACAGTCCCATCAGAAAGGTGACAGGAAAGCATTTCAAGGAAAAAAAAAAAGTCACACTTCCTATAAGTCCTTTTAGGTTTCCACTAGGGATGGGCAAGCTACTGCCAAGATCTGGCTAGCTGCCGATTTTTGTACATAAAATTTTATAGAAACACAGCTATGCCCATTTGTTTATACATGGTCTCTGGCTGCATTTGTGTTACAACAGCAATGTCCAGTAGTTGCAACAGAGACAGTATGGCCCATATTGTCTAAAATACTTTCTACCTGCCCCTTTATAGAAAAAAGGTTTCTGAGCCCTGGTCTACGCTAAGCACTCCCATTTTCTCCTTCAACAAGTATTTACCACTCTTCATGTGTGTGTCGGGCACTGTGCTAGAGGTTGGGCTTTTAGACCTTGAGAGCTTGTTTGGAGGTTCTAGCAGGGGAGCGCAGCTACTCGTATACCCTTGACCGAAGAACGGTCCTCCTCTATCGGGGAAGGTCGTCCTCTTCGACCGAGCGCGCAGCTTCGGGAGGGACGCACATGGAGCGGTGAGGGAGGAAGGGGACACCCGCCTAGCCAGCCAGATCAGCCGAATCAACCCTGGCGATCAATGGGGTGACAGATGTCGCAGCCAGATCGCCCTCACATCCAGAGGTTGGGCTTTTAGAAATGGAACGAGCCCCTGCCCTCAAGATCATCCTCAGCATATCCTTCCTTGTATACTATTACTTATGATATCATCTTAAATATAATGCCTAGATTTGAATTCAAATGAGATTAATGAATATAGAACAGCAGGATATTTATTAGTGAAGAATCTGGTACAGAGACAAATATCTATTCTGATATGGATTTACTACTTCTCTTAGTGACACCTTTGGATGGATCATTTTGGCATCTTTTGCTTGTACCCAAATTTTTGATGAGTAAAATTTTCCAATTAATAAATGTGTATGCACGTTTGTTCCTGAACCTCTTTGTAATCCAACTCTCTTTTATCCTGTGTTTGCTGAATTAGTTAATTTTTTTAAAAATGAAAAATAACTAAATAGAAACTGCTGTATCACATAGGCCTACACTTGACATAAGGGTTAACTATGCCTCCTGGTATTTTGACTTTGGGGGAAAACACTTGCTTTCTAAGAACTCCATTTCCTAATCTATATAAAATGAATAAAATTAGTAACCACCTTGCAGGATTTATGGAAAGAACAATGGAGATGGTGTCTACCTGCGCAGCACTACTCCCTGGCCGAGTTTGTTTTCTAAACATTCAGTCAATGTAGTTATAAATGCTCATTAAAAAAAAGGGCCAAGGGTAGAACTTTGTGGCATATCAACTATTACTTTCTTCCACGCAATGACTTCTTTAATCTTTTTTTTTTTTTAATAGAATTGGGGATTCACATGGAGCTGTAAGAAATAATACAGAGAAAAAAAATGTTCATCATCATTAGCCTTCAGGGAAATCCAAATCAAAACCACACTGAGATACCACCTTACACCAGTTAGAATGGCAAAAATGGACAGGGAAAGAAACAACACATGTTGGAGAGGTTGTGGAGAAAGGGAAACCCTCTTACACAGTTGGTGGGAATGCAAGTTGGTACAGCCACTTTGGAAAACACTGTGGAGGTGCCTCAGAAGATTAAAAATAGAATTACCCTATGACCCAGCAATTGCACTCCTGGGTATTTACCCCAAAGACACAGATGTAGTGAAAAGAAAGGCCATATGCACCCCAATGTTCAGAGCAGCAATGTCTGCAATAGCCAAACTGTGGAAAGAGCCGAGATGCCCTTCAACAGATGAAGGGATAAAGAAGATGTGTCCATATATACAATGGAATATTACTCAGGCATCAGAAAGGATGAATACCCAACTTTTACATCAACATGGATGGGACTGGAGGAGATTATGCTAAGTGAAATAAGTCAAGCAGAGAAAGTCAATTATCATATGGTTTCACTTATTTATGGAACATAAGGAATAGCATGGAGGACATTAGGAGAAGGAAGGGAAAAATGAAGGGGGGGAAATCGGAGGGAGAGATGAACCATGAGAGACTATGGACTCTCAGAAACAAACAGGGTTTTAGAGGGGAGGGGGGAGGGGGGATTGGTTAGCCCAGTGATGGGTATTAAGGAGGGCACGTACTGCATGGAGCACTGGGTGTTATACGGAAACAATGGATCGTGGATCACCACATCAAAAACTAATGATGTATTGTATCATGACTAACATAACATAATAAAATTTAAAAAAAAAGAAATAATACAGAGGTCTCTACCTGTCACCTGGTTTCACACAATGGCAACCAAGTCTAGTACAATGTCACAACCAGGAATTTGGCATCCACAGACTTATTCCTATCCCATCAGTTTCATATGCATTCATGTGTGTGTGTCTGTGTGTGTGTGTGTGTGGTCACAGGCACATTGATCACATGTGTAGATTAGTGTGGTTATCCTCAGTCAAGATACAGGACATTTCCATCCTGTCCCATTTTTCTGTAGTCATATCTACTTCCCTACCATCCTCACTTCCTTTTTTAATTCCCGAAAACCACGAATCTATTTTTCATTTCTATAATTTTGTCATTTCAAGAATGTTATATAAATGAAATCAAATAGCACGTAACATTTTGAGGTTGTCTTTTTCCTTAGTCACTATGTATATCAATAGTTCATTCTTTTTATTGCAGAGTTAGGCCAGTGTTCCTCTTACTTAGAGATGCCAAGTATTAGCGGTGCTCCTCTGGGTGGTGCTGGGGGAGGATCTGGAGCCCAGCTTAATCGTCCTCTCCTGGCCCCTGGTCACCAGTGCAGCACTCCTAGATAGTACAGGATAAAATCAACTGCTCCAAGCTAAGTAAGATAAATTTTAGCTTGAAATTAAGAAACACAGTGGCTATCGTGTTCATGTTCTTTGTTTTATAAGTTTAGCAATTCTCTTAAAAAGGTGAAAAAGGTTAGTTTGTCCTTTTTCTTAGTCAATCCATCCTGGATCCTACTGAGTGTCTCTTGTTTCTTCCTGAAGCAAGAGGGTGCAAGTGATCAGAAGAGGGCCCTGGAGTTACTCAGCTTGGCTCAGCAACTTCCTCAGCCTGATGCTAATGGATTCTGACTGCAATGACAACATGTGGGGGTTTTTCCTGCACACCACTAAGCAATTCTCCAACACCAGCTGGGTGTCCTACAGTTCAACTCAATTCTGACATTGTCTCCATGGAGTCAGCATCAGATCCCACAGGTTAAGGGCTCAGGCTTACAACTCTGCACTCCAGTTCAGATGCCATTTGCAAATTCACATTGTTGCCTGTCCTTCTGACCCACTGTAAATCAGAACTTCCATGACCCCTTCTTTGGGTTTGATTAATATGTTACAGAGGCTCCCAGAAGTCAGGAAACCAGGTTACTTACTATATTACTGGTTTATTACAAAGGATGCCAAAGGATACAAACCAACAGCCAGCTGAAAAAAGATACATAGGGTGTGGACCCAAACAAAGGGGTTTCTGTCCTCATGGAGTTTGGGGTCCAGCAAGGTGACACATCGAAGCACTCTGGTTCACCCATCTAGAAGCATTCTGAACCCAGTTCTTTTGGAATTTTATGGAAGCTTCATTACGTAGGCATGACTGATTAAATCATTGACCTTTGGAGATTGATTCAACTTCAGGCGCCTCTCCCTCCCTGGACCTCAGGGGATAAAACTGGAAGTTTCAACTCTGATGATAGGGCTCGCTCTCTTGGCAACCAGCCCCATCTTTAGGTGCTTTCCAAAAGCCACCTCATAAACATAACAAAAGACACCTTTATCACTCTCAATACAGGAAATTCCAAGGGTTTTAGGAGCTTTGTGCCAAGACCAGGGACAGGAAAGAAGATCAAATGTATATTTCTTGTTATAAATCACAGTATCACAGATGAATGAGCAAACCACTGAATCTAATTAAGTTTAGTAATTCAATCTATACAATGGTGGAAATAATTTCTGCTCTATAAGGTTAGGAAGATCAGAAAAAATAATATATGTGGAGTTGATTCATTGTCTAAAACTTGCAATGAAAGTATGAATATCGATATACAGGCAATAGGAGCATCTCTTGAGGAATTATATGGGCTCACATCCCCAACTTACCTTTGAGCCACAAGTCAGGTCCCCTTACCCCATCTCCACCACTGCTGGAGGAGGATTTCCTTTCCACAGGCCCTGGGGCTCGGCCTATTTTCTCTTTCTACCTACCTGCAACTATTTCTGTCTCTCTGCTTCCTTCCCTTAAAGACTAGCTGTGGAATGAAACCTATGTCTTCAGTTTCCTCTGTCCTCACCACCCCCAGAGAAAGACACAAGAATTCATGTTGTTTCAATGATCATAATTTAAAGTCAACCCCAACTAAGACACAGGGATTAAACCACTAGCAACATCTATAAACTTGGAGGAATTTCAAGTTTATAGAATTACAGAAAATTACCTTTTGGATCCTGGTTTATGGTTTCTGACTTTTTCTGAGGGATCAAAAGCCCCATTAGATATCATTCTCAGTTTTTTTCCCTGGTAATAACACTTGCTACATTAAGTGCCCTCCTGTTAGAGAAAACCATAGCCTGACAGTAGGAAAGCAGTGAAAACAGATGTTGTGCAGATTGGCAAATCCAAAATACATATTGCAGGCCTGCAGACCAAAATTCCTCCCTCTCTGGGAAATGTCAGTTGTTACCCTTAATGCCTTCAACTGATTGGATGAGGCCCACTTACATTATTGAGAGTAATCTACTTTACTTAAAACAACTGATTATAAATGTCACTCGTATCTAATATATACCTTCACAGCAACATCTAAACTAGTGTTTCCCCAAACAACTAGGCACCATAGCCTTGACAACTTGACAGTTGGCACATATAATTAACCCACAACAGTGTATATTCTCAACTAAAGGTATGAATTTAAGCAAAGAAACTGGAAGAAAATGCCAAATGAGCAAGTAAATGGGAAGACAGACCTGTACAAAGCTTTAGAGACAATGGTATTCCGGAATTTAAAGAAAAAATTGTTTCCACCAAAGATATGATTATGCAAACAGGGATAAAATTAAAGAGGATTCAGTAGTATTGAATGTGACAAAAGAGTTGAGGTCAAGAATGTGAGAACAAACACAGATTTGTTAATCTGTAAAATGTTAAGGAATAAAGTGAGAGAGGAGATATAAAGATAGGAAGTAGACAGAAAATAGCTACACAAGTAAGAATTGGAGTGATGTCCATGGGAAAGATAAATGAGTAATAACTTCAGAATGTATCGTGGCTGAAAGGGTTTTTCTTTGTTTTGTTATTGAGATATAGGATGGGGAATGGTTGTAACATAGGTTTGAATTAAAAATTCAGAGAAGAGCTAAAAATGTGTGAAAGTAAGACAGGGAGTGCATGGTTACATACCCCGGGTCATCATCCCAATTATAATCCTTTTCCCACAAAACTGGGAACCCGGACTCTCTCCACCATCCCTGAGATGGTGTTCTCCCAAGAAATGAGGATGAGCTTCGTATTTTCAAGGGCTTCAAGGAAGGTCCTAGACCAGTGTGTCTTGTTATCTGTATGGTGTCTAGTCATTTGTCCCCCAACTCTTTACACTCCTCATACAAATTGTCCTCTGACAGTCCTACTGCCCAGTTATAACTCAAAAATGTCTCCATCTTTCAAGGATACATATTTTGTCACTTTGTGTTCTAATTCCTGATGTAATAGTAATGTCCTCATGATAACAGCTGATATTATTTATATACTACTTACTTGATTAATGCAACTGATATTTGGTCTCCACCCTATGCCATACATTGGGTTTGACGTCAGAGTTGTTGATTAGCACCAAACAAAACAAAAGAACATTTTCCCTGCCCTCATAAAACTACAGACTAAGTAGGTCAACACAGACTTTCAGGTCCTAAAATAAGGGAATTCTTCAACTCCTTTATATATCTTAGCTTTCTCATCCAAATTGTGATCACACCATATGCATACTTGTAGAATGCCTTCTCAATCCCTTTGACCACCTGTGACAACAATACTCCCTAAAATTCCCTCATTTTTACTCTCTATTCTCCTAACTGGGGGTTTTGTTAGTTTTCTTGACAAAGTACATTGTTACATCCTGTGGCAGTTACTTTTATGTGTCAGCTAGGCTAGGCTATGTTGCCCAGTTGTTCGTTCAAACCCGGTCTGGATGTTGTTATGAAGGTTATTTTTTTTTAGGTGTGATTAATATTTAAATCAATAGACTGTGAGTAAAGTAAATTATTTTTCATAATATGTTGGAGGGTTTCATCCAATCAACTGAAAGTTTTGAAAGACTGAAGTCTTTGGGAGAGGAAGGAATCCTACCTCTCGATTTTCTTAGAATCCAAGACCGCAACAAATTCCTGCCAGGATTTACAGCCTGTGGGCTGCCCTGTAGATTTTGGACTTCTCAGCTCTTGCAATCTTGTGAGCCAATTCGTTTAAATCTCTCTCTCACTTTCTATATGTGTAAAGGTTGTTTCCCTGGAGAATCCTAATATACATGCTCTTAAACAAAATACTTTTTCTTCAATCAAAGTCCTTTTCTAGATGCGATTCCTGTTTCAAACCTCTGTCAGATAGTATTTAATCCCCATTTCCTTATTGAATCTTCCCCTTCTTGAAACCACCACCAGAGTATAATGAGAGAGAAGATATTGTCTACCAGAATTTGGGGGTGAATGGGGATTGGAAATGTGTTTTTTTGGTTTGTTTGTTTTTTACTGGAAGAAAGTAGAGCAAGCTTATGGATTTCACATTCCAGGGGTTGTCTGTGGTGGGGAGTGGTCAGTTTAGAAAAGGCATGACAGGAGTTGTTAACCAAATAGAATCGAAATGGCCTATGTAGACACCGGCAGAAAGCCCAAGAAGGACTTGGATCCACCTAGAACTATGAAACTGGGTGAAACTGGGACAAATGGGGGGGAGCCAGGTATACTTACATTTATGGGCAAATCAACTCTCAGTGATATTCAGATTTCAGCCCCAATGATTCCTATTCCTGGGACGGAATTGGCAACGAGGACAAAGCGATAGTTTATCAAACTCCTTTTCCTTCTCTTGGTATGAAAAAACAATTTCCCTTACACCCAGGCAGCAAGGTGCAGATGGAGTTCTTTCCTGCATCCGCAGAGCCCTTCCCAAACCCACTAGTGAGGCTGCTGAGGGTGAAGCACAGAGTGGTGATAGAAGCACTTCACATCGATGGGCTCCCAAAATACTATCGCCACCGTATCGAGATTCCAGTCTCTTTCTCATGGAGCCAACCTACAATGGAAGAAAGAAGGAGAAATTAAGCTCCAAAAGTACAGTCCCAGAATTAACACCTGAAGGTAATGATAAATGAAATTCAAGGACAGGCGAATTTGCTCAGGAGAAAGAAGGAAGTTAAAAGGAAGTGAAAGACAAAAACCAGATTCCATTGCTATGAAAACAAAAACATCGCTTTTATGCAACGGTTCTATGTAATCCACACAGAAGAGAAATATGTATTTAAGAGCAGATTGGTGGTCAAAACTACACAGGTTGCTCTAATGAAAGAAAAGATCTGCAGAGATTGAACTCTCAGTAAGTGTTGCCTAGTTCACCAGTGGTTAAACTCATTTCTCAATTGTTTGTTTAAGAAACAGGGGGTTGATTAGGCATTTTTATATCCTTCATGATGATAAATGACAACGGTCTGAAGAATCTAGACTTCAGACAGGTAAGATGGGCTTTATTTCTATTCTCCAACCTTTCCCCATTTTATGCATTTGGGCTGATACCTAATTGCCTTATATGTCTTAGCTCATGCTACCTTCCTGAGGAAGCCTTCACAACTTCATTCCATCATCAATGGGGGAAATTGCATAATTGGGAGATACCTATAAGAGTAGAATTAGATGGTCCCCCCCGCAAAGCTCTTTTATGATACTTGGGTGTACATGTGTCAAGACTTTTTGAATTAAGTGTTTTAAATATGTGCAAAAAAAAAAAAAAAAAAAAAAAAAAGAAAAAGGCCTTAGCAGAATGTATGTATTCTCTTCTAATTTCTAATTATCAAGGGGTTTCTAATAAATATTAGCACAATAAAAGTATAATCTCTTCTCTAGAATCCATAAAAAACACCTAAAGAATGGACAGGACAAAAAAGGGGACACTTTTTTTGGTCCCAATATACCAATTCAATAAATCTAGGAAAATTCCAAATTTCCTGCCATTCAATTGTAATTATCTTCAAGTAGAGAAAATTTTGGATCAAATTTGGTGAGCTTGTCTAGAGGTGATCCAAGCTTAACTGTAAAAGACTAGAAGAAGTATCATGAATTGGACATTTTAAATATGTCTTTTTAGCATTTAAACCCCCCTTCCTACATGAGGAGATTCTGTACCTTATGTGTCAGTGGAAGTCAAAGATCAATTTTCACCGTAGAAGCCAAATACAGAACAAAATCAAAAGAAAACAAAAGAGGCACTCATTTCTGCACATACACCCATCCTTACTCCTTGCAATTAAGCATGATCAATTAAACAAATCTGGCTCAGATTTAGCATGGGGACCTGGGGATTCACAGAAACCCCACCCTGATAATGGTAACAGGGAAGCAACCACTCCCAGGTCCCAGGGATCACTGTGGACATGTTGCCAATGGTGGAATTCAGTGACCAGTGACCAGGGCAACGGCCATGGTTGGGAACAACATAACCTATAATACCTGGGATTTCAGCAGAGGTAGTCATGATGTCCTCACTGAATTTGCTCTGTGGCACCATTTTGCCTCCTCTCTCTGGTCCTTGCCTATTTTCTCAGTCTGTTCACCATGATTTTTTCCAACAATTCTGTGAGTTAATAGATACCTTTTTAAAAATTCATTTTCTGCCCAAATTAGCTAGTAACTTGACATAATCCCATTAATGGTGGCAAAAGCAAAAGATTCCCAGTGTAACCTCAATTGTTTGATGTCATTATTTATTTATTTATTTGTTTTTTAAAGATTTTATTTATTTATCTGACAGAGAGAGACAGCGTGAGAGGGAACACAAGCAAGGGGAGTGGGAGAAGAAGAAGCAGGCTTCCCGCCGAGCAGGGAGCCCGATGCGGGGCTTGATCCCAGGACTCTGGGATCATGACCTGAGCCGAAGGCAGACGCTTAACCATCTGAGCCACCCAGTGCCCCTGTTTGATGTCATTATTGAACTACTATTGGTCAGTACATCAAAGAAAAAAAACAAAACAAAAAACAAGTATCATTAGAAAGCTTGAAGGCAGGTGGTTGCCAGGGGCTAGAGGGCAGGTATAATGGGGTATTGTTTAATGGGTGTAGAGTTTCAATTTTGCAAGATGGGAAATATTCTGCAGATTGTGTGAATGTACTTAACACTACTGACCTGTATATTATAAATGGTTAAGATGGTAAATTTTATGTTATATGTATTTTACCACAATCTAAAAAAATGAATTCAAGGGAAAAAAGTTTGATAGGTCAAATTATCATTATTTGCAGAAGATATATATACAACTTAAAATATAAATAACATTACATATGACAAGAGGTAAAAGATCTAATATTAAAGGATAGCCATTCATTGTGAAAATAATGATTGGCTAGATAATATAATGGGAAAAAACTCATTTACAATAATCCCCAAAAGTTTAAATACTAATTAAACATGGTGAAATTATAAAGTAAAACTTAAATAAAGCAAAAGAGTGACTTCATTCTCTATGGTAAAGATAACAATCTTTAAATTATTCTATGAATTCAGAACAATTGTAGAAAAACTACCAGTAGATATATTTCCTTTTGGAATTTAAGAAAATAATATCAACATTTATTAAAAAACATATATGCAAGATAAATAAGAAAAAAATTAAAAGAAGAAAAATGAAGCATGAATAGACAATCTACTACTCTATTTCAAAGCTATGATAAAAAGGGTTAGCACTAGTATAGACATAATCCCGCTGACAATGACAAAAAATAGACTGACCAGAAAAAAAAAATGTGGGAATTTAGTATGTGGTAAAGATAGCACTTCAAATAAATGGGGAGAGAACATATAATTAAGTAAAAGCTGTTGGGACACATGACTAACCATTTCCGTCATTTCAAAATGGATCAAATATTTACCTGTAAAATATGAGGCCATAAAAATTACTAGATGAACATAAATACTAGAGTCAAAAAAACATAAAGGAAAACATTTTTAAATTTGATTACTATAAATGACAACAACAAACTAACTTAGAATAACATCAATAAGATAAATTCTCAGGGTGAACTGACAACCTATAATCCATAATCTGCAACACACTTCAGGCAAAGAGACAGAGAGAGAGAGGGGGAGAGACAGAGAAGGAACAGAGGGAGGGATGGAGAAGAGAGAGAGACCTAGAGAAAGCTGGTAGAAACTCTGTGCTATTTGTTTACTGTTCCAGTTTTTGCTTCCTCTTTTGATTAGCATCATCCCAGGGACACTTCCTCACCCTGCAGTGACTGTTTTTCCCATAGCAACTTTTGCAGTCTTCCCAGCACTCACAAACACACCTCATTGCTTCCCCTGAGACACATGCACCAGTCAAGCCGTGTTCCTTGCTCAGCCGGCTGAGTTTCAGGTCTCTGGGGGGGGGGGGGGGGGCGGTCCCCAAGCTTCTAAATTCAATAATTTCAAATGATTCTCTTTGTCATCCCAGCCCCAAGGATAATAGTTTCTTCCTACAGCTGCTGTCTCTGAAACACTTTTTAACTTTTTACATTTCCAGTTCTTCAATACATACCTAATGAACAATTCTTTTTTTTTTTTTTTTTTTTTTAAGATTTTGTTTATTTGAGAGAGAGAGAGCAAGAGAGAGCATGAGCAGGGTGAAGGGCAGAGGGAGAAGCAGACTTCCCACTGAGCAGAGAGCCCAAAGCAGGCTCCACCCCAGGATCATAACGGAGCCTAAGGCAGACACTTAAGGCAGACACTTAACCAACTGAGCCACCCAGGCACCTCCCCTAATGAACAGTTCTTTACGTTCATTAAAAAAAACACACACACAGACTTTGTTGAAATATGATTGACATATAAGAGTTGTACATATTTAGTGCATGCAACTTGATAAGCTGCGAGGTAAGTGTACATCAATGCCATACACATATCTATTACCACCCAGTTTCCTCCTACCCTTTTTTAATTAAATTATTTTATTTTTTTAAGAAGAACTACCCTCTTAGCAAAATTTTAAGTATACCAATAGTATTGTTAACTCTAGGCACTACGTCATACATCGGATCTCTAGGATTTATTCATGTTGCATAACTGAAAATTTGACTAACACCCCTCCATTTCCCCCTCCCTCCAGCTCCTGTTAACCACCCTTCTACTGTATGCTTCTATGAGTTTGATTATTTTGTATTCCTCATATAAGTGGGATCATACAGAGTTTGTTCTTCTGTGTCTGGTTTATTTCACTTACCATGATGTCCTAAAGTTTCATCCATTTGTCACAAATGGTAGGATTTCCTTTTTTTCTAAGGTGGAATAATATTCCATTGTATGTAAATACCACAGTTTCTTTTCTTTTTTTTTTTTTTAAAGATTTTATTTATTTATTTGACAGAGAGAGATAGCAAGAGCAGTAACACAAGCAGGGGGAATGGGAGAGGGAGAAGCAGGCTTCTTGCCGAGCAGGGAGCCCGATGTGGGACTCGATCCCAGGACCCTGGGATCATGACCTGAGCCGAAGGCAGACACTTAACGACTGAGCCACCCAGGCGCCCAATACCACAGTTTCTTTATCCATTTATCCACTGAAGATCATTAGGTTGCTTTTTTGTCCTTGGCTATTGTGAATAATGTTGCAATGAACATGGGGGTGTAGATAACTCTTTAAAGTCCTGAGTTTAGTTCTTTGAGATATCTACCCAGAAGTGGGGTTGCTCAATCATATGTTGGTTCTATTTTAATTATTTAAGGAGCCTCCATATTGTTTTCTATATTGGCTGCACCAATTTATATTCCCACCACCAGGGCGCAAGGGTTTCCTTCTCTCCACATCCTTATCAACTATGTTATTTTTTTATTTTCTTGATAATAGCTATTCTAATACATTTGAGGTGAAATCTCATTGTGGTTTTTTGATTTGCATTTCCCTTATTATTAGTGGTAAACACATTTTCATGGACCTGTTGGCAAGTTGTATATGTTCTTTGGAAATATGACTGTTCAGGTTCTTTGCCCATTTTTAATTGGGTTATTGGTTTCTTTGCTATTGAGTTGTTTGAGTTGCTTGCATATTTTAGGTATGTGGCTTGCAGATCTTTTCTCCCATTTCATGATGTTTCCTTTTGCTGGACAGTGCTTTTTAGTTAGAAGAAATCCTATTTAGTTGGTCACCTGCGCTTTTGGTGTCATATCCAAAAAATTATTGCCAAGCCCAATATCAAGGAGCTTTTCTCTAGGAATTTTCTAGGAATTTCACATTTTCAGGTATTAGATTTAAATCTTTAATCTGTTTTGAGCTTATTTTTGTGTATAGTGTAAGGGTTTAATTTCATTTTTTTTCATGTATTTAATTTTTTCCAACACCATTTATTGAAGAGACTATGTTTTCCGCATTGTGTCTTCTTGGGACCCTTGTTGAAGATGGGTTGACAGTATATGTGTGGGATTATTTCTGGGCTATCTATTCTGTTCCATTGGTCTAGATGTCTGTTTTTATGGCAGTATGTAGTGTTTTGGTTACTGGATCTTTGTAATGTATTTTAAAATCAGAAAGTGATTAATTATGCTTGAGATTATACTCCAGCTTTGTGTTGCCTGAGATTGCTTTGGTTATTCAGGGTATTTTGTGGTTTTATATGAATTTTAGAATGTTATTTTATTTCAATTTTTGTAAAAAATGCCATTGGCATTTGATTGTGATTGAATTGAATTTATAGATCACTTTAGATAGTATTAACCTGATTCTTCATGTTCTTTTTTAGTCTTGCACTGATGACTGTGCATTCAGAGAAGTAGTCACCTCTACTAGTCCTTAAAGACTGGCTTTGAGAAGGAAATACCTTCATCAGTCAGTCTACTTGGAAATTCTTGGGGTCTCTCAAAACTTTTCTGCTAATGCACCTACTCCACCCCTCTTGCACCCTCTTGTCAGGGAAGTCTTGGAATTGTGTGCCTTCTTTCAATCCCACAGAGCTGTGTCAAGTGCTGAGAGCTGCCCATTCTTTTTCCCAAGGAAAGTGCCCTGAAATGCCAGGGCACTGAGTGCAAGTTGCAATGCTCTCCATTTTCCCCCAAAGAGGTGTCTCAGTATTGTGCACCTTCTCCTCGCCCTGCAAAGCCATGCCAAAGCTGAGAGTCACCCGCCCCTTTCCCCTGGGGCAGTGCTAGGATGATGGACACCTGCCCTACTTTTCTCCCTCCCTCCTGAAAGAGTAGTCTCAGGGTGATGTGCCTTCTCCCAATCCTGCAGGACTGAACCAGTTGCTGATATGGTGTGCCATCTGTAGAGGTGTGCAAGATGCTGCAGAGGTTCTAGGGGCATCAGGGGCCAGCTGCCAGGGTCCACAGCTGGGCTAGCTGGCTGAGGAAGTGCACAGTTCTCCTGTTGATGCGAGCCCACAGCCTTTTCCTTGATCTTAACTGTCCCCAGATGATCCAACCCTGCCAGTTCCCTCAGCATTCTGAGTTAGGAGAGACACAAGTGGGTCTCTTGAGCAGCAACTGGAAAAGCTGGGGAAACCAGATGCTCACTTTATTTTCTTTCTCCTTTGGGAGAAATTGTGGGTTCCTGAACGTCTCTCTTGGCCCTGAGCTGTAACAGCTTGAGGACAGTTGTTACAAGTAAAATGAAGCTGTTCTTCTTACCTTATTCTTTGTGGCAGATTTCAGACTCTGTGCTCCACAAGAGTGCTGGAATCTCTCACATGGTCTCTGGAGTGCTCATAAAAAATATTTTTGTCTGTGAATGGTTGTTAAATCGGTATTTCCGTGGGGGAGGAGCACTAAGACCTTCTCTTTCACCATTCTGCTGATGTCACTCTTAGGGTTAACTTTTCCTTATTAAAATAAAGGAAGCAGCTTCTTTGTCCTAAGCAGTTTAAGTTCATTCTTTCTTCAGTGTACACTAAAGACAGAGACTCGCCTTTCATTCTTAAAATGTACATTGTTTTCACTTAGTGTAATAGGGGGTTCACCCACATAACATGCTGTCTCGCGCTACTCTGAGGATGAGAAAATAGGGATGTGGGATTTGTTCCTAGAAACACCAGAATCTCCATTACACTGCCTATTCGACTCAGCCTAGTGCACCCATAACTTCATACTAATTCCTCTAAGTTATCATACTTAAAGCTGCATTTTTAAATAATCATATAAAAACATTGCTTTTGAAATATTTATACCCCTCCATGTGAAGGACAAAGAAATCTATTTAATAGCAAAATGGCTGCTAGCTCTAGCATAAAGAGATGTAAGAGTGTAATTAATATTCAAGTACCTACATGTACAAATCTCAGACATGTCTTGTTAAGACAAAGGGATCTTCCCTGGTCTTTCTTGGATTATTTTCATTTTTATAGTTTAGTTCTGTGCATACGAACTGAGGAGGATGTGCTGGTGTAAAACTGGTTGGTGATATAGTTCACTTTTTTTTTTTAAAGATTTTATTTATTTGGCAGAGAGAGAAAGAGAGCACAAGCAGGGGGAGCAACAAGCAGAGGGAGAGGCAGGCTCCTCGCTGAGCAGGGAGCCCGACGCGGGACTCCATCTCAGGACCCTGGGATCATGACCTGAGCAGAAGGCAGATGCCTAACCGACTGAGCCATCCAGGCGCCCCTATAGTTCACTTCTAATTGGCTGAACTACCTACTTGTACAGCTTACTAGTACCTCTTCTGGCTCTGCTTCTGCTGATCCTGTAAGTATCACTTTCATTTTATGATGAATTGCCAGTGGATCTGTCCATAGTTGCTCTGATAGAACACATCTCGTGTTGAGCAACTCTGATACCATGGTCATTTGCTGTCCACGGCCATTTGGTCTCCGCAGATCCCAGGAGCACAACAAAAGCTTTTTTTCAAATGGGAATAGTTTTCTACTGCATATGGAATTCCTATAGAATGCTAGGAGGGTCTATATTTTTATTTTCTTATTGAAACTAGACTCTACAACATATCTTTTTCCACCACAGTTACCTCTAGAGTAATAGAAACTGTCAGGCCATATAAATGCTTGGCAGGGCTGTTTGTCCACCACCTACTGAAGAATCTTTTCTGTTCTGGTCCGCTCAAAGCTGTCAGCCTTCCATAAAACGTTTAGAGAGATATTCTCAAGTGTAGCATATGGCATCTCCAAAACTCAAAGGTGCATAGAAAGCGTTATGCTACTTTTTTAGTGCTGAGAGGTGTCAAGACACAATGATTTGCTCTTTTCTTTGAAAGACATATCTTGGCATGCCCAAGATCACCGGACCCTAAAAAGTTCACTGATACAACAGGCTCCTGGAAGGAATGCCCATGTCCTAAAGGCAGGATCTGGATGACACACTAGAGCATCCCCTTGACTTACTGCTTTCACTGTTGGATTATAGATTCTGTGTGTATCTTATGACCTCTCTGCATTAAAGAGAGATTCATTTCTGATTTACCAGGGTATTTACCAAAGCACTTAGAATATATTTTCTTGCACTATGTAGGTACACAATGAAATAATTGATGCACTGAATTAATGTTAAACATCAGTCTAGCCAAACATTTAAATATATAATCATGAGTTGCTCTGTCTTGAGTATATATAAAATGAGAGACTGAGCAGTAAATATGTTACCATAACCAGATAATATATTAAGTAAATGCATAATAATGCTGTAGAAATTGAGACAAAGTTAATTTAACTTTGCTTTCAGTGAATAACTATTTGTTTAACTTGTTGTTTAACTATTATTGTTTAACTTTAACTATTATTTTGTTTAACTATTATTTTTAAATTTTTTTAAATTTCATAATTTATTTGGATTTCCAGAAAAGTTGTGAAAGAGTACAGACAGTTCCAATAGACCCCACACCCAGTTTTCCCTTTTATTAACATATTACATTAGTAGGATATATTTGTCATTATAAAGGAGGCAATGATGATACATTATTATGAACTATAATTAATATTTGATTCTGATTAATTCCTCTTTACCTAAGTCATTTTTTCTGTGCCAGGACCCCATCCAGGATACCACATTATATTTAGTCATGTCTCCTTAAACTCCTCTTGGCTGTGATAGCTCCTCAGATTTCCCTTGATTTTGATGACCTTAACAGTTTTGGTGAGCATTAGTCAAGTATTTTGTAGAATGTCATGTGAATAAGCTTTTGATGTGCTGAAGTGTAAAAATGGATGACCCAAGTGTTGGTTTCCCATTCAACTCTCTCATCAATTTTCATGCTGTCAGAGTGGGGTTTTCCTGTTTGATTCTAGCTGTATTAACATTTCTGGAAATGGTCAGAGTGGATAATGAAATAAAAGCAAACCAGCTGTTACACCGATTTCTTGCAGTCAAAGAGAGTGTTGTAGAGGAATGAAAACTTTCAGTGCTGTGTTCTCAGCCACAGTTGATCAATAAATGTCAGATGATTAAATAAATAAGCATCCCTTTCCTGGCTTCTTAATTTTAAAGCCAAAAAGTTATTCAAATTCTTATTTAAAAGAACCCCCCTCTTTGGTGACAGTAACAAAGTGGAAACATTTTGCAATCCTTGCACAACTAGTCTTGCTTATAAATTGTCTTCCATATAAAAACGATTACAATATAATAATGTTTTGCAGAAAATATTTCAATCTCTGTCTCCCATTTACCAAACACCTTCTGACAATATGTTTATTAGCGTATCACCCCTAGCCATTGTTAAAATGTGATTTTTAAAGTCATTAACTTCTTTATATGCAATTTTTAAATATCCTAGTTTCAGCCAAATAAAGAACCATGTGTTTTATAAAATGCTAGCTATTTATTGTCCTAAGAAATTTCAGGTGAAGTTTAGTCCTGGAAGACTACTACTCACATGCCTCTCTCTCTAGGGTATAAAACAATGGTGTTTACAAGCAAAGAACTAGTGCCAAATGGGTGTCATTTTGTAAGGTTTATTCACAGTATCATAGCCTGTTATGTTGGTCTCTCTGGCAACAGCTAGGTGGGAGAAAGTGATGGATCTTTATACATTCCACCCAGCATTGAATTTAAGCTGACCCAGAGCCCTGAGATTTGTCCACCTAATCATGGTAGAGAAGTTGGAGGTGATGGCCCTACTGAATCGTACCCTACTTATTCGACCTGCTGTGGAGGACCCAGCATCCACATTGACTGGATATACCTGTGAGTGTGCTATGTATGAGTAATGACCTTTATTACCTTAACTCTGTCCATCAGGCAATGTGGTCGCATACCAGAGCTAGCATACACATTGTGGTTCATTATTATTACTGTCTCCTAGGGTTGTATAGTACTCAGCCTGCAAGGCCATATACAGAGACTGAAACCATATACTGGTTACCTAGGAATAACCAGGAGGCCTACTCAAGAACACAAGTTTATGTAAAGAAATTTATTTTACAATAGTTGAATATTCAGTAGTGTTATTAAAGCCCTTACATTTGTGGCAATAAATTAGAAAGTTTAGATGAAATAGGCAGATTCTTAGAAAACACAATTTACCAAAGGTAAGGCAGGAATGAATAAAAATATGATTATTTCTAGATATGTTAAAGAAATTGAGTCCATAGTTTAAAACCTTTGTCCCAAGACAATCCTATGCCAAGATGGCTATATCAGTGCATTCTTTTAAATACTTAAGGTAAAATATAGCACCAATCCACAGGAATTAAAATTTTCTAAAGAAGAGAAAAAAGAATATACATCCCAATTTGTTTTATGAGTTTTGTTCTTCCCCAAGCCATACAAGGGCATTATGGGAAAGGAAAATTATAAGCCAACCTCTTTTATGAACATGTATAAAAATAGCTGAAACAAAACATAAACAAAACAAATGCAACAATATAAAATGAGCAACAGCTTTCAGTATTAAGTAGTGTTTGTTCAAAGAATGCAAGGTTGGTTTGACATTTGAAAATCAATGAAATTCAATGCATTAACAGAATGAGAGAAGAATCATTTGATAAAATCATAGTTGATAAAATTTTACTCCCATGTATTATAAACTTACATAATAAAATTGGAATAGAAGAAAAAAATTTAATCTGACATATATTTAAAAACAAACTAGCTCAAAAATACATACTACTGAAATACTGAAACCTTTATCTAATTAGAAATGAGACAAGGACACCTTCTATCCATTTGTTTTCAGCATTCTTTTGGAACCTCTCTTTGGGGACACTTAGAAAGAAAATTAAATAAAAGTTATACAGATGTTAAAGCAGAAACAAAGCTCTCAGTTGTCAACTTTGTTGTTTCATTTTTAAGATTATTTATTTATTTATTTATTTATTTATTTATTTATTTATTTGACAGAAAGAGCACAAGCAGGGGGAGTGGCAGAGGAAGAAGAAGAAGCAGGCTCCCCTCTCAGCAGACAGCCTGATGTGGGGACTCCATCCCAGAACCCTGGGATCATGACCTAAGGCAAAGGCAGACACTTAACTGACAGAGCCACCAGGCACCCTTCAACTTTGTTTTTTATAGGCAACTTTGGTTTTACCTAGAAAATCCAAAAGAACCTAATGATTAATTAGAATTAGTGAGTTTAGCGATCTTCTACATACAAGGTTAATAAACAAGCATCAGTTTCATGACTACATTGAACTACAGTTGCATCAAGTAATCAAACTATTACTTCATACAGTAAGAAGAACAAGTTTCACAAATATAATTTGAGCAAAAAACTCCAGAGAGAAAACAGTTCAAAACTGTATGATTTCATTTGCAAAATGTTAAAAACAAAAACAAAAACAAAAAACCGTGTAAAACCAGTATATATTGTTAAAGTCAGGACAGTGGTTACATCTGGGCAAGAGAGGAGGGGATACTGCCAGAGGGGATAGAGGAGCCTTTGGAGATGCTCGTCACACTTTGGTTCTGGGTCATTGAGACACTTTTGTGTTCACTTTGGAAAAATCTTCCCAGTTGATCATTTATGATTTGGGTAGTTTTCTGTGTTCGTATTAAAATTCAGATGAAAATGTTTTTGAAATTTACACACACACACACACACACACACACACGTCTCAGCCCTTTTATTTCTTTTTTTTTATCTCTTAACTCTTCTCTCTACTTATGCCCAAGGCTACCACTTTCTTATCTCAATATATTAGCTAATGCAATCCTGATAAACCACATCAGATCACTTGGCTCCATTGTTCAAACAATCTAGTGATTTCATATGCCACTTAAAAACCAAATTTCTTATTATTAGTCAAAAGATCCTCCATGATCTGTCCCCATGCTCTCTGCCCTCATCTCTTCTGACACTGGTCTTGTACCCATTTCTCAAACCCATTTACTGTACTTTACCCTGGAGCCTCTTTCCCCAGATAGCCAAGGCATCCATCCCTCCTCCCTTTCCTTTTTTTACTTAATTCAATTCTTTCAATTCTTTACTTAAATTTTATTTTTTCAGTGAGGCCTCCCTAAAGTTCAACACTACAGTGTGAATACCACATCTACTCCCCAAATTTCCTAATATCCTTTTCTGCTTCTGTTTACCTTTTAGCACTTATGTTTGGTATCCAAAACATACAATGTTTATTTCCATTCTATTCCATAGGAATATAAGCTCTAAAAAGACAGATTTTTTTTTTTCCTGTTGTGTTTTTGGCTGTATCTGCAATGCCCCATATATAGAAATGTTGAAAAAAGCATTAGTTGAATAAAGGAAGGAGCAGGACCAAGATGAGACTAATGTTAAGAATGTTTAGATGGTCACTTCCAGATATTAGGATAAAACACCTGAAATGCTATCTCAGGTGAGAAGCATTCTAGAAACTCAGGCAGGAGTAAAGCCTTAGCTGAATCATTCGTATACTTTTTACTGTTAAAGGAATAAGCCAGCAAAATGGTTTGTCCATAGCTTGTAGCTGCATTAGCTAGAAGGGTGCCTCCTGAAAAGAAGTTTGATGACTTAATTTCACTTTTTAATAATAAAAAGGGGGATAATATACAAATTCCTGTTAATCTGGGATTCGAATCTGCTGAATTTGTTTTGAACTTTAAATTAAAATACTCACCAAAAAAAACAAAACAAAACAAAACAAAACCTAGTAAAATTACCATACCTTAGAAGTCTGTTTTCTTGGAGCTAAATACTCTTTTCACACATATGAGAAAAATCCCAAAGTAATTGAATTACTAGAAGGATTTTTAGTATTAAAATGATATTTTTCCAGACTCCAAAATGCCATTTTGACAAGAACTGATAATTTAGCTTGAAAAGTTATTTGCTAAGCAAAATCTTTCAAGAGTGGCAATTTGGATAGGACTGAAGCAGAATTAAGTCGCAACAGGAATGAGGGGAAATAAGCCAAATAATATGAGATTTCCTGGAATTTGGTTAGGGAGTAGCTGAGAAGCTTGTCTGATTCATTTCCAGTTATAAAAAGGATTTTTGCACTGCCCTTTCATGGCGACTTAAGTTCAAAGAGTTTATTAGGAACTGTCTAAAGGTGTGGGAGAGACCCTCGTTCACACCATAGTTTTCAAGAGCATGAACCCTTCACCATTTCATAACAATTAATTAGATTGTTAGAGCAGGAACTTGGCCTCTGTATGAACACTTTAAATGTAAAGCATTCTTTAGAACAGTAGTTTTTGATCCAAGATGCCAAGAGGCACACTTAGGGGGTTTAAAAAAATAGCTGATGCCCAGTTTTTTACCCCTGTACTCTGATTTTATATTTTCTGAAAGTAGCATCCAGTTATTAGAATTGTTCTAAGTTCTTTTAAAACTTTGAAACTAAAAAGTGATTTTTATTTATTTATTTATTTCAGATTTTTAAGTTGTTCATAGTTTAAAGAAGCACTAGGGATTGAGACCTACTACTTTTATTGGGGTCGTAATTTCATTTCTGAATAAAATACTTGGAACTCTGACGTTAAAGCCAATGTGGTTAATGTACCTGTACGTGTCAAGGGCAAAATGGGATAATAAATCTGTTACATTTTAATATAAAATTAAAAAGAATCTAATGTTTTCCCAAACACGTTAGTAATTTTAATACCTGAATACAGGTCGTTTCTGTTTATTGACTCTTTTCATGTGATTGTTTTCTGAAACAGTAGATAAGAACATATTGAAGGCAAAGATGAAGATGATTTGCTTTTGTAACAATTTAAACATTTCCTTTGCTCTTCTAACATTATTCACTCTTACTTAACAATGGAATCATTTTATTTACCAGAAACATTACTTGAGTCTCGTCATAAAATTATCGTAACTGATTAGGACTAGAATTTAATAAAAAACAACTTGAAAAAGTGGCACAAAAGAGCACACTAGGAACTTGTTTTCATCAGAAATGGAGGATGTAATTGAAGACGTATGTGAGGGAATAAGTCATTCGTAGTGGTATCAGTTACAACTACTTGAGTACCCAAAGCTCTGCACTCTTGAATCATTCCTGGTAAAACGGTTTCATCCTTGTTATTAATTTTCTCATCATGAACACATTACTCAGGGCAAATCTTTCCCTTTAGCCAATGGAAAAACTCTTTAAATAAGAGTCTTAACACCTTTCCATGACATAAGACTCTCTTTTGGAAACTTTATATTTTAGATCCCTTTCATGTCAAAACTTCCAAATGCCAGCTCTTGGGCCATATGGTTAATTAAGGTTCGGAACGTGATTTATTCCTCTATTCTTTGGCGCATATACTTATTCTTCACTTTATGAATGCTTTTTGGGTTGTGAATCTAGTTTCTATCTCTGCCTTGTCTTTCTAAATCCCATTTGAGGATGGATTGAAATCGCTGCTTTTCTCTCTGTGAAGGAAAGGTTGGTATGTAGAGTAAAATATCCTTATTTAATTTGGAATTTGGCCAGACCTCTGGAACTTGTGACCTCGTTTGGATGAAGTGTTCAGGGATTTTTTTCCCCCTAATCACAAATAGTCATATAGTGCTCTCTTATGAGAGCATAAAGTGCTCTCCTAACATACTAGAGAACTGGCTTAGTGCAAATCTGAATGGGAAATTTCCAAATACAAGGTTATACATATACCATTCTCTAGAGGAGTGAACTTTCCTGTCTGAGTTAAGTGTGATAATTCACTATAGTTTATAGTATAATTGCTCTAGATTATATATCCCAGGTGCCAGGAGGCAATTGAGGATTTTAGAAGAGTAGATTTTTTTTTTTTTTTTTTCCTTTCTTTTTTTTCTAACATACATTTGCTGGGACATACAGAATTAAAACAATTCAATTTATAACCAAGACTTATGATCATAAAAATACTATTGAGAGGAAATTCTATATTTTAGTAGAATTCAAGCAACATATTTGTGCTACTGTATACATTTATACTATCTAAATCTTTTTCCAACTTACTTCCCTGAAGAATGGGTCAATACAACACATAATCATAATAATAATGAACACCAGTTTTGCTAGGCACTACTGTAAGTGTTCTGCATATATGATCTCATTCATTCTGTGAAACAATACTGTAAATAGTTGTATTTATCTGCATTTAAACATGAAAAACAATTCTTCACAAAGATAAAGCAACTGGCCCAATGTTACACAATTAAAAGTGGGAGACCTGGATTGATGAGTATGACTTATCTGACTCCAAAGTCCATGCACATTTCACAATGGGGTTCTACCCACTATAAATTATGTTCTGTATCTCACATTGCCAAACACTGAGTGCAAAAACTTCTCTAATCCTAGGAGCATGGTACTACCTAGTTAGAGCCTGTTTATAGAACATATAATATATTCCATAGTGGAGAATCCAGTTACTGCCATATGATATATATTCAATATTTGATTGGTTAAACAATTAATTAACAGCAAAATAAAGTCAATCAATTTACTTGATTATGATCACCTTCATAGTAACAGAGACAGGACTAGAATCCTGAATCATGACTTTTAGTCCAGAACTGTATTAGTTTGGATAAGTTTAGCTTGTTACATGAGACTGTAAAGTACTAGCTGAAATAAAGATATCCTTGTGGTTTTCTGTCATGTCTACACCCAGATAGAGATTTCAGGGCATTCTGGTGTCAGTGACTGGGCTCTTCTATCACCTTGGCTGATCTCTTCTTTGGAAAATCAGGGGTGATGCACATACCATCTGCTGACTCAGTATTACAGATCACAGGATGGGAAAGAGATGAAGTGAGGACACATGCTCTTGCCTTTTAAGAGCATGACCCGGAAACTGAGCATCAACATCGTTCACATTCCAAAGGTCAGAAATCTGTCACATGGCAAATCTAAATGCAAGGAAGACTAGAAAATTTAGGACATTAAAAAAGGTATGAAAGATACAATGGATAGAAGGGCAAACAAGTGTCTTCACTAAAAAGATACTATATCAGGCAATTGTTTCGATATATTATTTTCTGATATTTGTACATTTAATCATTATCACAGTTGTGGATCATGGCTAGAATACAAAAAAGTCATGACCTAAATTTAGTATTTTCCCCCCTCACCCCCAGTTAATTATCATCATTGACTAACTGATTACCAGGAAGATAAAATGAGGGAAGCATTACTTTTGAGAAACTGATAAAATTTCATGTCCTAATGAAAGACACATTTACCATCTAGCTTATCTTAGCAGAGTATGAATTTCAAATAAAAATGTAATTATGATGCACACAGTGTATTAGAATTAACAATCATAAAATAAACAGTTTTTGGAAATGTTGTATGTTTACTTTTAAGTGTATAATGCCTTAAGTACATTTCTCAATTTTATTAAGTAAGGGATTTTTTTTTCTGCCTTGTCTGACATGTCATTTTTTCTGAATATTTATTTATATGTTCATTTATTGAACAAAGATTTATTGAGCACTCTTCTAGACCTTGGGAGTTGAGCTGCAAACAACACAAACAAAAATCCTTCTTCTTAACAATCCATAAAATAAGTAAGATATATTTTGAGCAGAAGGCGGTAGTTGTGAGGAAGAAAAGCAAAGCAGCTAAAGGGAATAGAATAGGGGCATTACTGGTAGAAAAGAGGTTAGAATTTTTAGAATAAATGTCAGGGGAAACCCTCTCTGAGAAGGTAACATTTGAGAGAAGATCTGAAGTAGATCAGTATTTAGCCGTGTGAATATCCTGGGAAGAAAAAAACAATAGGTTCAGAGCCTGAGGCTGAAGAATACCTGGAGCTGTTGTGTCCCCAGAAGGAAGAGCAGGTGGAAGAGGGAACAGGTGGAAGAGAGAGGAGATGAGATCCAGGAGTGAATGGAGAGCTGGGTCCTGTATACAAGCCACTGTCAGGATTTGTGCTTCTAACATGAGTGGGCTGGAAAACCACTTCGAGCAGAAGAGTCACTTGAGCTCATATTTTTAAAGGTTTATTTTGCCTTTTCTGTTTGGAATGGACTGCAGGAAAGCAAGAATTGAAGAAGAGAGAATACTTAAGGGGCTATAATTCAGCTGAGAGATGATGGCAATTTGTACCAGGGCAGTAGCTGCGAGCATGGTGTCATGTCGTCTGATTCAGGATCGATTTTGAAAATAGACCTGAAGGATTTGATGGTGGCAGAGGTGCCAGGCTGTCCTGGCAGTCACCGAGTTTGGAAGAAAGCCTTCAAAGAATTGTATTAGAAGCTAAGGAAAGGTAGTGTCTCACAGGAAAGAACCACAGCACAACAAAACAAGGCAAAACAAAAACCTGAGAATAATCAAGAGTGTAGAGATGCAAAGACCATATTGGTCAGTGTATTTAGTTTTCTTGTCTGGATAAAGTGCTGTTTTGCAGATGATTCAGATCTTTCTGTTTTGTTTTGTTTTGTTTAAAGATTTTATTTATTTATTTGCCAGAGAGAGAGAGAGAGAGAGAACACAAACAGAGGGAGCGGCAGGCTGAGGGAGAGGCAGGCTCCCCACTGAGCCAGGAGCCCAATGTAGGGCTCAATCCCAGGACCCTGGGATCATGACCTGAGCTAAAGGCAGACGCCCAACTGACTGAGCCTCCCTGGTGTCCCGATGATTCAGGTTTTAATGAGTGTGTGTGTGTGTGTGTGTGTGTGTTACATCTGAGTGATTGGGAGAGAAAGACTAAACATTGAATGTGTAATATTGACAACTCTGAAAGCAAAGCAGGGAGTGGAGAGGGATGGGATGCAGTTTTAGGAAGGATGGTCAGCAAAGATCAGTGAAGAGCTAACAGTTGAGCTGAGTTCCAAAGGGAGAGAAGGAGCTGTGATGATTCCTGGCTGAGGAAGTGAGCCCTGTCCTGGAGCTCATGTGCCAGGAACACCTGTTGGCTGGAGCTGAGTGAGGCAGCAGATGGAGTCTGAGAGGTAACCTGTGACTACAGCACCACAGAGCCTTGAAGCCAGAGTGAGCACCTTAGGTACTATTCTCTTCAGGACCTGGTGAAAAGCCATCGGAGGATTTATGGCTGGTCGGTATATGATTTGAGGTATGTTGTCAGATAAAAATAAATACAATTAAAAATGCTGAGAAGCATCTTAAAATATGTTGCTATCATTTTATTAAACTCAACTTTAAACTTTTTTTCATGAAGTTTAAAATCCTCATTAAATACTCAAGGAATAAGCCCTCTGAAGGAATTAGTTTTAGTTATTAGTGAATGTAGATAGTACATTATTACCAAGAGAATATGAAAAAAGAGCTGTAACAAACGTTCAGTTTAATGGTTTTAGATTTTAATAGCTATCTAAGAAGGATAGCTATCATTTGATAGAGCTTGTCATCTGGTCCCAGATTCCTTCTAACCAATCATTTGTTTAAAGTGCAAAAACATTCATTTTAAATGCTAGTACATCAGACAAATACCTGCTGGTGATTGACCCATACAGTAAAATGAATGACAAATGAAACCCATTAAGGAAAAGGTAATTGATCATTTTTCGCTGAAACATGGCCCTTTTCTTCTGTTCTGATAGCACACTTCCTAGGGTGTCCATCCCTCAAAATATGCAAGATGTGCACTGTAGTTAAATTATCTAGTTGCTTAATGTACAAACAATATTCCTGACACTATTTAAATCCTCTCTTTTCTCTTAAACATGACAGAACTATGGCAGTGCTATTTGATGAAATGTTTAATCAAATTACTACAGCTTTATATTATCTTAGATATACATAAATTTTTAAAACTGGTTAGTAGGCCATCCATTAGTATATTTTACCATAATATTGAATGGTAATATTTATGATATTTACCATAATATATTTATGTTAAATAAACATATTTGTGTTAAATAAATATATTATGGTAAATTCCTTTAGAATCAACTTTGGTTTGCTTTATAACTAGTTTAAAATGTTACTTAATTTTCACCATCGGTGACTCAACGGTCAAAACTCAATTTGAACTCTGCCACCTGATCATTTGGTTTCAAAGCATATGGCTCCAACCAATGTCATAGAGGTCCACAGTAGTACAGAAAGGTACATTAAACTCTTGTCAGAAAATAAAACTTAAAAATTCTAGAAAAGGGAAGTAGTATCCTTCACTGATTTGACTGCTGTAACTTGTATCCTTGTATGAAGATAACCATACATTTTTATCACTGGCTTTGTCTCTCTATAATGGCCTTTACTAGGTTGCAGGGCAATGTTTTGTTTTGTTATATTGTAAGCCAATATGTGTTGTTTTTTTTTTTAACCACTGAAGAATATAGCAACAGTCTACTGATACAGAATCTATCGGCAAGGATAAAGCACAATTTTTAAAGAAGATACTATTTTATAGGCAAATTTTGAAAAAAAAGGCTATAGTCAAAATCTGTAAATGATGATGAAGAGTGTGCACTTACATTCCACATGACTTTGTGGAGGAACTGAAGTTATATGAGGGAAGTGGTAAGGTACCTGAAGATCTGGAGCTGTGGAGAACATGAGGAATGAGGTGCAGTATGTGAATGGTTTAGGTTGTAGCAAAGGAAATATTAATATATAATGATGGAAGAATAGCCATCTGGTTATGCAGAATGAGGAGTATGATGGTCCCATCCCTGTAGGACAAGGGGAGTGGAAGAAGAGCTTTCTCTGGAGAAGGAAAAGAAAAATTACCTAATATTTTATGGTTTAAGGATCGTTGCCTCATTGGCCGGCACACTCTCATCTCTGTGGTGCAAGTGGATTTTTCATCTTTGTGTGTAATGAAGTTGAATTTTCCTCTTCAAAAACAATAAATTAGGAAAATGCTTTTTAAAAGCAGAGTTTTATTGTACTAGCTACCTTTCATTCTGCTGTCTTGTTTTCTTTCTTGTGAAATATTTCATATTAGTGGTTTATTTCTACTGACATTATTTTGGGAAAATGTATTCTGTCTTTAACCCCTTAAAATCCTATTTCCATCCATATCATTTTGTGGAAATCACACTAACAAAATTCAATATTGATTCTTGAACCCACTGATCTTCAACCTGTCCTTCAAACTCAGTAGATAGGTGTAAAGAAAGCATTTGTGAACTTCTTTGACTATGAAATCACAGTGTGCTTATTTAATTCTTATTCTTTATCCAGTCTGTATTTCACTCATTTATGAGATCATAATTCTACTACTTCCAAAAGCCTGGCTAGTCTAGCACTGATTCACTTTTTACCCCCCAAAAAATGCATGGTGACCCTCATATCTGTTTTCAGGACTTTAAATGTGTGTCTCTTCTTTAAAACTCACTGAAACTGGAGTTTCATATTGCAACCTACCTATGGAATATTCCACTTAAATATTAATAAATATGTCTTTTACTTATTTATTAATAAAAAATCTTTCTTACCTTGTGCTCACTAAATCTAAATTTGAATACATTATATTCTTCCTCCAAACCACTTGCCATTCCCAACTTTACCATTTCTGTTGATATCATTCCTATTTTTCCAATATCCATACTTAAACAGCTGGGCATCATTTTATATCCTTATACCTTCCTTTCTAGCCTCCAATAATATCATATATTTCAGATGTGAAGGCCATATCCTCTTTATTCTGTAATGAATCTGGAAAATATTGATGGATAAATAGTAAATTACATATTTAGAATTAATATTTATTTGTTTTCTTTTTACTTCTGTGACAGCCTAATAATGGCTTCCCTTCCACAGTAAAACCAAGATGAATTTTAGCTGCAATTTTGAGGTTCTTTTCTGATCCAACATTCCTTATATTTCCAGGCAAGCTCACTAGGCATTGGAATCAATCCAAAATTCTTGGATCATTTTAGTCTCTCATTATTCATGAAATTATGGCATCTTGGGGTCTGTGGGGCAAATAAGAGGGGGTTGCTGCCGAACACATATTCCCATGCAATTTCTTAAATGACACAGATTAATTTCTGTATTCAGGAGATGGAAGTTGCCAAGTCAACCTATGAGGCACTCCAAGTTCAATACCTGACCCCGCTAATTCATAACAGTGTTACTATTTTTAATGTAACAATGCAGGAGTGAGCAGCTTTTAACTGCTGCTTACAGTTTTTACAAGATGGCAATCATAAGGGCAGAATAGTTTCTAGATTCCAGGACATTTTTAGTTGGCAAACTTCAATAATGTTTCCTTCTCTCTACCACCACAACTATACCTCCCTCCTACTGTGGTTAAGATATTCAGGTCACTTCTGAATATTAATAGTAGGATTTCTAAATGGAAATCTTTGTTTTGGACTATTAGATTTGATACATTGCCTATCAAGCTATTGGGATACTATTTTTATAAATTTCAGATCCTAAAATTGTAGTTCTTGAAGTATGTTAAGCATTTCCACAGAAGAAAATATGATATATCAATTTGGTCTAATTGCCTCCTTGGGAAATGATGTGACCCCAGAAATTTACAGCTAAAAGAAAGCAAAGGGTGTCATAGGTAACTTGACCCATCAACTGACTTAATTTTCACTGAACAAAACTATAAATAAATTTCACGTTTCATTCTAAATTAGGAAGGGAAATGAATCAGATAATTAAAGTTGGGTTTGAGAAAATTCAGGAAGTGAGAAACAAATCTATTTCCATTCTTATTGTTATTTGAAACAATATGTTCCTTCCTACTTTGGACTTTTATCACTCTCAAGGAAAAAAAAACAAAACAACAACACACAAAGCCTTTTTATAATTGAAGAATGTAAGACAAATGCATGGCCCATTTGAACATTTTCATAACTATGCCTTTACTTCTGGTCCTGAAATTGGTTCTTGAATGAAGAGTAACTGGTAGAAAGCTGACCCTTTGGAATTAGAAGAGGCAAAAACTCTTTTTTTTTTTTTAATTTTTTTTTTATTCTTATGTTAATCCCCATACATTACATCATTAGTTTTAGATGAAGTGTTCCATGATTCATTGTTTGTGCATAACACCCAGTGCTCCATGCAGAACGTGCCCTCCTCAGTACCCACCACCAGGCTAACCCATCCTCCCACCCCCCTCCCCTCTAGAACCCTGTTTGTTTTTCAGAGTCCATCGTCTCTCATGGTTCGTCTACCCCTCCGATTTCCCCCGCTTCATTCTTCCCCTCCTGCTACCTTCTTCTTCTTCTTTTTTTTTTTTTTCTTAACATATATTGGAGGCAAAAACTCTTAATCCCAACTTTGTCACAGACATTCTGTGTGGTCTCATTTGCAGAATCCATACTAGATCTGCTTACCTATATCAGACATGGTATTTGAAAATGCTTGAGGGTGTAAAACCCTAATTACCAGAGTTATTATTTTCTAATTAACAAGCCTCTATATTCTTTTCAATTCTCTTTTCTTGATAGAGCAATCATGCTCAAAAAATGTGGAATCTACTTTTTTAAAATGTTTTTTTCATTAACCTAGCCGGAAGACTATTTCTTCAAAACCATTTTAGTATATAATGAAATCTCTTCAGAATCATGTTCTTTAATTTAATATGACCTCATTCTTCTCTACAGTAACGATTTGTCTCTTAAAATAACAATGGTTCCAGAGAGATCTTTTCATAGGAGTAAACTCAAAAATTTCTGTATCTTTACTAGCTGGCCTTCCTTTTGAACTTTGTGCTGTCCTAAATGGTTCCTGGAGGGAATTATAAAAATAACTCAGGTCCTAATGAGAAAACAAGTCTCCAAAGCATTATTCAGAGATTGTCATCCCCTGGCTTTGTATTTATACGTGACAGAGTTCTATTGTCCAATGTCTTTATTCATGATCTCAAACTGTCTGTTTTAATTTCCAAGAAATGCTAAGCAAAGGAGGGTTCAAATTCAGAAAGAAGTTTTTCCCCCTTCAATGAAAATGAAATTGTAACTGGAAACATGGTTGATTAGATAAACACCACTTGTTTACTTGTGAATTATCTCCAAATGCTGCTGGCCATCCTTTGTTATAAAGATAAAAAGGTATCATTTGGGCAAAGGTTAGTCATAAGAAATTCTCCTAAAACTATGAAACATTACAAATGTTAAGTTTTCTTGTTGGTTTCACATTAAACCTTTTGTTTTTAATGTGATCTTTGCAAAGGATAAGCATATGTCTTGGGAAATAAGTTTTGTGTCATTAGTTTTTACATATATGCTCAACTGAGTCTCCGAATAAAGAAAAGTAAAGTTGCATTGTAATATGGGAAATGAGATTATATTTTTAAACTTTTTTGATATAGAAAGTAAAGAACATTCTACATTGTTTTAAGAATATTATTTGTCCTGAAGCCATTGTTGCAGGAAAGTGTATTTGTCTATTTCAGCAGCTATTAATATCAGACTAAAATTCACCGAGACAATGCTGGCCAACATGCTGCTTTTTGAAAGAATTTTAATGGGTAAAATTATAATTTTGAAGGAATTTTAACGGGAAAAAAGCATACCTCCATGAACATAGCTCTTTGATTTTATAACATTTGAAGAATTGTTCTGTTGGTGATTTTTGTTGCTGTGGGCTTGCTCCTTATGCAGGAACCTAATTTTAGTTGCATGCATAGCTTTGGGGGAAAATGTAAGGAAATCATCATGTAGTATAGTCATTGGTATACAAAGCCGTAAGGTGGTATATTGTTATCTGTCCTCATCTTGAATTTGTGGAATTATTACATGGCCTCCAGCATTCAGGGTACTGGAAGGAAAGGCAGTGTAGGTGAACATATTGTCCGCCATATATAGGTTTATACCCATCATGAAATGTACATTATCCAATCTTAAAAAGGTCAAGATTTATTTTAAATGCTATTGAAAGAAAGACCAGAACAGGTTGGTATCTGGCATTGGAACCCGGTTATTTCAGTAAAACTTTCACTCAGTATCTACCTTGTCATAAACATTTCTGGTTACAAGATTCAAAGAAAAGAAAAAAAAAATCACTCCTTTATATAGTGTAGGTTTATCATTTTTATCTGAATATAAAATAATAGGAAGAAACTTCATGTGCATTCACTGAAAATTGAGCTTTCCTTCCTGGGGATGAACTAGAAAGTTCTCAGGCTGCCTGCAACCTACCTGGCCAGATTTTTCACCCTTGGTACACTTCCACAATTTTCTACCTGGGCCCATCGTCTTGACTTGTATTCTGTTTCCACTGTTTCTGCACCTTTAGCAGTTTCTGCCAAGGCCCAGCTCAAGTATCACTTCCTCTTTGTAACCTTTTCCGGTCCCAGGTAGTATTTCCCTCCTTTGTTTTCCACACCATTTACCTCACATCTCATTTAGTTTCTGCAACAATGCTTTCTATTTATCTCTTTACCCATTTGATTTGCCCACTATCTTGTGGGCTTTCTAAGAGCTATGACTGTAGCTTACTTATTTATTCATTCATTCATTCATTCATTTATTTATTGTGACTTATTTTTTTCTTTGCGTCTCCAGACAAAAACTAGCAAAATGGCTAGAACATAGAAGGTCAATCATAAATGTCTGTGGAGTAATAAACTTCTAATGCCAAACTGTTAAAGTTCTTTTATTTATCTTGTTCTGTCCATTTTTAGAGTCTCACATAGACTACTTCAAAATGTTGTTTCTAAAAGATCTCTGGATATCAAAAATTAACAGTGACCTCAAAGTGAGATTGAATTCCTGACTCTTCTATCTTCCGTGGACTTGGTAGTCTTATTTATTTCTGTAACCATAGCTATTAGTACTCTGTCTGGCACATGCCTATTGCTCAGTAAGAGATTCTAAAGCAGATATTTTCTCTATATTGCTAGCCTAATTCCATAAGTGCTTTCTAGTTCTTTTGAACCATTTGTATTTCCATTACCTACCTGATCCCATCCAGACTTTCATTTTCCTACCTTTCAGGTAAGCCCTGACCTGTGTTCTTTGTAACTCACAGTGTCAGTGGCCTTGGCCAGATAAACAAAGGGACAGCAAAGCTTTGAGAACGGCAATGATAATTACAATTTTCATAGCCTTTATCTTTGTATATTAGCATTTCCTGCCCAGTTTATAGTATATGACATTACTTAGGGTTGAAATGAAGATTTAGTCTATCGGACGTTATGTATGTGTGTGTGTTCTGTATATCAGAGGTGTATATATAAGGAAGTGTTTCGATGTCTTTAATCTTGCATTTTATATTGATGGTTGTAATGAGGAGGATTATATGAATATCTACATTTATAAAGGTAGCCAACAGACTTAAATCAATGAGAGTACTTAATACAAATATGTGATTAAAAATATCATGCCAATGTTTTCTTAGAGTTCCAGCCAAGCAAAAACGCTCGTCTCCTTTTAGATGAAAGGTATACATTGGGTCAATATCTACTCTCTTGGGGCGCCTGGGTGGCTCAGCCGTTAAGCGTCTGCCTTCAGCTCAGGTCATGATCCCAGGATCCTGGGATCAAGCCTCGCATCGGGCTCCCTGCTCTGCGGGAAGCCTGCTTCTCCCTCTCCCACTCCCCCTGCTTATGTTCCCTGTCTCGCTGTGTCTCTCTCTGTCAAATAAATAAATCTTTAAAAACAAAACAAAACAAAACACATCGACTCTCTTGACTTTCACTTCACATATTTATACATCATCAAACATCAGGAGAGTTAGATTTTCACTGCTGGCTGTGGCTATTGTACAAGGACCACAAATGGATCAAGTTAGCCAATGTAGATATTTAAGACATAGTGAACTGGATGACATGAGATACCTGGGCCACCTCCGTGCTCATCTTCTGCTGTCTCAGTTCTATCATCTCAAAAATAAGCGATTTGGATTAAAACATTTACAAGGCTATTCACAAATCACTACATATGTGATTTTTTTCCATTTATTTGTGGGAAAAAACATAACATATCATCATATTAACCAGTTTAAAGTATATAGTTCACTAGTATTAAGTGTATTCACATTGCTGTGAAATAAAATCTCTAGAACTTTTCATCTTGAAAATCTGAAACTCTATACCCACTAAGCAACTCCTTTTTCCTCCCTCTACCCACCTTAACCTTGGTAACCACCATTCTACTTTTTATGATTTTTGACTACCTTAGATATGTTATATAAGTGGAATCATTTAGCATTTGTCTATTTGTGACTGGCTTATTTCTCTTAGCATAATATCCTCAAGGTTTATCCATGTTGTAGCACCTGACAGGATTTTCTTCTGTATTAAGGCTGAAGAATATTCCATTATAGGTGTATACCATGTTCAGTTTATTCATTCATCTATCAGTGGGCATTTGAGTTGATTCCACCTTTTTGAGATTATGGATAGTGCTGCTAGGAACATAGGTGTGCAAAGATTTCTTCGATGCTCTGCTTTTTTAATTTTGGGGGGTATATACCTAAAAGTGGGATTGCTAAGCTATATATTTCTGTTTTTAACTTTTGGAGGAAATTCCATACTGTTTTCCCTAACACTCATACTATTTCATTAGGGTTCCAATCTTTCCACATCCTCGTTAGCACCTGTTATATTCTGTTGAATTGATAGTAGTCATCCATTAGTGAGGTGACATCTCATTGTGATTTTGGTTTTTATTTATCTGGTGATAGTGATCCTGGCTGCTTTTGTATTATCTTTGGAGAAACCCTATTCAAGTCCTTTGTCCATTTTTTTGATCATCTTTTTATATTCTGGATATTAGCCCCTTATCAGATATATGATTTGCAAATATTTTCTCCCATTCTACAGACTTTATTTTCACAGTGGATTGTTTCCTTTGATGCACAAAAGTTTTTAACTTTGCTGTAGTCCCATTTGTCTATTTTTGCTTTTGTTGCCTGTGTTTTTGATGTCATATCCAAGAAATTATTGTCAAGTCCACTATCATGAAACTTCTCTCCTGTGTTTTCTTTTGGGAGTTTCGAATATGTGATTTTTAAAACTTTGTCTTTTTTTAATCAAAGAAGAATGCACTAAAAGAAGAAGAAGAAGAAACTACTCACTTAGTATGCATCATGAAACTAAACAGTAATGTATTTTGACAATGATTAGAATTGTTTTACATTTTTTTGGCTCAGTGATCATGGTTATGACAACTAATCAACTCACTTTGCTGTGCATATTGTAAAACTGTTCTTGAAAGTGTTGACAATCTATTTCAGGACAGGAAAAATGCTTCAGTTGAATTATATATGTCAGGTTGTGGTCACATAAGATGCTTAATTATCCTTATAACAATATTTGTGCATTTCTTCCTCTGTACCTTTATTAAGTACTCTCCATCTTCTCTCTGCTTACTTAAGTTAAGCCTTCTTTTAAGGCCAGATAAAACCCCACACATGATGCTTTCTTCTTTGTTTTCATTATCTGTGGATCTCTTTTCTCTCTGAGTTAGCTCATACTTATTCTTACTGTGCTTAAACTCTCTATACTAACTGTTACCGTTACAGTTTTGTTTTGAAATGAAATAAGTTCAATAAAATGGAAGTTTATTCCTGGGTGGTTGAAGAGGATCTATACTATTATTTTCCCTGAAAGTTCTGTCTCTTAATTGTTAAATTTAAGAATCAAATACCAAAATATTTAGAGTATCCTGAGATGTTATTATTCCTACGATGGCAGCACCATTGATGGAACAAGGTCATAGTTTCAGGGATGGGGCAACAACAGATTGCCACATCAGCTGTAGCCTCTGAGGCACACTAAAATAGAAGCCATGGGTAAATGGGAGCATCTGTTTGGTAGGAGCAGCAACAGGTGCAAAACTAACACTGAAGTAATTGCAGAATGACAAAGAGGAAATAACCCAAAATATTAACACTAGTTATCTTTGAATTATGAGTTCATACATGACTTTTAATTTATCTGGTTCTTTATTTTTGAAACATTTTACAAGAGCCTATATTGTTTAACAGTTAGGAAAAAAGTTAATTGAAAAGGACACAGACTACCAGAAAAGACCCTGAATAGTCAGAGGAATGTTGAAAAAGAAAAGCAAAGCTGGCAACATCACAATTCTGGACTTCAAGCTCTACTACAAAGCTGTAATCATCAAGACAGTATGGTACTGGCACAAAAAGAGACACATAGATCAATGGAACAGAATAGAGAGCCCAGAAATGGACCCTCAACTCTATGGTCAACTAAACTTCGACAAAGCAGGAAAGAATGTCCAATGGACAAAAGGCAGTCTCTTCAACAAATGGTGCTGGGAAAATTGGACAGCCCCATGAAAAAGAATGAAACTGGACCATTTCCTTACACCACACACAAAAATAGACTCAAAATGGTTGAAAGACCTAAATGTGAGACAGGAGTCCATCAAAATCCTAAAGGAGAACACAAGCAGCAACCTCTTCAACCTCAGCCACAGCAACTTCTTCCTAGAAATATCGCCAAAGGCAAGGGAAGCAAGGGCAAAAATGAACTATTGGGATTTCATCAAGATAAAAAGCTTTTGTAGAGCAAAAGAAACAGTCAACAAAACCAAAAGACAACTGACAGAATGGGAGAAGATTTTTGTAAATGACATATCAGATAAAGGGCTAGTATCCAAAATCTATAAAGAACTTCTTAAACTCAACACCCAAAGAACAAATGATCCAATCAAGAAATGGGCAGAAGACATGAACAGACATTTTTCCAAAGAAGACATCCAAATGACCAACAGACACATGAAAAAGTGCTCAACATCGCTCAGCATCAGGGAAATCCAAATCAAATCCTCAATGAGATATCACCTCACACCAGTCAGAATGGCTAAAATTAACAAGTCAGGAAATGACAGATGATGGCGGGGATGCGGAGAAAGGGGAAGCATCTTACACTGTTGGTGGGAATGTAAGCTGGTGCAGCCACTCTGGAAAACAGTATGGAAGATCCTCAAAAAGTTGAAAATAGAGCTACCATATGATCCAGCAATTGCACTACTGGGTATTTACCCCAAAGATACAAATGTAGGGATCCAAAGGGGTGCGTGCACCCCAATGTTTATAGCAGCAATGTCCACAATAGCCAAACTGTGGAAAGAGCCAAGCTGTCCATCGACAGATGAATGGCTAAAGAAGATGTGGTATATATATACGATGGAATATTATGCAGCCATCAAAGGGAATGAAATCTTGCCATTTGCAATGACGTGGATGGAACTGGAGGGTTTTTTTTTTTTTTTTTTTTAAAGATTTTATTTATTTGTTTGACAGAGAGAGACACAGCGAGAGAGGGAACACCAGCAGGGGGAGTGGGAGAGGGAGAAGCAGGCTCCCCGCCGAGCAGGGAGCCCGATGCGGGACTCGATCCCGGGACTCCAGGACCATGACCTGAGCCGAAGGCAGGCGCTTAACGACTGAGCCACCCAGGCGCCCCAGGAACTGGAGGGTTTTATGCTGAGCGAAATAAGTCAATCAGAGAAAGACATGTATTATATGACCTCACTGATATGAGGAATTCTTAATCTCGGGAAACAAACTGAGGGGTGCTGGAGTCATGGGGGGAGGGAGGGATGGGGTGGCTGGGTGATAGACATTGGGGAGGGTATGTGCTATGGTGAGTGCTCTAAATTGTGTAAGACTGTTGAATCACAGACCTGTACCTCTGAAACAAATAATACATTATAAGTTAAAAAAGAAGAAGAAGAAGAAGAAGATAGCAGGAAGGGAAGAATGAAGGGGGGAAATCGGAGGGGGAGACGAACCATGAGAGACTATGGACTCTGAGAAACAAACTGACAGTTCTAGAGGGGAGGGGAATGGGGAGATGGGTTAGCCTGGTGATGGGTATTAAAGAGGCCATGTTCTGCATGGGGCACTGGGTGTTATATGCAAACAATGAATCATGGAACACTACATCAAAAACTAATGATGTAATTTATGGTGATTAACATAACATAATAAAAAAATTAAAAAAAGAAAAAAGAAAAGGACATAGAGAGTGAAGGAATTAATAGGTTTCATAAAAAAGAACTTAGGATCACATTGTTTTACTACTCTTCAGAGAATAGAAATTTTTATTGAATAGTGATAGAGAGATAGAAAGAGTGTGTGTGTGTCTGTTGGGATGGTGAAGAATAGAGTTGTAACTGGAGGTTGCTAGGATTTCAGTGATTATTTTGTGTTAGTAAGGGCTCAGTTACCTGAATTTCCTCCTTATACTGGTATTTTGGGAAAAACAAGTTTAAATGTCTCCTGAGTCTCTTCATATAAATTGTAAATTCTTAAAATTAAGGCATAATTAAGACCCAATAATTTTTAAACTCTAAATACATAGAGCCTGAGGGAATGAGTTTCTTAATTTATTTTACAATAAATATTGAATACAACTCTATCAGTTGGGGTCCATTCCAAGGAGAGAAAACCACACAGTAATTAGAACAGAGAAAGCTTAATATAAAGAATATTCACTATAACGGGATTGCTGTAATGAGGGGCAGAATAGTAAGAAATGAAAAAAACTCTATAGAGTACAGGATGAGAAAATGCAAGGGTAGGGAAGTACTCTCCAAAACCCATGGCTAAAATAGGGCCCCCAGGAAGATGCTTCCTCCCCAACAGGATGGGATCCAAGCCTTGTTGCACATGGCTCATTGGATATCAGAGAAGATCCTGAGGGGCTGTATTGACAGAAATTGCTAGAAATATGCCCCCTTGGTTGGCAAGAAATCCACTTTCTAGGGCATCATGGAAAGTCAATCATCAGAGGGTGTCTGTCCATAGACATCTACTACAAAACCACATGAGAGACGTTCAAGGGGAGGTTGACAGCCACTGGGTGCTGCTATTCTTCATGCGCTGTAGGAACCAGGTGCTGGAGAAGCTGTGCCCCATGGAGATAGTCTGATGAAAGAGCACACTGGAACCAGGAAAGAAACTCCTTCTACTTCCAGTGTCTCTCCTCTCTTTCCTGACAAATCTTTACATTCTGGAAGCTATTTAAAGAGTCTTTCTTGGGATGTGTGGGTGGCTCAGTGGATAAAGCATCTGCCTTTGGCTCAGGGTCCTGGGATCAAGTCCTGCATCGGGATCTTCTGCACAGCAGGGATCCTGCTTCTCCCTCTGCCTTCCACTGCCCCTGCTTGTGCGCTCTCTCTCTCTCTGACAAATAAATACATAAATAAATAAAATCTTTAAAAAATTATATACATATAGAGAAAAATCTTAACATATTATATTATTATATAATATTATATATTAATAATATTTTAACATATATATATTTTCTGAGAGCAGGCAATGAATAGTGAATTTGGAGTTGAAAGATATTAAATTGATAACTGGCACAATCACCATGTTGCAGAGAACAGGTGTTTATTTTAGGATCCTTTTAAATTGTCATTTACTTGGTTGTTTTTCTGGATTTTAAGAGAGAATTTTAATAATTAAAGAGATATACAGCATTTTCTATGTCTGAAAAATTATTCAAAGCTTTTAATAGGCTAAAAGGTGAGCAGCATATACTTTTAGGGGGCGTAAGGAAACAAAGACCACCCTGGCTTTATAAAGGGGAATAATTCTAAAAGTGTGTTTTCTAGACTAACAGTTTTAACATGACCTGGAAACTTAAGAGAAATGCAAAATCTCAGGCTCCATCCAATGCCTACTGAGTTAGGAACTCTAAGGGTGGGTCTTAGGAGTTGGTATTTTAGCAAATCCTCTAGGTTGATCTGATCTGTGCTAATAATGTTTGGGAATCAGTCATCTAGGGTAAAGTTCTTACTTCAATTTAGTATTTACTATTGAATAAAAGTTCCAGACTTAACGAAGTTACATGTTAAGTGTAGAATTTTTTTAGTCAACAAATCTATTACATGGAACAGATAACCCCAAAAGTTTATAGTCTTCATAAAAACAAATAAAACAATTTTTCTTAACCACACACGTCTGTTTCCATACTTTCTTAATGTAAGAATATTTGACATGTTAATTTACATGACTATAAGATGGAAACACTATACAGCCTATAAAAATAAGAAACAAGCTAAATAAAGTTAAAATTATATCTAGTAATCAATGTTAGCTTCCTTTGAATCAAACATAAATCTGACTCACTCACTCATCATTTACTAAGATCAGTAAAATCTTTGACATTGTTGGCCTTTTATATTTGTATGAAAGTTGTATTATTTATTTATTTATTTATTTTTTAAAGATTTTATTTATTTATTTGTCAGAGAGAGAGAGCACAAGCAGGGGAAGTGGCAGGCAGAGGGAGAAGCAGGTTCCTCACTGAGCAGGGAGCCAGGTGCGGCACTCGATCCCAGGACCTGGGATCATGACCTGAGCCCAAGGCAGACCCTTAACCCATTGAGCCACCCAGGCATCCCTGAAAGTCATATTTTAATGGTTTGGAAATTATAATTTTTATTTTTATTTTTTAATTTAATTTAATTCAAGGTAGTATTGTTTTCAGGAGTAGATTTTAGTGATTCATCACTTACATGTAACATCTGGTGCTCATCCCAACAAGTGCCTTCCTTAATACCCATCACCCATTTAGCCCAGCCCCTCACCTCCCTCTAGCAACCCTCGGTTTGTTCCCTTAACTATAGTCTCTTATGGTTTGTCTCCCTCTTTGTTTTTATCTTATTTCATATTTCCTTCCCTTCCCCTTTCCCCCTTCCCTTCATCTGTTTTGTTTCTTAAATTCCACACGAGTAAAATAATATGATATTTGTTTTTCTCTGACTGACTTATTTTGCTTAGCATAATACACTCTAGTTCCATCCACATTGTTGCAAATGGCAAGATTTCATTTTTTGATGGCTGAGTAATATTCCATTGTGTAAATATACCACATCTTCTTTATCCATTCATCAGTCGATGGACATTTGGGCTCTTTCATAAGTTGGTTATTGTTGATAGTGATGCTATAAACATCAGGGTGCATGTACCCCTTTGAATCAGCAGTTTTTTATCCTTTGGGTAAATACCTAGTAGTGCAATTGCTGGGTCATAGGGTAGCTCTATTTTTAACTAAAATATTTCTTTTTTTTTTTAAAGATTTTATTTATTTATTTGAGAGAGAGAATGAGATAGAGAGAGAGAGCCTAAGAAGGGGGAGGGTCAGAGGGAGAAGCAGACTCCCCGCTGAGCAGGGAGCCTGATGCGAGACTCGATCCCGGGACTCCAGGATCATGACCTGAGCCGAAGGCAGTGGCTTAGCCAACTGAGCCACCCAGGCGCCCTTGTCAAAATATTTCTTAATTGTGGGGTTCTCTGTAATAAAATTATAAGCCAGTGAATACAGATACCAATAATTTTTATTTAAAACAAAGACCACATGAAATAGTGCTGGAACCAAATGGAATTGAAATGAATTTCAAGGGGTTCATCTGGATCCAGTCATGGAGTGTTTGAGTCTGCAAACTGGCACAAATAATGATCAGACTTGAATTCCTTGATCTTTGGTTTTTACTGAACCAGAAGCAAGAATTGCATAAGATATAGGAGTAAAGAATGAGTATGAGTAAAGAAAACAGTAGAGTTTCACAGCTCTTCCATATGTCTCTAATTCCTCACAAAGACATGGCAGACCTATTGTGTTCTCTTACAGTTAATGCCTTCCAAGTAAGGATAATCACAGAAGTTAAGAAGCAATGACATTAATATGGTAAAGAGGCCACCTTATCATTCAAGAAAAATCCCAGCTGCTTCACAATTACATACTCAAGGATCCTAAGTTGTACTGTGTCACCAGCCATGGCCTTCAAAGGGCCATACATTAATAAGAATTTCTGATATTTGTACAATGATATATCAAAACATCTTTATGAATAAACAGATTTGAGATTCTGGTTAAGAACATAACTTGAGTCCAATGTCATGAATTTGAAACTCAACTCTATTAACCTACCTAATGACCGTGGACAAGTCGTTAATATTCCTGAGGCTTAGTTCCTCATACACATAATGAGATAAAAATAGTACTTCTCTGAAAGTGTTGCTGGAATGATAAAACCAGTTGACATTTGTAAAGGTTTAAACAATGCCTGGCATAAAAGAAGTCTTCAAGAAATGTTCACTATTGTACAATATAACCCAAATGATAACAATTACCCTGAATTCCAGACTCTACCATTTCACAGACAAGGAAACTGAGAGAGGGGTTATGCACAACCTAAGAAAATAAAGATATAAAGTGAAAAGGCAGAACAGGGAAAACTCAGAGTTTCTAGGCCAGGTGATTTTGCCTTAATAACATTCATCCTCTTTCTATCAAAATTATGCAGGGGTTTTTGTTGAGACCTATTAATCCCCAGGGAAGGAAAGAGTCAAAAGATAAATGGAAATCAAGAGTAGTTTGATAGGAAATTAATTAATTGTACAATTATAAAACTTGCAAATTTGTAGTTTGAACAAAAGCCTTTCTACAAAAAAATTATTTTAACCAATATGGGTGCTTAAGTGTTGTGCAGAATACAATAATTTGTTATGTTTCAAAGTTTCTAAATCCCAAAGACAAAATCTAAGTCAATGTAGAACATGATATATGCCCCTGATTGGTGCATGATAGTATAAAGAGAGTCAAGAGATGTGGGCAATTGTTTCAGTTTAGGAGAATTAAGGATAAATTTTTATTTGAATTTGGTTTTGAAGACTGAATAGATACAATATGAGCAGGAAGAGAAAATAGCATGAACATATGTTGGCCACATGTACAGAGAAAATAGAAATGGAATGGAGAACTACAGAGGAAGAGAAAGAAAGAAGAAGGAGAAAAGATTGAAAGAATGATGGATGGAATATAAAGAAGTAAGAGAAGCAGGAGGAACCGGGGAATGAATATCTCTTGAAGTATTAATCAAAGAAGTTTTCTCAGGTTATACATTACCATTATTTTGGATGGCATAGGTTTCTCTTATTACTGCTTCTTGAAGAAATCATTAGCTAAAAAAACAGAACAAAACAATACAAAAAGCACTCTTCTAAATTCTCCAACTTCCATTTAAATTGCATTAGTTTCTCTGTGAATGGGGCAGCCACTGTAGTTTTTTCAAGGAAATATTTTGATTGACTATAAGGGTCTTGGACAGAGTAATGATGAGCCTTTGTAGTTCTCGAATTCCCATTGTCCACAAATAATATATAATGGGCTAGTTCAAGATTTCTCTAGCTCTTACTTAGACCCCCTTGGGCTATTGCTATCTTTATGCAAAGTGTCACTGTTGCTATATATATATATATATATATATATATATATATATATATATATA
>NC_058403.1:16449922-16521966 GCF_002201575.2 Neomonachus schauinslandi
TATATATATATATATATATATATATATATATATATATATATATACACATATATATATATATATGGCTTATCTGCCATATATATATATGGCAGATAAGCACTGTCCTTTGTAGAAACTGCATGCCATAAATACATATGAAGTATCCAGATATTGGATAGAGATTTTATTTTATTTAACAGAAGGAAAAAGAACTAGCAAAAACAAATGAGAATGGGAGTATGAAATCAGAAAGTCATAAATGTATTGACCTGACTTTGCATTAGCCAGATTGCCTTGGATGCAAATAGCAGAAAACTCTGACTACACTAGACTAACATTATATTAAGGGAGGTTATCATCATATATCCCCAGGTATAAAGAGGCTCCAGCCATGGTAGTTGAAAGATCCAGCTCCATTTTGCTCTAGTTATCTTGGCTTTTTACACCTCCTTGTGTAGTCTTTACCCTCAGGATGATATCAGTGTGGCTTCCACTGTTCCAAGTCTCAATTACAGACATGCAACATCCAAAGGAAGATATATCCTTTCTTAAGCCTGTGGAAACCCTACTTAAAGTGATTCAGTGTAGCTAACTCAGGATCCCTTCTGTTTCCCTCCTCCATACTCCAAAGCAACCTTGTAAGTATAAATACCTAGGAGAGAAGCTAGGAAATATATGCCCAACTTTTATTCAGGAAAGTCAGCTCATACATTGTATTTTGCAACCTCAAGTTGAGAACGTTTTTAGTGGGCAGGTATGTAGCAGAAAATGAATGCTGTTTCTGCTCAATATTCTTCTCCTCTTCTGCGGTAAGAATAGCTGGCCACCATGTCTACCTGGCTTAAGATTCCCTAGTTTCTCAGATACACTGGGTCTGGTTGCTATGTGACTAAATTCTGGGCAATTTGTGATAAAAGTAGAAGTGGTGTGAGTAACTTCTGGGAAGTTTTCTTAAAGGGAGTGATTTGCCCTTCTCCTACTCTTGTCCTCCTTTCTGCTAGAGGATGGTGACATGATGGATGGAGTTGGAGCAACCATCTTAGACCATGAGGTGAAAGTTCTGTGCTTAAGATACAAATCAAGATAGGCATTTCCTCTTTCCTGTTAATGTCCAGCTTCCATACAGGCTGTGATCTAACTACATTTGTGTGAGAGAAAAATAAAATCCTGTGTTGTTTAGGCCACATTATTCGAGGCTTGCTGTCTTTGATTTCTTAACCTAGTAGTAATTAATATTTATGAAAATATTAAGGAGAAGCAAGCAGGTAAATGATCAACTTCTACTTAACAAAACCAAATCTTTAGTACCCCCTTGCAACTTACAATAGAAGACTTTATTCAGTATACATGCACTACTATTTTTGATTACTTCAATTTATTGTTAAAGAAAACAATTATTATGGGAACAGTATCATCTTGAATGATAATCATTCCAGAAATCAGTGATGCAATGTAAAGCATTTCAGATCATCATTTTATAGGATCCTATTTGAAAGTTGAGGAAAATATCTGTTGTTTCTTACAAGTGAAAAATTTCTAATCTCAAAGCAATTATGTGGTACATTGCACAAGCAACGTTTTCTCTTGATAATTTTAATCTTAATGTGTATTTTCCCTGAATAAGCTTCATGTTGATTTTGGTCCCGGTTGCAACATATTTTGCTAATGAATTGGACAAAGCTATATAGCAAATAGCTATATTAAATTAAAGTATAAACTAATAAATGTTTTAATAGTAGTTTAATAACTGATTAAATTGATTTTCATTCTATGAGCAATGATACAAATTTAATGAATTCTTGTTCTTGCAAAAATTTCAGATTTATTTAAAAGTAAGCTTTTATTATTACTTATATCATCCTTACATAATAGAAGTCTGGTTATGTGACAGTGTATTTTAAATATCGTGGTGGGGAACGATTACCCAGTACCTAATGTTATATGTATGAATTTGATAACATAGAAATTATTTCTTCTTTCTAAAGTATTTTATAAAATTATCTTGTTTAAACCAGTATGCTTTGTCACTGTAAACATTATTTTTTTAATATTTTATTTATTTGCTAGAGATAGTGCAGGCAAGAGAGAGTGAGTGAGAGTACAAGCAGAGGAGCTGCAGGCAGAGGGAGAAGCAGGCTCCCTGCTGAGCAAGGAGCCTGATGCAGGACTCGATCTCAGGGCCCTGGGATCATGACCTGAGCTGAAGGCAGCCACCTAACTGACTGAGCCACCCAGGCATCCCCACTGTAAACATTTTTAAGAAATAATAAAAATATATCACAATTTTCAAATGTGAGCCCAACTGTGTACTGTTAAGTTATCATGAATCACTTGAAGGAATAAGTAGGAATACAACTAGGCTAGCCAGATTTATCAAATAAAAATACATTGTATTTTTTGTATTTTATCAGGCAATTGTAAGTACTGACCCTTAATAAGTTTAACATTTGATTAGTGTGACCCGGCCAATTGCTTCATATTTCCAGATTAAAAAGCATTAGTTCAAAGGGGAAAGGAAGTGAATTATCATTTACTAAATTTAATGTCAGGCAATCGTTGTATGTGGAACTTTTAGAACATAGGTTTCTGGCTTGATCACAACCCTATGTGATAGGTAGTGGCATAGCTTATACATACAAGAGACATCTAAGATAATCTATTCACGCATTTATATTAATTATCCAAAGTCTACAGAGAGAAAGCAATGAACTTGGCATTTGCACCCACCTCCATTGGACTCCAAAGTCTTTTGATTTCTGAACAAAGAAATAGCCATTGTTCTTTGAGTTCTTTTTTTCTTCTCTGCCACCCTTCTGTATGTCTCAGGAGACTGGCATTTGTGAATATAAATCAGTGGCTCCCTTGTTCTTTGGCATCTGATTACATCCAGCTAGTGGGAGTTACCAGCAGGTGATTAGGAAGACTGACCCCAGGTTTTAATAATTTACCATGGATAATCCTTTTTTGAATAGGGAAAACTGCAGGGATATGAGTAGACTATGGAGGAAAGAAAGGAATTGGGGTATGTCTGTCCTTGGGGTGACACTGGATGAAGGTAGATATTGTTATATCAAAGTTCTCTTTGAGATGCTGTCATTTAACACATTGGTAAATAATTGTATACTCATATTATTCATGATAGAATGATATGATTTAAAGCAAGTAAAAAAATAAAAAAATAAAAAAGCAAATGAACTAGTTCTCAGGGGACCTTTTGTCTAGTGTGGAAGATTTAGAATAGATTTTTACAAACAGTAATAAATATTATTTCAACCTATAATAAATGTTTTGAAGAAAAGCTGCGAATGAAATGAGCAATTAAAACACAGGAGTTTGATTTAGAAAGCGGGTATGCAGGACAGTCATTCCTGAGTTCCTGTCATTTATTCTCAGGCCACAAGGATGAATAGAATTGGTTAACAAAGAATGGGAGAGGCAGTATTCAAGGGAGAGTCAAGAAACAATAGAGATGAAGGGAAATACTGTAGTGGTGCTGTGGTTAAAGACATAAGCCACAGGGAAGAGATCACATAGATTTATTTTGGTGGGTGAGTGTGGGGAAAATAGAAGTTCAGTTATATGCAACAAAAGTTGGATATACAGGCCTAGAATTTTAAATGAGAGTGAGTATGGAGATATAGATGACAAAGAATAATCATACTGAGAAACAGATAAAAAACAAACATGTGTATTCTAAGTTTTAGCACAAAATCTTTGACAAATAGTTTTAAAGCTTTCAAGAAGCATAATGTTTATTCTTCTAGACTCCCCAGAGGAAAGGTTTAAGTGGAACCATAATGAGCCTGAAAATTTTGTCAGTCCAATCACAAGAAGCAATGGAAGCAATATTGCTGAGTCTCTAGCTCATCATCTGAGATGAACTATAACCCATCAACAAATCAGATATCTTGGTCTCTTTGATCTTGCCATGCTTTCCAAAGCCAAGTCTACATGGTGCTACGCAAACGTTTAGTCTGGGTTCAGAAGTGTCTAGCACCTCTCTACACAGTAGCAAACTAATATCTTTGAGGAAAGAAATGATAGCATGGGTGGCCCCAGCTGCATATTCAAACTGGAATTAATATCCCCAGAGTTCTTTGAAGCCCTGACTTTCATAACATAAACAAACAGGGGAAGATATCAGAAGTTGCAACCAGTAAGATGTAACTTAATTTAAAAAATTACCAAAGAAAGTCAAGCTGTTTAAGTAAATATGCAATGAAAATAAACACATGAAGATAAGTGAGCAAAAGCAGTCAAATTAATGTCTCTTTTATAATGGTTTATTATCAAACACAGTAAACACAAATACACACATACACTCATAGACATGCACACATGCACATACACACCTACACACACAAACAGCGTTTTTAGCTGAGACTTGGAACAGTCCTGGGTAAATAAATGGCCCACACAAGAATTGGAAGATTGGAGGATAGAAGAGTTTAGAATTAGACTGGATCATAGATTGGGTCTGAACCTAAGGAACCAGAGCCTGATGGAGGTTATTAATTTGAACTTTAATACAACAAATACTGGCCAGCATAGCTGACTTTAGTAGGCATGAAGAAGGTCCAATTTAAGGAAAGCCTATCCAAATAGACAGTGACATGTATAAATTGAATTTCCACACAGATCATAATGGGGATGATTATCATAAAGTAGCAGAGTGTCAGACACTTGATAGAAGTATAGGATTAGGACCTTAGTTTTAGGAAGATACCAGGAGGAATAAGATGCTTTGATTCAGGCTCAAAGTATACAACAGAAGACCACTAGGCAGAAGTGAGGTGTACATCTCATCTCTGGAAATAGGCATTAGTACAAGTATTGAAATACAGCAAGAAGTTAAGGGGGCCTATATTGCCAAAAATAAGGGGTAAGTTTGAGTTACTCATCTTACTCCTGAATGGCCATTGTTTCCATCCTAAAGATGGAAGAGAACCAAAGCTATAAATGAGAGCTCAGTGCTTCAGCCTCTGATAAAGAAGTCTGCAGAGATTGGGTGTCAGTCTGGGTCTAAGTGGTAGCTTGTGTTAAAGTGACCAGAAACTAAAATAAAAGGATTTAATCACTTTATTCATTAATTAATGTTGATAGATAGGAATAAAATTATGGATAAGCATATAGACATACAGATATATTCATTTATATCTTAAGCTAGTTGATTAAATGTAAAGCATTTATCACAGTCTCTCAAATATTAGCTAGTACTTTTATGTATCTAATGCTTAAAATGTCTCTAAGACAGGAAATGACAAATGTTGGCGAGGATGCAGAAAAAGGGGAACCCTCTTACCCCCTGTCGGTGGGAATGCAAGCTGGTGCAACCACTCTGGAAAACAGTATGGAGGTTCCTGAAAAAGTTAAAAATAGAGCCACCCTACAACCCAGCAATTGCACTACTAGGTATTTACCCCAAAGATACAAATGTAGTGATCTGAAGGTGCACCTACACCCCAAGGTTCAAAGCAGCAATGTCCACAATAGCCAAACCGCTGAAAGAAATGAGATGTCTATCGACAGATGAATGGATAAAGAAGATATAACAAGTAGTGGCCAGCATAGCTGACCTGAATAGGACTGCAAGAATGTAGAGCCAGACAGAGCTGAAGGATGAAAGGAATCTCAAACCAAAATTGCCACTTGGAGGGAAGAGTTGTCTTATCTCATGGATCAGATCCATTTTGGACCATTGTGTAAGCAAGAAATAATCTTTTATCTTGGTAAACCATTAAAATTTCAGGGCTATTCACCCTACTCTGAACCCTGAAAGTCTTAAATTTTATTATAAAAGGAATATATTATCTATAAATTGTTTTAATAAGAACAAATTCATCTTTTTGTATTTGAAGTGGCTTTTAAATAAATATATCCAGTTTATAATACAGGAAGGAAGTTTCCAGTTACATTAAATAAACTATCTATAAATTCTAAATGATCAGGTAAGGACTATTTTTGAAGTAATATTAAAAAAATATATAGGGGGCTCCTGGCTGGCTCAATCGGTAGAGCATGTGACTCTTGATCTTGGGGTCATAAGTTCAAGCCCTACATTGTGCCTAGAGGTTACTTTAAAAATAAATAGCATGCAAAAATTTGTTAATAAACACAATGTCAAAGACAAGTGATTGACTAAGGAAAAATTTGCAATGCTTGAAATACAATAAAGACTTTCTATAAGTAGTTAAGAGACACAAATAATAGAAAAACTGTAAGGGATGTTTACCACTACAAGACCACATGAGAGGCAAAAAGACCTCAAATGTATGAAAGCATAAACCTTCAAAAGTAGTCAAAGAATTAAGTGGAAAATGAAACATTTTCAGCTCACTTCTACCTATGAAAAAAAGTCAATTTTTTCTTCCCCCACTATTCTCAGTGCCAAAGTGCTATCTTTTAATCACACTACTAGTACTTAATGATTTATTGCAATAAATGATTATTGAAAAATATGGGAATATTCCTAATGCCCATTAGTGGAATAGAGATTGAGTAAATTATGGCATATCTTTATTATGTAATATTGTGTAGCTTAAATAAGAACAACAATGAGCTATCATATTAATGTGGAGGCATAGTCATAAATTATATTAATGAGTAAACAAAAACCAACATACAAAGAAAAATCTATAGTATAATCCTATCTTTGTAAATCATAATGCAAAACAAATGAAAACATTTACAGGAGTATGTACCTATGTGTGTGTAGTGAGGTATATGTGTGTATACATTTATTGATGCATTCCAGGGCCATTCAGGGCCTCAGAGGTTCTGGGCAATATTAGAATTCATCAGTGAAACAAAAGAGAAAAAGCCCTGAATGTGGAAAATACAGACAGTAACAACAAAACCAGTGAAAGTAAAATGTAGAGTACAATAGAGAGTGAGATGTGCTATAAAAAGGAGGTAAAGCAGTATTGAAGAAGGGAAGCTTTGGGGGAGCTAGGAGTTACTATTTTGAATGCAGTGAAGAGGATTCATTTCAGATCACATTAGAGGGATGGGGCCTCGGCAGATGCTAAGACATGGGAACTAGGCAAAGCAAAGCCTGATCAATAACGATAAAAGTTTACAATCATCATAGACCACTTAAGATTGTGAATTCTTCCTTAAAAAATGGTAAACTGAAGGCACATCTCAAGAAACTACATGCTCTAAGACCCTTAAAATAACTGAAGACTGTCTGAAACAATAACAAAATTTTAGCAAGAAAAAGATTCTATAAATTATCCTTTTGAAAAGAGAGATAAAGAGAAAATAACTAGATCTGTTACAATATTACAAAATGGTAAAAGTGTTATAAAGCAATTTTATCCTAAAGATTTTTTTATGGAAAATAGAATATAAATTTAACAAATGGCTGTCATCTCTTCTTATTTAGATGTGGGGGGATGGAGTAATTGGGTAATAGGTATTAGGGAGGGCACTTGATGTAATGAGCACTGGGTGTTATATGTAACTGATGAATTACTGGACTTTACATCTAAGACTAATGATACACTATATGTTAATTAATTGAATTTAAATAAAATAAGTTATAAAAAAAGAACACTGTAACTTTTAAATGTAAATAAATTAAAGTCAGTAGAACAAAATGAAAGTGATAATATAGTAGAGTAAATAAGTTAAAGTGTTGATAGTTTAAAAAAAATCTAATTAAAAGTAACTTAACCTTTAGAGAACATATATTGTCTCACTTAACTTGAAAGTTCATTGAGGTCAGGCTTCAGGCAGGGTTTCATCAAAGCGCTTGCTTGGTGTCCCATTTTTCTTTGGGTACTTCTTTCCTTATTAGTTTGAATTTGGTCTCACCTTAGCTTCTTTCAAGGTAGCAGAATAGCTAAAGCAGTTGCATCATTTACATTTATAAACCCCAAACACTGTCCAGAAGAAGGAAAAGTTCCCTTTCAACAACTTGGCTCTAGTCTGATTGAAGTAAGTCAGATTGAGTGTCCAACACTGAACCAATGATCCCAAGGGGATAATATTTTATGGGTTGTCTCAGACCATCAGGTTCCATCCCTGAAGCTGAGAGAAGAGTGAATGAAACACAAAAACCTCATGACTCCTACACAGTGGGGGGTTGGTGGAATGGATGCCAGGAAGTCAACTAACCATGCCCAATAAAATTAACATTTAGAACCAGTAAGTAGCAAAAACAGCTTTATGGAAAGCACAAATTAAAGAGGAGAAAGACTAGAGGAACTCTCCCAGAGAGCAGAAGGAATTAATTGGAAACAAGAGATTATTTGGTACATAGAAAAATAGATCACAAAGAGACAAACTGCAAATGAGAAAACAGAATACACAAAACAAAAATGGCAATCAAGAGCATAATGGAAGAAAACTTTCCACATTAGAAAGAGAATTCAGATAGGAAAACAGAAACTAACAAAATACAGTGGGGTAAAATTGTTAAAATCTCAATGGAAAGAAATGATCAATATCTCTAGAAGAAATCATTCCCTAATGAGTAGAAATTAGGCACTATACTATATATATTTCCATACATGACCTTATTTAGTTTCGATCCTCACTATTATAAACTGTGAGGTAAGTCCTATCATCTCCACTTGGCGCTTGATGAAATTGAAACTGCAAAGGATTTAAACAACACAACTGATAGAATTGCCAAGCTTCCATTTGAACCTAAGCCCACCCAAAACCAAAATCTGCATGCTTTCAATTATATCATTTAAGAAAGTGAAATGAAAGAACAGCTTGCCAGAAGTTTGCATAAAAAATAGAACTCTGTTACAACACTGTTGCTGTTGATGTGAACTTGCAATGACCATGGAAAATAAATACTCATTATATAGATAAGGGAATAGGAACACTGTCCTCTCCTCTTCTCACTGAGTGACTTTCCACTAACATGAGCCAAAACTGGTTTTTAACTAATCCACACTCAGCAAATGAATAGTGTCCTAAAGTGAAAGAATCCTCTCCTCTGTGTTCCTTATAATAGACGTACCTAACAGACAGGTAAATAGTCATAGACTTCTCTGCAACTAATAAAAGGATATATTCAGTACTATTAAGACAAGTTAAAACATGGTAGTGGAAAGATATTTTAGCAGAACTATTTCTAACGATTTCCAACTGCCAAACCACTAGCTTCCTTTAATTTGGGCTTTCCCTTGTTAACGCACAACATTCTTAGTGGTTGGAAAATGTTCAAAGAAAAACTAAGAGAGAAAAAAATATATAAGTATAAAAAATTTCTTTTTTTTAATGCCAAAGAGCAAAAAAAAATAATAAAATCTAAACAGACATAATCTAAACAGACACAAGTTTTGGTGCAAAAGAAGATGAGATATAATATTCTTCCTCTTTCCCAATCCACCAGCTACAATGCATTGGCTTGGGGAGGAAAGTCTTGGCATAGGATGCAAGAGTTTGCTTGTGGTGGTGGGTTACCTAGTATTAACACTGACATTGAATGAAGTCTTTTTTCTGAGTTACCATATTGTGATTAAGTAATGTTTATTGTATACAGACCATTCATTGAAACCAAACCAAACCAAACCAAACCAAAAAAACCCCACAAAACTATTCAACATCAATTGCATGTGTTGTGGGTTGAATCCTATCTCCCATCCCGACCAATTCCTTAGTACCTCACAATGTGACTATATTTGGAAATAGAGCCATTGTAGATGTGGATTGTAGATTGTAGATGTAATTAGCTAAATGAGGTTGAAATCCTACTGGAGTAGGGTGGGCCCCTAATCCAATATGACTGGTGTTCCATACAAAGGGGAAATTGGAATTAGACATACAAGGAGAACATTATGTGAAGACGAAAGCAAAGATAAAAATAATACAGCAGAAGCCAAGGAATGCCAAAGATTGCCAGGAAACCTCCAAGAGCTAGGAGAGAGGTGTGGAACCAATTCTCCCTCACAGCCATCAGAAAGAACCAACTCTATTGACATTTTGGATCTGGGACTTCTAGGCTCCAGAACTGGTAGGCAATAAATTTCTGTGTCTTAGCACCCAATCTGTGGTCCTTTATTATGTTAGCCTGAGCAATCAAATACAGTATTTAACATACTATTCCTTGGGGAAGGGGGTGTTTATACTAAGATGATTCATAGATGTAAACAACGGACCACAATGCAGGTGTAACCAACAAATGTACTCTCTGGGTGAGAAAAAGAGGAGTGAACTGGAGAGAAAAACTGAGAGGCCATTAGCTGTACACTCTGGCCAAAGAATGTGTTCAGGGGCCCGTATCTTTTTTTTAAGATTTTATTTATTTGACAGAGAGAGACACAGCGAGAGAGGGAACATAAGCAGGGGGAGTGGGAGAGGGAGAAGCAGGCTTCCCGCTGACCAGGGAGCCTGATGCGGGGCTCGATCCCAGGACTCTGGGATCATGACCTGAGCCAAAGGCAGACGCTTAACGACTGAGCCACCCAGGTGCCCCAGGGGCCCATATCTTTAATCACTTTTAAGATCAGGCTGTTGCGGTTTTTGGCATAATAAGCTTAGTGGGCAGTGAAAAGCCAAAGAGCTTTTCAGGGGACTGTAAGTATATTTGAGATGGTGACAAACAAAACAAAATATCAACCTATATAAGTACCACCACAAAATGAAAACCAATACAATTTTGATTGGATATATATACATGTAACATGTGAACTTGGTTAATTATGAAATTGATATTCAAGAGAAGTTTATAAAAATTGAAAAGTATTTGAAGGTTAGATTATGTTTGATTCAGCATGAACTGCCATGGTTGTATGATAATTATTAAGAAATAAAAACCAAGCACAAATTAAACATAACTCATTCATAGTTCAAATAGCAATTTCAAAGGAAAAATTACACAAAATTCTGTGAACACTTTACAGCACACATTGATATTTGATTTGAAGTGTGGTTGTTTTAATATGCATATATATGGTATTACAAAGGATATCTAAAAGTAACAATGCCTAGAACAGAAGTGGCTCTTAAAATGGAGCATATCTGGGGTCAAAAGGAATATTCAGTAATGAAGCTCTTCTTATAGACTTGTGAAAAAATACTTAAAAATACTTAAAAATGCTAACATTTTACAAAGCACGTAAATTATTAGCAAACAGGAAATGGTTCACCTTAACCCATATGATAAGGATTTTAATATTTTCAAGTAAAAGTTATAAAATAAATAATTCACAGTGATGATAAGTAGAGCATAGGGACTATAGTCAATAATATTGTAATAACTATATGGTGACAGATGGTTAACTACATTTATTGTGGTGAGCATTTTATAATGTACACAATTGTCAAATCATGTTTTTGTATACCAGAAATTGTTATATTATGTCAACTATACTTCAATTAAAAATAAGAAAAGAGATTGAAAACATAAGATATTTGTATAAACTTTAAATGAAAAAATGAAAATTTTCATGGATTTTTTTTTTATATTTCAGCAAGACAGCTCCTCAAAATCTCCCCAGATTTTAAATCAATGTGACATGTGGCAAAATAAGAAATCAAGATTTGTTTCCTAGAGTGATTTTCAGTGAAAAAATGTTGACTTTCCAAATTTAACAGAAAGGCTAGAAGACATCCTAGACTATTTCAATTGACTGAACTTCATGTTCTTTGAATGTTTCTTGTTACTAATATTTTCATCAAATCAAGTATTTTGATTTGAAGAAAGTTGTTTTTGTCTCCTTTCCAGAAGTGTTTTCTTTGATTAAAATAATGCTGATCATAAGTATTTATGAGTATTGTGGCCTTAAAAAATTGTCATTGATATTTGGATTGGCTCTCAATCCCCATTTCGTCTTCCTTCTATTTGAAGGTTAAACAGTGTCTCCAAGCTTTCTTGAAGCTTGGCTATTGCAAGTGCATTAGGGTCATCTAGGCAGAGGCCCTCAAGCCAAACCAGAAGGCAGGTTATGACAAATAGACAATCTCCCAGCAACTCCTTAATGATGTTGCTCCTTTGAAAGATCCAAGAGGTAACAGGGTTCATTCTTCAGCAATCTGGTGTCAGTAAAAAGAGGCTTATTGATCTGGCTCCCTTTCTGTTAGAATGAGGCTTTAGAAATTCATTTTTCAAGTTCTTAGTGTTGAAACGAATATGACTTCAATGGTGGCCATAAACACATAGCTTCCCTTTTGGATCCATTTTAGAACTTACTCCTTCAACTCCTCCAGTGCTTATACATCTACACCTAGTTCCTACTTACGTCCCTTTTTCCATAAGATATTTAACATGGTTTATGTTTTCTAAACTGAATCCTTACTGATACATAAATTTAAATCAAAATACATCAATGTATATCATTGAAATATTGAGAAATATATTCTCATTGCTTTATTAATCAAATTTCCAAGTGAGATTAAAGATTGATATGAACTAAAAGCCTTTGACTATAGACTATTGCATCTATGTTGTGGAAATCATGGATGAAACTTTAAAGATGATAATGAGTGAAAAACAACAAGAAGTGGGAAATAAAATATATATTTTCTAGAGACTTTTAAAATAGTTTTTTAAAAAGCCACTTTTATATCAACTCTATTCATTTTCCAGAAAATTGTCAAGACTTCACTTAGAAAGTCATGAGATTTTGCAGTAATCTTACTGTGGGGGAAAGGAGAGTGGGGAGAAGAGAAACAATAGTTCACTGCTACCATGCTTCTTTCTTTTAAAGAAACACAATAGAAGGACCTCATGTGGCATCAGTTCCAATTCAGTTCAGGGTCTCATTAAATCTATATGACTCTTGCTTCACACATACAACTCAGTACTCTATTGATGTTAAAAAATGATGATTCTTATATGTCAATAACATGCAATAAACTAGAAAATGCTAATGCTGGTAGTTGACTATGATGATCACCCTGGTCAAGGCCAGAGATCTATTTAGATTCCAAGACCAAACTAGAATATTGATTTCATTCTATTGGTTCTATTAGTCACATTGTCTCCTATGGTCATCAGGGTCTGTTTAATTAATTTAAAGGAGCCTTTCAAGAATGAAAAAAAAAAAAAGTACCTAGCTATTAGGTGTTATTTGGAAGCACAGTCACGCTTCCAACATTTGGAAAACAATGAGTAAATATGGGGCTAGTAAAGGGAAACTGCCACGCAATCTATGGCTGTTCTTACGTTGCCCAAGCCCTTCTGTGACTAGACTTGGCTCACCTCCAATTGCAGGAGACATCTTAGTGTTCTCCAGTCAGCATAGTCTTGAGTCTCTCTTACCTGGAGCTTAGTACCTGAATTTCCCCATGGGCTAACAAAAATAATTTCATCATTGCCCTTCTTCCTTACCAAGTCTAAAGATAGGTTTTCTAGTGCTCATTTCCTGCCCCTGGATTGGCTGTTTTCCAAGATGACTGGACTTGACATTTCCAACTCTCATCATAGAAAACAGCCCTCTCTCCATACAAGAGCTTGGCTGTATCTTAGGACTTCACAAACATAATCCATCAGAACATATGAATCTTATATATCACTACATTTGTCCATATCTGAGTTACTTCATATAAAAGTAACACCATGAATGGGTCTTTAATTGTAGATTCTACAGTAAACTTCAGCAATCCCAGTCAGATCATCTTTATGGTCCCTCAACTAGCATGGGATCCAAATACATCACAACACCCTTGCTTTCTGTATCTTGAGCAAATGCTAGAACAAGACCACAGACACAACACATTTGCCAAGAAACAATAAATGTAATTAGGGGAAGTGCAGTCTAAGTGCATATTTATAAAAGAAACATTTCTAAGCGGGATGCTAATCTACAGACATAATGAATGAAGAGTCTTGTATATTATCAAGTAGCACGGTTTAGTTTCTTGGAGCCAGGATGTCTGGACAGTCAACATCCCAGAATGGAACTTTGCTTAAACATTGCATAATTGAAAGCCCATTAAAGTGATTATCTGCAAACAATAAACTTCCCTGTTCTGAAGGTAACTTTGTCTCAAACTCAAAAGTCATAAACCTAGTTTATAGCATTCAAGTGTTTTTTCTGTCTTCTAATCATCAAAACTAAAGAAACAAAACAAAACAAAACAAAACCTGGTGTCCAGAATCAGCTATTGCATATAGAAACCTTGAACTTTTGGAGAAGATGAGGTATTGAAGAGAAACAACCAGGCCGGAGGGACAGAGACAGCACACATAAAATGCATTGACCTGTAATGGTTTGGTTCTCCCAGCTTTTAGTCATACTTCAGTTGTCATATAGAGATAGTGATTTGTATAATCAGCAAATTCCAGTCATGGTTATCTTCGTATTTAGTAATTATGTTCCGTACTAGCCTACCAGGGCTGCCAAAACAAAGTACCACAGACAAGGTGACTTATAACAGAAATTTATTTTGTCTCCATTCTGGAGGCTGGAAGTCTGAGATTAGGGTGTTAGCAGAATTGGTTTCTTCTGAGGCCTCTCTTGTTGGTTTGCAGGTGGCCAACTTCTCTTTGTCTTCACATGGTCTTTTTTCTGCTCATATGTGTCTGCGTCCTAATCTCCTCTTTTTAGGGACACTAGTCTGATCAGAATAGGGCCCACCCTAACTATATCTGTTTAATTTAATTACCTCTTTACATACTACTCCAAATATAGTCACATTTGAGGTACAGGGTGTTACTGTTGGGGACATAATTCAACCCATAACATGTTCCTTGTTCCGATTTGTCCTTTATCCCTCTAATTTCCCTAAAAATGTCTGTCTTCTTTTAGCCAAATTAATGCAGATATTGAAATTAATATGATGGTGTATCTTCTCTCAGTTTATGCAATGTCAGTGTTTAAAATTCATATTCTATAATGCTTTTTGTGTCCTGTGGTCTTTTCTCTCAAAAATGAATTATAGTAATATTAAATGTCAAGACTATTGCACAGGAAATTGGGGTATAATGAATATTTATAACCACTGCATGAGATAAAGGCATTGAACATTTTATCACCCCTTATTTTGACCATGAAGGATGTACATACTATTTTCTGTTATTACAAATAACATAATGAATATACTTACACAGACACACTTGTGAGTATATTTAATTATCCTATAAGATTAATTCCTAGGAAGGCACATTACTATTTCTAAGAATGTGCTCATTTCTAAGGCATTTAAGATATTCCTCCAAAATTGCTTTTCAGAATGAAGTTATTATACATATCACACCACAGTAAATCTCTAGTAACAAAAATGAATAAGCATTTTTTCATAATGATGTGCAAAACAGAGTGCTTATTGTTCAAGTTGCATTTCTTCACTTAACTTGATAATACTTTGGCATTTTATTTATTTTTTTATCTATACATATCCTTTACCAATTTTTCCATTGAAATATTTATGTTGATCTAATTGATCTGTACAAAGTTACCATAAAGGTCAATTTGAAAATCGGTTATAGTGGCTTGTCCACACTTCCATTTCAGTATCAAAAATTAACCACTTGAATTATCCATAGTTTATTTTATAGGAAAAGGCATCATAGAATTTTTGAAACACGTTTTATAAAAAAGAAGAATTGCCTACATTTAAAAAGTTCATGTACCTATTTTGTACATATTTCTGTATGAGACAAAGTTCAGGACAGTTCAGTTAAATCTTTGTCCTCTTCATTTGTTATTTTATTTATTTATTTATTTATTTAAAGATTTTTTTTAAAATTTATTCATTCGAGACACAGAGATACAGAGAGAAAGAGAGCACAAGCAGGGGGAGAAGCAGAGGGAGGGGGAGAAGCAGGCCCCCCCCACAGAGCAGGGAGCCCAATGCAGGGCTCGATCCCAGGACCCTGGGATCATGACCTGAGCTGAAGGCAGACGCTTAACCATCTGAGCCACCCAGGTGCCCCTTCATTTGCTATTTTAATAGAAAAAAATTCTCTCTCTCCCTCCGCTCCTCCTGCTGCTTGTGCTCTCTCTCTCTTTGTGTCAAATAAATAAAATCTTAAAAAAAAAGGGCGGGGGCACCTGGGTGGCTCAGTCGGTTAAGCGTCTGCGTTCGGCTCAGGTCATGATCTCAGGGCCCTGGATCAAGCCCCACATCGGGTTTTCCACTGAGCAGGGAGAGAGCCTGCTTCTCTCTCTCCCTCTGCTGCTCCCCGTTTGTGCTCTCTCTCTTTCTCTCTCTCTGTCAAATAAATAAATAAAATCTTTAGAAAAAGAAAATAAGTGCTATCTCATCATTTCATTTTCTTCTTTCTTGCTTTAAATCAGGGAACTCTACATTTAAGAAAGAGAAATGGAGTTGCTTTATTGTCGTCCTCTTAAATGAGGGTAGATCCACTCACCAGCTGACATGGGATATCTCCTTTATGAGATAGTAGTCATGGCTATATAGTATCAGGGCAAGGGAAATATAGAAAGATTAGCTAGATGCAGTGAGAATATATATCCCAAGGAAAAGGAAAAAGATGTGTGGCAAGGGCTGGAGGCTGCAAGAAATGTGTAGAAGTATCAATAGAGATAAGATACTTATGGAAGGAGGTGATGGTCCTTAATATTGGAAGTGTTGTTGTTCAGAAAGGTCAAGCTTACACTAAATGACTGCATAACTGTTTTGTTTCTTAAATTCCACATGAGTGAAATCCTATGGTATTTGTCTTTCTCTGACTGACTTATTTTGCTTAGCATAATACATTCTAGTTCCATCCATGTTGTTGCAAATGGCAAGATTTCATTTTTTTTGATGACTGAGTGAGACTCCATTTTATATATATACCACATCTTCTTTATCCATCAATCAGAAATAAAACAGATGAATAAAGGGGAAGGGAAGGAAAAATAAAATAGGATGAAAATAGGAGGCAAACCATAAGAGATGCCGAACTCTAGGAAACAAACTGAGGGTTGCTGGAGGGGAGGTGGGTGGGAGGTTGGAGTAACTGGGTGACGGGCATTAGGGAGGATGGGCATTAAAGATGTAATGAGCACTGGGTGTTGTATGCAACTGATGATTCACTAAATTCTACCTCTGAAACTAATAAAAAAAAAAGAAAAAATGACTGCATGATTGCTAATACAAACCATCAGTAAAAATTGAAGGTAGGAATTGGTTTAATATAAGATGATCTCTCTAAAATTAGAGCTTTTAAAATAACAAAGTGTAGAGATCTCCTTCTGGTGTAATGAAACACCTGTCACTGAAAGAATTCAAACTGTAGCTATATGACAGTCCTTCAGTGATGATTTAGCATATTTACTTACAGTCCATAGCATTGGCTAAAATCAGGATAAATAGCCATTTATCCAAGATCATTTTCAGTTCATTGATTCCCAGTTCATCCTCAGATAATTTGGCTGTGTTTTCCTATGGTTTCATGGAAAATAACAGGAAGCATTTTATTTCTTGCAATATATTAAAATATAGAAATTGTGCCAAAGGAAAATTTGTAATATGATTAGATGAACACCCCTCTTTATAATTACTGAAATCTTGGGAATATGTTTTTGTTAAATCTGAGGATAATGATTTAACTGGTGATAAGGCAATTATATTAAGTTCAAAGGAAACACATAAAACTGGTTTTTGTAAAATAAATGTTTGTAGCATTCTTTTAATGGTGATATTTTATTACAAATCATATACATAAATGATAAGGTGAAAAAGGGGATTATATTGAGTCTTTGTGTGGCTCCAAGAAAAACTGATTGTTACAAAAAGAATGTATCATAAATATTAAATCATTTCATTTTGTTTTCTCCTGACCCCATGTTCCCGTAAGCTTTCCACATGCAGAGTAAAGCCATGTGTCCTAAGTATTCCAGGGTATCAGGGAGCAAGTAAGGGATCCCTTTAACAAGCAAACTACTGAAAAACAATTAGGCTTGAAAATCCAGGTATGGTAGCTAAAGGCTCTTCTTAATTTCCTTTGAAAATCGAGAACCAAGCCTAGAAGTTACACGTTGTGTGTGTATTGCTGTTTTCGTCAGTATGAGGAACATACTGCTTCCATAGTGACATTAAAAATAATTTTGTTGGGGCACCTAGGTGGTACAGTCAGTTATGCAGCCAACTTTTGGTTTCGGCTCAGGGCATGCTCTCAGGGTCATGGGATCGAGCCCCATGTTGGGTTCTGCACTCATCACAGAATCTGCTTCAGATTCTCTCTCCCTCTTCCTCTGCCCCTCCCGCTTATGCGCTCTCTATAATAAATAAATAAATCTTTAAAAAAATAATAATTTTGCAGAATGACCTTTATATTGGTAGAAAACTATAGACAGTTGGCAATGACATTGCAACAAAAATTGAAAAAAACATGTCAATATTCAGATTAATATAAGGAGGTATTTTTTTTTAACACTACTGTTACAGTCTAGTAAAGATTCTGTTCATTTAAGTAAATGTTCAAAGCAACCATTTAATTTTGATGGTACTACTATGTAAAGTTCCGTTTTGGTTTGGTGCCTTGCTGGGGGGGGCCACATGGCTGTGTACTAGAGGCATGAACATTGGTGGCTGCCGCCTTTGGGCTGGGACGAATGGCCCTCAAAGAGGGGCTGAGGAGCTGAGTCAGAGCTATGGCCAGTCCAGGGGTAGCGGCTGGACTGACCATTGCTGCCACAGGATTTGCAGGCTGCTACATTTTGCAAGCCATGAAACCCATGGAGCCTCAAGTAAAACAAGTTTTTCAAAGCCCACCAAAATCTGCCTTTAGTGGCGGTTACTACGGAGATGGGTTTGAACCCCAAATGACAAAATGAGAAGCAGGTAAGCCCCGCTGCCAATAAAGGAACAATATGAGATGCTCACTGACAGATTATGCTTTTCAGTCACCTGGACAAGGGAGGATCTCCTTGTACAGCAACCAAAATCAAGGAAGCTAAAGATTTACTAGAAGGTGAAGCTAAAAAATGAAGTAAATGTGTGATGAATTTTAAGTTCTTGTTAGTTTATGTATATAAGGGCCAGCTTTTTATAATAAATTGCCTCAAAGCTAAGAAAAAATTCCATTTTTAAAACTAGATGTTCATTTCTTGCTGTGGCATGGGAAGGTGGTAATTTGGCAGATTCAAGGCCCAGATTTTCACTTAAGCACAGGAGAGCATCACTACTCAATCATTTTCTTAAAATCAATTACAAAGCTTTTCTAAGTCAACCTTCTCCTCCAAGCTTTATCCAAGCATCCTCTCCACATCAAATTTCATGGCAACACTACAGTTTATAGAAATGTGTAGCTAAAATAAGTTAGATATGAGCTAGGCCATCTAAAGACAGAGAAATCTTGGAAGAGGAGAAAATCTGTGCAGATATAAGGCAATGAGAAAAAGGGTAAGTGTGCACACTCCCAAAATGTTTCATGAGAGCGGTCAGGTTGGGACACAAGTTGCAAGAGGCTCCGTAGGAAACAAGTTTACTGTTGAATGAAATAATAAAAAATGGAACTATTGTAATACTGTTGTAACTAATGGTACCAATGTAAGTTGAAGTTTTTCCCCCTCTGTCTTCTGTTATTCTTCCTCTTTCTTTTTTTGATAAGAACTACCAGACAATGTTTTAGACTTTGCTTAATATTGGTATTATTTAATATTTAAAGAATTTGTATGCTACAACAATGTATTTTCTTGTACTTTTCTTTAGAGGAAGATTTTTGATAAATTCAATTGGGTTAATATAGAAGTAGATATAGACCTCTCAGTTCCTTTCTTTTTTTTTTAATTCTTTCTTTTTTTCCCCAAGTTTTTATTTGAATTCCAGCTAGTTAATACACAGTGCAGTATTAGTTTCAAGTGTACAATTTAGTGACTCATCACTTACATACAATGCCCAGTGCTCACCATTTATGTCAGTATTGATATGTTTTATTTTTCAAAGAATTGTCCTTATCATTGAAGTCTTCGAGTTTGTTGAAATAAAGTTGTTCATATATTCCACTATTACACATGTATTCTTAATAGGATTTGTAAAGAGATCCCTGCTATAATTCCTGATATTAGCTATTTTCTATTTCCTAACTTGCTTTTTCCTGACCAGTCCTGCTAGTGGTTTAACAATTAACTGATCTTTATTTTTTTCCCAGTTCAAACTATTTTATTTTTTAATTATTATGTTCAATTAGCCAGCATATAGTACATCATTAGTTTCTGATGTAGTGTTCAATGATTCATTAGTTGCGTATAACACCCAGTGCTCATCACAACACTTGTCCTCCTTAATGCCCATCACCTGGTTACCCATCCCCCCACCCCCTCTCTTCTCTAACCCTCAGTTTGGTTCCTGGAGTCCAAAGTCTCTCATGGTTTGTCTCCCTCTCTGATTGTTTCCCATTCAGGTTTCCCTCCCTTCCCCTGTGGTCCTCCGCGCTATTCCTTATGTTCCACATATGAATGAAACCATATGATAATTGTCTTTCTGTGCTTGACTTATTTCACTTAGCATAATCCCTTCCAGTTCCATCCATGTCGATGCAAATAGTAGGTATTTATCCTTTCTGATGGCTTAGTAATATTCTATTGTATAGATGGACCACATCTTCTTTATCCATTCATCTGTTGAAGGGCATCTTGGCTCTTTCCACAGTTTGGCTATTGTGGACATTGATGCCATGAACATTGGGGTGCATATACCCCTTCTTTTCACTACATCTGTATCTTTGGGGTAAATACCTGGTAGTACAATTGCTGTGTCGTAGGATAGCTCTATTTTTAACATCTTGAGGAACCTCCATACTGTTTTCCAGAGTGGCTGTACCAGCTTGCATTCCCACCAACAGTGTAAGAGGGTTCCCCTTTCTCCACATCCTCACTAACACTTCTTGTTTTCTGTCTTGTTAATTTTTGCCATTCTAACCGGTGTAAGGTGGTATCTCATTGTGGTTTTGATTTGTATTTCCCTGATGGCTAGTGATGTTTAAAAAACCAGACAACTTTTGTATTTCTTAATTTGTCTGTTTTCTACTTATTTAGAAAGTAAATCTATGTATTTTTAATATCTGTTATCTTTATTATTTCCTTCCTTTTACTTAATTTGCGTATAAATGGCTCATCTTTTTCTAGCTACAGAAGATGGAAAATTCTATCACTTTCTTATATATAATATATAAACTTTCTTCTTTGCTATATATTTCCCCCTCAGCATATCTTAGCTGCATCCCACACATTTTGATAAGTTGTGTTGTGATCAGAATTAAATTCAAACACTTGTGGGGAGCACAGCATATTGTATAGAGAAGTTGAATCATTGTGTTGTACACCTGAAAAGGAATGTGACATCGTGTGTCAATTATACTCAATTTTTTAAAAAAACAGAATTAAATTCAAAACTTTCTGTAATTCTCTTGTGATTTCTTGTTTTATCATATTAATTATTTAGAGGTATGTGGCTTAGTTTCCAAAATTTGGGGACTATTCTGGCTAACAATGTAATTGATTTCAAATTTAATTTCATGGTGGATGTCAAAAACTACTCTGTATGATTTCAGTCTTTTGCCATAGGTTATTGCAATGGGCCATCTTTCACTTACCACAAGGGAATTACAATTAATATTGCACCACTTCATGTGAAATGTGAGAACCTTAAAATAATGTTATATATGCATCCCCGTTCTATGTATTAATGGTGTGAGAGATTTTCAATCTACTTATATTATAAATCTCAAATTTCAATGTAATTTTAGCATTAAACCATCACTTTTATTCTAAAGACATTAAGAAAAAATTTTAGTCTTATTTCTGATTATCTTCATTCCTTCCTGTAGATCTGTATTTCTATCTGGTGTCATTTCACTACAGCCTGAAGAATTCCCGTTAACATAGCTTATACTACAGGACTTGAGAAATGTATCTTCTTGGCTTTTGTTTACCTAAAAACATATTCACTTGGCTGTTGTTATTTTGACTGGATGTAGGAATTTGAGTTGAAAATTTTGTTCTCATTTTCATTAATTTAAAGATCACTAAAATCTTTCTACCTTCACTGATTCTATCTGCAGTCAGCCATTACTTGTATCTTTGTTCCCTGAAAAATGCTCTTTTTCCCTCTGGCAAATATATATAGTTATCTTTGGTTTTTATCAGTTTGACTGTGATGCGTCTAAGTATAGTTTTTATTGTTCTTGTCTTGGAGTTTGTTAAGCTTCTCATGTCGGCAGGTTGGTGTTTTTCTCCAAACCCAAAATATTTTTGGCGGTTACATCTTTAAAAACTTTCTTCTTCTTTTTTCTCTTTCTGGGAATCTAATTACATATATACCAGACATGTTGACATTGTCTGATAAATCCCTGAGGCTATATTTAAAAATTTTTTCTTGATTTTTTTTAAGATTGAGTCAATTCTATTGAAGTTCTTTAAATTCATTAACCCTGTCTTCTGCCATCTCCAATCTCTTGTAAAGTTCATCCAATATATTTTTAATGGACTGTGTTTTTAAAGCAGTTTTAGACTTACAAAAGCAAATTGAAAATACAGTACAGAGAGTTCCCTTATAACTTTTTACACAGTTTCTCCTACTGTTTACATATAAGATTAGTATGGTACATATGTTACAATTAATGAACAAATATCAATATATTGCTATTAACTAAAATCAATACTTCATTCAGATTTTCTTAGTTTTCACCTAATATTCTTTTTCTGTTCCAGGATCTCATCCAGGATACTGTAATATATGTAACTGTCATGTGTTCTTAGGCTTCTCTGGGCTATGACAGTTTCTCAGACTTTACCTTGTTTTTGTTGGCTTTCACAGTTTTGAGGAGTACTGGTTAGGTTTACTGAAGGATGCCTCATTACTAGAATTTATGTGATGCTTTTCTCACGAATAGATTGAGGTTATGGATTTGGGGAAGGAAAACTTCAGAAATAAAGTGTTGTTTTTATCATATATCAAGACTACATGATAAAAATTATTTATGAGTATTGATGTTGACCTCAATCACCTGGCACCTGCCTGAAGTAGCATTTGCCAGAATTCACTGTAAAAAGTTACACTTTGCCTCCATTTCCATACTGATTATTTGAGGAAAATCTCTGTAGCCACACAGAGAGTTACACTGTTCCTTTAGGGTGGAGTATCTACATAAACTATTAACTAATTATTATACTATTTATTATTATTATAAATTATTAACTAATTCTTCTTCATGAGAGATTTCTTACTTTTCTCCTATGTGCTTATTAAATCATTTATTCGTATCAGCTTGGACTCATGGATATGTATTTCATACTTTAGGTTGTAAACTAATACTACTTAATTTATTTTGTTGCCCAAATTGTTCCAACTTTAGACATTAGAAGCTCTTTCAGTTGATTATCCAATACATTTCTTTTTTTCATTGTGTATATTGTCCTTTTTTTTGAAGTTCTTTGAGGTTTTTTGATTCTTCTTGGGATTCTCTCTTTATTAAATAATTATGACAATTACCTCCTTTATATTTTGACATATTTGTATATAGTTGCTTTAAATTGCCTGTCATGTAATTCTAACATGCACATCATCTCAGGGTTCTTTTATATTGATTGATTTATGTCTGGGCTATGTGTCACTTTCTCCTCATTCTTTGCATGTCCAGATTTTTTTGTTGCATAAGTAATATGCCATTAATATTTTTAGAGACTCTGGATTCTGTTACTTACCGCTCAAGAGTGTTAATTTTTGTTATAGTTTGCTAATTCAAGTAATGAGTCATTGGTAAGAGGCTTGTCACTTTTCTTCTGGAGACTTGGTTTTATCTTTTCATAGGCTAAGACTTTTTCAAGTTTACTGCAGATCTCTTAATTCTGGCATATAGTGTTTTCCTACCTATAACCCTCCTAGGATTTTAATGAAAAGGTTGAGATTCATCCAAGATCTTCTTACTCAGCAGGACTCATACTTGAAATTTTATCTCTCTTCAGTGGGCAACAAAATAAATTTTTGTACTGCATTTGCACCTTCTAGTTTGGGTTATCACCAATTTGTTTGATTATTACTTGATTCCTCTGTACATATTCAGTCCAGGTCAGTCAAGAAGTAGAGAAGAGTTTACACACAGATTTTACATAGCTTTTCAGGCTCCTCTCTTCTGTGACTAACTTCTTTTCTGGGATTTCTTTCCTCAGTTTCAAGTCATTCTAGCTCCAGACCTGTCCCCTGATACCTCAATCAGAAATAATAATGTTTGGTGCTGGGTGGAGTTTGGGGTCCCCTCAGGGAGAAAAATGTATAAATGATGATTTCACCACTGACACTCTCTTTTTCAAGGGCCAAACCTCATCCAGCTTTTGCCCACTCTTGTTTTGTCTCCAGGGCCTTCAAATATCTGTTTTTGTTATATTTGTTTAGAGTTTTAAATTTACCTGCCTCAGGAGTAGTCTGATACATGTTACCCTGCAATTTCTGGAATTAGAACTACCATTTGGTTGCTTCTTCAATGATATTCAGAAATACCTTCTAGAAACCTGGGATACAGTGTGCAAGTGGACAATTAACTTTAGTCATAGAGGTTTATAGTAACAAATGCAAAGAGTTTTTACAAGGGAATAAAATATTATGGGTGAGAACTTCTCATGTATATTTTTCAGAGGGTATGAAAGAGATGCTGGCAGATTTCATAGCTCTGCTATTGGGTTTACTCTCTTTAACAAAATATACATGTTTTTCTGTTTTTATTTAAAATTACCAACTTCACTACCTTTGGCAGATGTAAAGGCTTCAGTATGTAAAGTGCTATAGGTCAGAGAGAAAAAAAAAATGGCACATGGATTTGAATCATTGATCTGTTCATTGCTAGCTAACATTATAGCCTCAGAAAACTTTTCAAGTCTCTTTGAGCTTTTGTTCACACCTAGAAACAGGAAAAATACTATTAATGACATAGTTTTGAAGAGAAGACTCAATCCTGGAATATAATTGTTACCCTGTAGTTGGTCCTATTGCCCATCATATGCCATACTACTCTCTTCTAAGCCTACTTTAAGTCATGGGAAGAATTGAATAGTTTTTTGTTTTTAATTTATATGATTAATTCCAAAGAAGGTTGACAAGCAATGTACTTACTGCCTGTGTTGCTAGTCTTGCTGATAAATGCTCTAGAACTAGGGGGACTTAATCTTATATCTGGGTCTCTGCCAGCTGCTGAGGAAGCAAGAAACAAAGTCCAGCTCCAAATTGGGAGGTTATCAAGTGCTAGGCAGGGTGTCAATGTCTACTACTTGGCGGGGAGGAAGGAGTTGGATAAAGAAAGTCTGGGCTGATAATGGATATTGAAAATGTTTCAAAATTTAATAAACACGTAGCTTGGTCACACATTTTTGTTGGAAATTCTAATTTAGGGTGTTATTAAACAATGAGATTTTTTAACTGAAGAGGAAAATTGGTGAAAGTATTTTAAAAGTTAGACTTCACATGGCATTATTCACATACCATTATTCACATACATAGGATGTGATACAGTTGTGGAAGACAAAATAAAGTGGAATCCTCAGAAAATTCTAGGGTAAAGCCACAATTCAAAACTACATAGAATTATTTGGTAAATTTACTAGAAACAGCATGCATTAACATATTAATACTCCACATGAGTTTATTTTTTATATATTTCACATTCACTTATTTAAATAGAGTGAGACTCGTGTATCTCGTGCTGTTTTTTGTTGTTGTTGTTGTTGATATTTTAATTATTGAAGCCATTTGAATATACCAAAGATAAAAATTCTATATTATCTTATAAGGAATTTGGCATACACTTCTTGGTTTGAAATATCCCAAAGTTAGGAAAAGCCTGCTACTCTCAGTTTAAAAACATTTACTTAAAAAATAAAAAAAAAATCTTAAAAAAGATTCTTACAATCATTGGAAGAAGATATTTAATGGAAAAGAAGAGAGAGTCAATAGTCCAGCAAACTGTAAGTAAATGAGGATGAGGTTCATCCCAATCTTAATTGCTATGGAATAGGAATCTTTACCAGAATGCTGGAAATATAGAATAAGATCAAGGAATATTCAAACAATGAAAAAAAAATAAATGAATGACTGAAATATGTATGGTTTCTTTGTGGCAGAATTCTAAGTGTTTATTGATGGAAAATTAATTCCTACCTATTTCCCTGTATTATATTTCTACTCTTTCTCTGTGTTGGCAAAAAAGAAACTATGACTATTGCCCTAAAAGCAAAGCTGCCAGATATTAAATCCTAAATTGAAAACACACCAATCTGGAGATGAGGTTATGCAGATTTGCATGATGGTACAAACAGACACAATGGTGTATTCTATCCCAGAGCACAAGAGAATTGAGAAAGAAAAGAGGTGGGAAACATATTTTATTTTGTCAAGCCTGGAATAAACCCTACAGAGAAGAGGGAAGCAAATATTTGAGCCCATCCTGTTGTTTGAGGGATATTAGATAAAGTGTGAATCTGTTTGCTCACCATTGCTTATAGCCATTTTAGGACTGTTTGAATCAACAGACTGAACGATGTGTAGTAAACCAGAAATTGTATGATTTGTGTACATTTCTTTTTTCCCCTCCCACATGGTTCATTGTCAGTGGAGAAGACTCTTCACTTCATTTATGTTGGTGAATTGAGAGATGAGAAAGATCCAAGAAGGTCACAAAGTAAGCTGAGGCAACATTGAAGGGATCTCCAAGGCAGGCTGAAAGACTTATATCCAGGGATGCAGAATGTGAGCCATGAGGGGAATCAGAAGAGAGATACATTAGAGCAGAGTATGTATCCCTCACTTATAATTCTAAAGTAGGTTGGAAATTTCTATACTTCCCAGGAATGTAGGGTGAATAAATATAGGCTCTTCCCACCTCTCACTCCTCTTTCTCAAAAAGAAATGCTATACAGACAATGTCTGGGTGACACTGGGAATTAGAACTTGTCTCTGAGTGTGAATCTCATTCTGGGTTCTTTCTGTTTTAGCCATGTCTGTCTAGTATCTTCTTCCTCATTTCAGAAAGATTACAGTTGCTGGTTCTGAATTTTTGGGCAGGTAAATAATATCCAATGGAGTTGCATAGTTGGAAGTCCAGTTTAGCCTAGAATCATGCTGATTTCTCCAATAAGTCTTTTCTATAAGAAAAGATAATATTTTGATCTGTCACCCATTTGACTCGTTTTTACTTCTAAGTTGTATTTGAATTTGAAAGTGGGGTGGACAGAGAAAGGATGATTGAATCTGACCTTTATGTTGTATTGTTTATCTACTTTTTTACCCTGACTTTTGCCATACTTCACTGGACATGGAGTGTACTTTACCACACCATTTTAGCTGTGCTTGGCCATACGACTGCTTTGGTGAGTAACTAGGAGAGGAAGAGATAGTGAGCCAGTGAGAAGACCTTAAGAACTATCATGTGTTTCTTATTCTCTTCTTGGATTTCTGCCATCCACTATAAGAAGAGCAGATCCCAGTGAGCTGCTGGGCCCTGGACCCCATTGGAGAAGACTCGAATTCACCAAACCTCCTAGCTGGGCTGCCTTGGTTGACCCTACACATCCATGAGAAAAATAAATGTTTGTGTTGTTTTAAGTCAGTAAAAATATAGGGTTGTTCATGATGCAATTAAAACTCCTACAAAGAGCCTGGAACCTCAGAGGCGATGCCAAGGAGTTGCCAGGGAACCAGATGTGTACTAACAAGTGAGTTCCCGTGTTGTTCCTGCCAAAAAATAAAGACAACAAGAAGCAGGCCTCTCCCTTCCCACTACCAGTGGATGAACAATCACCTAGAAGAACTTGTCCTTTTTTTTGGCAGCATAGAGACTTGTAAACCTTCAGGGTTGGGCAGAACTGGGAGAGGAGAAGGACAGATTAACACGGAGTTGTGAGCTAGGCTGCCAGACAATTCTGATTTGATCTAGGAATTCACAGAAAAAGACAAATGGAAGAACCGTAATGAGCTATTTAAGAAATTCATATTAGGCAAACAGAGGCCTCAAGTCAGAAATTAAGTTCAGATCTAGAAATAAAATATATTACTTTGACACACCCAAATAATAAAGTATGAATCATATGCCCAGCACATTTTTAAGCAAATTACAATATCTCAAGTCTCATAGTCTTTAGATGTCCCAAAGAAAGGATTTCCTAAAGTCAATTATAAGGAAAAGAATTTAAGGCCAACTACCATGGCCATGACTTACTGGTTTTCAGTGGTAACTTCTTCTGTGACTCATTCCATATCTGTTTACATGCTCAATCATCTTTGTCTTCTTGGTGTAAAGATTAACGGCCATCTTTCAGTGGCCTGTGTATACTCAGCTCTTCTGAGGATCTCAGATATTATCAGGAAATGTCAAACAAAATTGTTCCCATTGATCTGGTCAGCAATCATATTTCTCTTAGGTAAATCTATAGGTTTAAGAACTACACCTACATAGAGATTTTTGCTTTTCCTTTTTGAGATGTATTCCCTTTCTGTGCGGTTCTGTCAGGTAAACATTTTCCTAATGGTATGGAAGGTAGAGTTTCCTAAATATGCCATATTGACTGCTATGGGCTGGATGTGGCCTCCCAAAATTTTTGTGTTAAAATCCTAATGCCCAATATGGTGTTATTAGAAGATGTGGTCTTTGGGAGGCTCTGCTGTCATGAACAGATTAGAATCTTATAAGAGGATTCAGAGCCCTAGCCTCTTCCTCCATGTGAGGACACAGCAATAAGGCACCAGCTATGAACCAGGATGAGTCCTCACCAGATCACAACCATGCTGGCACCTTGATCTTGGATTTCCCAGCCTCCAGAACTATTAGAAATACATTTCTGTTGTTTATAAGCTACCCAGGCTGTGGCACTTTGTTATAGCAGCCTAAACTGACTAAGACATTAACACAGTCCCATTCTTTGGAGTTCATGTCTCCTGCCTTTTTAGTGAGATGTCAAGTCACTAACATCAATCCTATTTTCAGTTCAATGACCTACATTTTATCTCACCTTTTTTACGCTCTGTTTGAAGGAAAAAAAATAAGCTCTCCTTCCCCAGATGAATCACATTTAAGCCACTGGGCATCCGAAAACAATATAAATAATAGTCAATTTACTCCCATGAGGCACAGGGCCTCATTAAGAAAATTAAGAACACACACATGAAACAATCTCAACAGTCACCATATGCTATGTTGGCAAAATTAAGCCTATTTATCATTCTATCATCAGTATAATCTAATATATTAAGCAGATCAAGCATTTTTGAGTTTCATAAGCTAAGGGGAAAAGAGAACATTAAGTGCTTAATAGAGCATAATTGAGAAATTTCTATTTCCAGGCAAACCTTGAAGGTAATGCCACCATGGACTGAAATGCTTATGTTGTTGTAACACTCATTTTACATGTCAGTGTGTCTGAACAATGTCATTGCCAACTCCATCCCTCTAGGAATCCATCTAGGTGTTGGCTCTGGTAACATCAGAAGAAAGGGCTGTCAGCACTGCTGGCTGAACAGATGAGGACAAATAACTATTCATACTCTGATCCCTGCATGTGACACTTGAGTTGTGAAATTAATGTCCACATTTCAACATCGCCCAAACTTACCTCTTTTACTCCAAAGAAGAAGCCATCTAAAAATAATCTTTTCTTGGTCATTTAAGGTTTCAAAGAAGAGAAAGGAGAAAATTTGGGAATTATGAAATTTTAATTTTCTTGTTCTTAATGGAAATGCAAGGAAGTCAAATGAGGATCCTGAAGATCAGTCACCAAGTGTCAAAATGTGTCTATAGCATATTATGAAGGCTTTAGAAGGAAATAAAATTTTGTTATAGACTTTTTGCTATTGTACTTTTTATTAAGTTGCCTCAAAATACTTTGCTGCATACTATGGAGCATTTTTAGTAATCTTCTTTTCAAGTTCTGTTAAAAACATTTTGATGAGTTGAAGAGTTATATAATATGTATTCTATGATGTGTAGTATGGCATCCTAATAAGCACCAACAATGCCGATTACGTAAGCATAGCTAATCAAGATATAGAGAATCTTAGATGCAGTAGAAAATAAGTCAGAATGTTCGAGAGGTAGGTCAGATCTGTCTGATTTTCTTGAGCTTGGAGTGTTTGGAATATAGTCTTTAGTTTCAGGTAGAACTTCAAAAAAAAAACAGTGTAAAGGCCAGGACTACATAGCCCTTTTCTCCAACATCCCATTTGTAGCTCTTTAGAAAGAGCAAGGTTAGTGGGTTCCCATGTGTGACAAACACTGCAGGTATGCATGTGCCTGAGAGACTGCAAAAGGATGGAAAGGTGCTATTGACCTTGAGGATTATTTCACCTTCTCCTCTGGGTAGCCATTCAAAGTGGCAACTGCCATGGAGCAAAGCCCACTTAAACTGTTTCTGCACCCAAGGAAGGTAGGGGGGAGAGAAATACAGAAAGAAGAGGAAAGAAAGGGGACACCATCCATACAGGGATATTTGCTGTCTCTCTCACACATCCTAATGATTTAAACCATTGGTTTTATCCTGATAGATCTGTGAAAATATTTCAACAATGGAAGACAAGGATTTCTTCTATCACCTTGTTACCTCTACGGTAGGATTTGTCCACCTAGCTCAATTATATAATTTCAAAATAGTGTGTGTTCTGATATTTACAGCTGGTGGAGATGCCTTTTGGATGGAACTTATAAAGACTTTCCAAGAGCTAGTAAACTATTATTACTGTCACAGAATTCCTAAGGGCCCAGAAGATACATCTAAAGTAGTTATTGATGAAATAAGGAAAAATCTCTATGACCACCTGTGATCAACCCATTAATCAATAGTGCTGTCATTCAGGACATAGTAACTGGGTGACAAAATCTACTGCAAAGAGCACAGAATGGGAAAGTATTATTTTCTTAAACAGTTGATTAATTAACATGTACTCACTACTCAGTCTAAAGATATTATAGAAGTTTATAGAAATACGTATAATGCAATAAGTGAAAATAAAATGTAAAATAAGTGTCTGTGTGGAGTTGGTGGACTATTCAATGTGGTCAGATAAAGGAATTGGCCTGGATGAAGAAAAGCGTGGCTATCCATGTGTAGTTCAGACCACCTGGATGAGCCACATGCCCAGTCTTCAGGAAAGCCTGAGGTGAAAACAGCTATAAGTAGCTTGGGATGTATGTACCATTATTATATCCTCTTACTATTTTTAATGAGTCAAATATAATAATTACACATTTGTAAAATTTATATATGCTAAAATGATAAATTTCATTAGTATCACCTATCAGATTAAATTTCTCAAGACAAGAAACTCATAAAAAATCAGGGACTTTTTTACACCATTTTGTAAATAAATAAATAAATAAACACTGATTTATTTATAAATTGATATAAATAAATACTGAAATAAATAAATACTGATTTATTTATAAAGTTTATTTATTAATAAAGAGCAGATAAGGAAGAGGAACCAGGAGATTGTTCACATTTATTTGGACATAAACCTCTCTGAGATATATATGAGGGTAGATTTTGTTGAGTTTCTGTGTATAGAAAAGTGTCATTCGACTTTTAATGAAATTGGTTTTTCAAAATTTAATATAAAATGATGTTCCCAGTCTAGTTTTAAAAATAATTCTAACAATTTAAAAATTTATAAGCCTATGAAATATAGTTCAAAAATGTTTTATTAACATTGCCAATTTTCTAAGAACATAATTTTAGTTTTTTAAATTCCTCATCCTCGGTGCTAATTTTATCTCTTATGAAAAATGTAAATAAAGGCAGCTAAATTGTATAGAGGAGATTTAAAATTTTCTATGTTAACTCAGAAAGTTCAGTATATTGCCTATATAATATTTTCCTCTTTTTAATTATAAGTGTAGGGATGCAACTGAATTGCATTAGGATCTTATATGAAGTAATTGTATTCGTTTTCAGTGTTCTTAAGTAAAGCTACACATTCTTCCTGTCAGGTCTTTCCTTTGTTGCACAAGTTCACATATTCTGGCTGCTGAATTTCATATCAGAGGTGACACATACTTGTATTGTGTACAGCCTTGAAAATATCCCATTTTAAATGGTGTCAACCAAAGATAAGGGATTGCATAACATTTTCAATTATATGAGAGACAGAGATCATTTCCAGGGTTTTTTTTTAAAGAGTGAATAAAAATTCACACCTACAGTTTTGTTGGCTTGCTAAAAGTCACATAGTTGGTCTGTAAGCATGGATAGAGCAAACGGTAGGAAGCGGGTTTAGTAACTCCTAGTGATTTGTCTTTTCACTGTATTATCATCTTTCATCTTCAAATTCACCCCTTTGAGAAGATGTATATTGGTTAGAAATATTACATTAGTCAACATACATCTTTAGGATTATTTACAATATATTGGCATTTTATACTTAGATGGGTAATTTATTTTATATTGGTACATGAAGTATGCATGTGCACACACACACACACATACACACACTTTGACATGGTTTGATGAGAAATTTCCAGAGACTAATTTTTCCTAGATTGAAATCACACTCTTGTATTAGAGCTGGATAAAAAACTCACACACACACTCAGATGTAACCTGCCATAGGGCATAACACTATGTAGAAGAAAGTGCTCAGAATTTGGAGTCAGATGTTCCTGGATTCAAATCCTGCTGTATTATCCTAAAACCTATTGACTTCCTTCTTACTTATTTTTTGTCTCCAGCTTCCCTTATGTCCTCTCTACTCCTTTCTATTTCTCCTTCTTTTCCTCCTTCATTCCCTTCTTTCTTTCTTTCTTTCCTTTCTGAATAATTTAGCCAAAAACTGTTAAATACCCGAAATGAGAAATAGAACCTGGCCTGGCAAGGTTCAGGGCCTGGAGAGGGAAGTGACTGAGCAGGGAGGAGTCCAACAGGGTCAAGAGACTTGGTACACACAGGAGGACTGAGCAGTAAGTAAATGTGTTGAGGGATAATGGGAGCCAGGCTTCTCACAATCAGAGAGGTGAGGTTAAAAATAAGGAAGGGAGACTGCTAAAATGAGCGTTGGTGCTAGACTGGAATCAGAGATATTGTTTGGAACTCATAGTTTTTGATATAATTAGATAATAAAACAGACATAGAAATAGATATAGATATAAAAACGTGTGTGTGTGTGTGTGCGTATTTTCTAGCTCTGTTCACTAAGAGGGTCCTTGGGCTGTGTTGCTCCAGTAACAAATAAGCAAACCTAGACCCATGATCTTGGTTTCTAAATACTAATCCTTACTATCAGGAACAGGAATTTTTTGGAAAAATTGCTCGTCCTAGGGTTAGGTCAGGAAAAGTACAAGAAGAAACATCTCGTTTGATATAAAAATAATAAAGTACTTGAAGATTGTGGGGACATGTCAAAAAGACACAGAACCCAGCTTTAAGAGGTTCCCACTGGCCAGATCTGGGAAAATACATGTTATCCTATTATATCTCTTTGAATCAAATAGAAATCTACAAGTAAATTATAAAATAATAAATAGATGAATGGTAGAAGAGATAGTTCTTACTTAAAGTAGAATGACCATTTATATACATAGAAGGAATAATGAAATTAGAATATCATCATTTGGAAATAATCATAGTTTCTTTTTTTTTCTCAAGTTTTTATTTAAATTCCAGTTAGTTAGCATACACTTTAATATTAGTTTCAGGAGTAGAACTTAGTGGTTCATCACTTACGTACAACACCTGATGCTCATCACTACAAGTGCCCTCTTTAATGAGTGTCACCCATTTAACTCATCCCCTTGCCCACCTCCCCTCCAGCAACCTTCAGTTTATTCTCTACGTAAACTGTTTCCTGGCTTGCCTCTCTCTTCTTTCCCCACTATGTTCAGCTGTTTCTTTTCTTGAATTTCACATATGAGTGAAATCATATGGTATTTATCTTTCTCTGACTTATTTCGCTTAACATAATACACTAGCTTTATCCATGTCATTGCAAATGGCAAGATTTCATTCTTTTTTTTTGATAGCTGAGTAATATTCCATTGTATATATACCAAATCTTCTTTATCCATTCATCAGTCAATGGACATTTGGGCTCTTTCCATACTTTGATTATTGTTGATAATGCTGCTATAAACATCGGGGTAGGTGCCCCTTTGAATAAGCACCTTTGTATCCTTTGGATAAATACCTAGTAGAGCAATTGCTGGGCTGTAGGGTGGTTCTATTTTTAACTTTCTGAGGAACTTCCATACTGTTTTCCAGAGTGGCTACACCAGTTTACATTCCCACCAAGAGCGTAAGACGGTTCCCCTTTCTCTGTGTTCTTGCCTCTTAGCATGTCTTTAAATTAGAGTCATCTATGTTGTAGTATATCTCAGAATTTCATTCCATTTTAAAACTGAATAATAGGGCGCCTGGGTGGCTCAGTTGGTTAAGCGACTGCCTTCAGCTCAGGTCATGATCCTGGAGTCCCGGGATCGAGTCCCACATCGGGCTCCCTGCTCAGCGAGGAGCCTGCTTCTCCCTCTGACCCTCCCCCCTCTCCTGCTCTCTCTCTCTCATTCTCTCTCTCAAATAAATAAATAAAATCTTTAAAAAAAACTGAATAATATTCCACTGAATGAATATACTACAAACATTTCATTTATTTATTCATTTGTCAATGGGCGTTTGGGCTGTTTCCACCATTTGGTTATAGTGCTGTAAACATTACTGTAAAAATACCTGTCCTAATCTCTGCTTTTGATTCTTTGGCTATTTATCTAGAAGTGGAATTGCTGGATCATATGGCAATTCTGTTTAATTTATCGAGGGATCATCATACTGTTTACCACAGTCCCTGCACCATTTTATATTACCACCAGAACACACAAAGGTTTCAATTTTTCTCCATCCTCACTAACACTTGTTTCTTTTTTTTTTCTTTTTCACTTGAGATAGACATATTTGCTTGTTAAATCTTTTTTTTTTAAGATTTTTAATTTATCTATTTGACAGAGAGACAGACGGCGAGAGAGGGAACACAAGCAGGGGGAGTGTGAGAGGGAGAAGCAGGCTTCCCGCTGAGCAGAGAACCCATGTGGGGCTCAGTGTGGGGCTTGATGCGGGGCTCGATCCCAGAACCCTGGGATCATGACTTGAGCCTAAGTTAGACGCTTAAGGACTGAGCCACCCGGGCGCCCCATACTTTTTAAATCTTTGAAATCCCTAAAATATAAACATTTTTTTTACAGAACAAAAGAAATTAAATAGCCCATCTCCTCTGTCATTACTACCTTTTATTGTTAATCATTCTGCAATGTATTTAACTCATGCTGTGAGCCAAGCACTTCTATCAGTTGTAAGAAGAATTAACGATTTGTTGGCCTAATGCTCATGAAAATCTGAATCATCATTAATGACTCTCTTATCAGGACGTGAGCATCAGTGTCAGGTTTGACGCCAGTGTGCATAACAAAATCCACTTCTGATTTAAAAATTGCATTTCAATTTATTTAATAAATATTTCTTAAATGTCAGACACTGTCTTTGGTGTTAGCAAAAAAATGGTAAGTAAAAAGAAAATAGTCTCTACCACCAAGGCATTTATTTATTTATTTATTTTTTAAAATATTTTATTTATTGGGGCGCCTGGGTGGCTCAGTCGTTAAGCGTCTGCCTTCGGCTCAGGTCATGATCCCAGAGTCCTGGGATCGAGCCCCGCATCAGGCTCCCTGCTCCGCGGGGAGCCTGCTTCTCCCTTTCCCACCCCCCCGCTTGTGTTCTCTCTCTTGCTGTCTCTCTCTCTCTCTCTGTCAAAATAAATAAATAAAATCTTTAAAAAAAATAAAGATTTTATTTATTTATTTGAGAGGGACAGAGAGAGAGAGAGAGAACTGGAGGGGGAAAGAATCTGAACCAGACTGCGCTGAGCGCAGAGACCAACACGAGGCTCAGTCTCACAGCCCTGAAATCATGACCTGAGCCGAAACCAAGAGTCGGATGCTTAACTGACTGAACCACCCAGGCGCCCCCACCATCATGGCATTTACAGGCTAATGGAGACACAGTCGAGAATGACACAAGTATGCAATTACAGCTATACTCAGTGTTACCAAGAATAGTTACCCAATAATTCTAATTGATAACCTGGTCTGAAAGTTTTTTTCTTTTAGGTTAATAGAAACAAGCCTTTATTAAGTCACTTTTACTATCAGGGAAGTAAAACTCTTGTAATTCTCTTTATAGCAAATATTCAATATCATTGCTTTGGTCACCTTAAGTAAAAGGCCTTTTATTATAAAATAATATTTTAACTTTACACAAATTGAATTTATAATGTGTATGATTTCCCTTCACATATCTAATGGAAGAGTGTAGTAAAATTAGCAAATACTAAACTCTATTGATAATTTATCTTCTTTAGTTTATGTTATTTAGAAATAATATATGCACCTAATGTATGTCCACTCCTTGGCTTATTAGTTACAGTATCCAGTGCAGCAAAATACAAAGTACATGTTTGGTGAGCATTCATTCATATCTATAAGATGGCAGCTAATGATTAGGTTTCAATACTGACATTTGATTATTCTGTAAACAAATATCATTATATCATAATATGCCATCAAGGCAATTTTTTTACTGAAAAAAATCAAAATAAGGCTGTTATTTACAAACACTTTTCCAAAATATACCTCTTCAAGTGGGAATAAAAAATTTGTCTATTTGCCATTTAGCACAGACAGAATATCAATTTTTATTATACTGAGAAAAAACCTGTTGTGTGTTGGAAAAATAATACTTTAAACAATAATTACTAGAAAAACCCACCAGTGTAACTTTTGTCCTTTCAATACCAGCTCAGATCAAACAAAGCTTTCCTAAAGAAGTGACATCGGTATGGATCTGAAAGACAAATAGAAATCTAACCGGGAAAAGAGAGAACAGGAAACAAAAAGGATTTGCAAGAAAGGAAAGGCCCTCTCCATGGAGGGCACGTGGTGGAAAAGAGCTAATATGAGCAGGGCACAGAGTGAGTGGGTGCTTGGCGCAAACGTGCTCTGAATTTAGTAAGAGTCAGATTGTACAAGGCCTTGCAGGGCACAAGGAAAGTTTCTGCTCTTTAATTATAAAATTATAAGAATTTATTAATGGGTTTTAAGCAAAAGGTATCTTTTAATGATTAAAGAGGAGATGTCAATTAGGCAGTTGGAGGGACATGTCTGGTGCTCAGAAGAGAAGTCCGACAGGTGGGTGTGAACTTGGGAATACTAGTTAGTATGTGCTTTGTAGTTAAATTATGTGTATAGACAAGATTGCCAGGGACAGAGCTTAGAATAAGAAGAAAAGAGCCAGGGTCCAAACCTTGAAGAACTCTAACCATTAGTGGCCCAGATTAGGAGGAGAATGGGCTAAAAAAATAAACAACCACTAAGACAAGTAACAACAAAAACAAAGACAAAGACAAATCCAGGAAAAGGTGGAGGTCAAAAGTAAAAAAAAAAAAAAAAAAAAATGGAGTGTTTTTAAAAAGATGCAGCTAATCATGTAATAAGGTTGGATATTGCTGGAATGTTAAGAGAGGTAACAGCTGAGAACCCTCCCTGCACTGGATTTAGGACCACACTGAAATCATTGGTGACTTCAGCAAGAGCTATGGGAAGAAACTGCTGAAAGGGGACACACATTGTACTAGATTAAAAAACAGGTAGGAGGTGAAAAAAAAATATCAAGACTAGCAAGACCCAATTGTTTTTAAGACATTCGGTTATGAATATGTCAGGAAGGTAGGGCAGTGCATGGCAGAGTGTACTTGCTGGAGGGAGAGATTATTTTCTTTTTGTTTTAGATACTAAAGACTTGGATTTATTAAACACAAAAGGAGAAGGATCTAGGTAAAAGGTGAAGGGTGGGGGGAACAACAATTAAACCATCTGAGACCTAGAGAGAACACAGGTTCAGTGCACAGGTGGAAGAACAGGCCTTGTTTGATGGATTGGTGGGATTTTTTTTTTTTTTTTAACAAAGGTGAGTAAGGACAAGATGGGCAGGTGCAATAAGGTTTATGGTTGACCGCTCATCTCCTTTCTGGCTCTGCTTCTGTCTCCATGACTGGAAGCCACTAACATGTTCAGGGCCTCTTTTCTTATATGTAAATTAAAGAAGTAGGGTGGGATAACTTAATACTTAAATTCCTTTCAACCCTAAAATTCACTAAATTGTTTCTTATTTTCGATTCTGGCAATGCCAGATGAATTTTACATCTTGCACACCACTGGATTTTATGGGAACAGTTGGTTTGGTCTCATTTTTGACAAAGTGTATAGCTCATAAAGATCCTGTGTGTGAGCTTTAGTGAACTAGTAAGATTTTTTTTTTTTTCTTTTACTTTCCCCTGCGTGTACTCACTGATGTCAGGAGTAGTTTGTTGTGGTACTTTGATAACTATGAAGGCTAAAGCTCTCAAGAAAATGAAGGAAAAGTTTAGAGATGTTTCCCTTTTGGTTCTAACCTCACTTCTTCCAGGTTGGAACTTCAGACTTTGTTTCTCATAAATACTTTCCAAACAGCTTTATTGAGGTATAAGAGGCAAAACCGTGGGGCGCCTGGGTGACTCAATCAGTTGAGTGTCCAACTCGATTTCTGCTCAGGTCATGATTTCAGGGTCATGGGATTGAGCTCCGAGTGGGGCTCCTTACTCAGCAGGGAGATTTTCTCCCTCCCCCTCTGCCCCTCCCCGCTGCTCACACACTCTCTCTTTTTCTAAATAAATAAGTCAATCCTAAAAAAATAGACAAAACCTTGCACATTTTCAATTGATAGAATTTGATGAGTTTGGACATCTGCATGCACCTGTGACACTGTTAGAATGACTATCAAAACAACAAAAGATACGTACTGGCAAGGATGTGGAGGAAAAAAAAAGCTCAGTATACAGTTGATAGGAATGTAAAATGGTGTAGCCATTATGGAAAACAGTAAAAAACTAAAAATAGAATTTGCATATGATGCAGCAACCTCACTTCTTGGTGTGTATCCAAAAGAACTGAAACCAGGATTTTGAAGCAGCATCTGGACTCCCATGTTAAATGCAGTCTTATTCACAATAGCCAAATTCTCGATAGGTAGGAACACACAGATCTTTCACTGATGACTTTTAAGAGTCCCAAATCAAATCTTATTAATGATTGTTTAAATTAACTGTTCTAGGTGACCTCATGTTGTCCATGGTATTTTTGGAAAGCAATACTAATAATGCTTAAAATTCATTTTGTGACACAATCATAATACTTAACACTCTGGTTTCAATAGTTCAGAAAGGGATGAAATTACGTGGTTCATGTTGACATTCATAAATACTTTTAAAGCCATCACAAAAGACATATGGTGATGTCAGTGTGGGCTGAGCACTTGTATTGTGCCTCTCAGGGTGTTGATGTTATTGTCGAGTCCATTATTGAGCCATCTAAACTGAGTCCCTGTGGGTACCAGCCTCACTCACCACACACCTTCCTAGTTTCCTTATGATGTCAGTATCAGGACTGCCTCCTATGGAAGAAGAAACATGTCTTCCTATCTTGACATAATAACTACCCTCTGATCCAGCAATTGCACTACTGGGTATTTACCCAAAGAATACAAAAATGCGGATTCAAAGGGATACATGCACCCCATGTTTATGGCAGCATTATCAATGATAGCCAAATTATAGAAATAGCCCAAGTGGCCATCGACTGATGAATGGATAAAAAAGATGTGGTGTATATGTACAATGGACTATTACTCAGCCATCAAAAAGAGTGAAATCTTGCCATTTGCAACAACATTAATGGAGCTAGAGAGTATTATGCTAAGTGAAATAAGTCAGAGAAAGACAAATACCGTATGATTTCACTCATATGTGGAATTAAAAAAAAAAACAGATGAATGCAGGAGAAAAAAAAAAGAGAGAAAGAGAGGCAAACCAAGAAATAGACTCTTAGGTACAGAGAACGAACTGAGGGTTACCAGTGGGGAGGTGGGGGGGAGGATGGGGAAATAGGTGATGGGGATTAAGGGATGCACCTGTTGAGATGAGCACCAGGTGTTGTATGGAAGTGTTGAATCACTATATTGTACATATGAGACAAATATTACACTGTGTGTTAACTACGTGAAATTTAAAAATAAAAACTTGGGGCGCCTGGGTGGCTCGGTTGTTGGGCGTCTGCCTTCAGCTCAGGTCATGATCCCAGGGTCCTGGGATCGAGCCCCATATCGGGCTCCCTTCTCAGCGGGAAGCCTGCTTCTCCCTCCCCCACTCCCCCTGCTTGTGTTCCCTCTCTCGCTGTGTCTCTCTCTGTCAAATAAATAAAATCTTTAAAAAAAAAATTAAAAAAAATAAAAATAAAAATAAAAACTTAAAAAAGTAAAACAAATAAAATAAAATACCAGGCAGCATTGATGACAAAATTTTCCCTTAAAGCAAGGGGCTAATGACTAAGAAAGGGCTAATGACTAAGAGTTGACAAATCAACTCTTACACTTTATAGCCTCATTTCACATCTCCTCTTTGAATTAATTCCCCTTCTACTTATTGTTTCTTAGAATTACACACACACAAAATACTTTGATCGACATTATGAATTGACAGCTTCTTTATGTATTTTACTTGATTTTCAAGACCCATAGACTTTCAAAACGATGCTTAAACAATTTTCTTGGCACCTGGTGAATAAAATTGATCATATTGTTTCCTATAAAGGATTCTCCTTCAAATTTGCCAAGTCTATAATTCCTTATTTTCTAAATTAAGAATATTTTATAGTTTACCTGAGTAATTTAGGTTTCTACAGTTCCATTATACTTTTTATTTTATCATTAGGCACACATGTTGGTTTTGAGCCACCAATGGAAATGCCTGGGGCACTACAGGAAAGTTTACTTTCAGGATTATCATATTTTCATTTACAGGTTTCTTCTGAACAGTTTTTGAAGAGGGCGCTGCCTGAGTCAGAGTAGGAATTTTCAGGTACAAATCAAGCACCAGGGGGCAGGCTTGGATCACAAAAGTTTGTCAGCATTCCCTTTCCTTGGAGAGAAGTAAGTGAATGGCTCATACATGAAAACAGTAGTGCAATTGCACTTTGCTTTACAAATTGGATCTTTCATGAAAATAAGCTATTTGATTCATTTCCACAAATTCAAGAGATTATAATTCACATAAAATTTTAAATTTTTGTAAAATAAAAAATAAGCTCTCTTAATTCCAATTTTCTATTAATTTTACTCATCATACATATCTTGGTAGTGATAAATAATTTTTTTTTTTACAGATAGTAGTGTACTCTAAACATTAATTTATATGACAAATTTTTTTGCAACCCTAACCAAATAAATAGAAAATACCTCATAGGATATTGACAAGATACTTTGGAATCTTAGATCTTTAAAATATATTTACTTTTCTCTTTATCTATGCTATTATGGAAAACTTTGATATTGCTGATGTGCAAAAAGGAAGAAAACCCCCACACCCAAAGAGAAGGAATGTTACCATCTAGTGTACTTCTTTTAAGATGTATGTTCTCATCAAGATGTTTCTGTCTATCCCAATCTACCTGCTTCTATTTTTCATTTAATAACTTATTAACAATTTTTCTATCATTGAATATTTTTCCACACAGTGATGTGCAACAACTTCATAATATTTATTGTATCCATGTGCATAATTCATATGCTCAATACCTTATTTTAAGTTACTTAGATTACTTACAACTTTTGGAAAGTTCCTTTAAAATAAAAATAACATATTCTTTGGTTTACCAAGTAGGGGGACCAAAATGCATGTGATATTTTTCATATTTAGACATTTTTTTAAAAAGATTTTATTTATTTATTTGATAGAGCGAGAGAGCACAGGCAGGGGGAACAGCAGAGGGAGAGGGAGAAGCAGGCTCCCCGCCAAGCAGGGAGCCCGATGCGGGGCTCGATCCCCGTACCCTGGGATCGTGACCTGAGCTGAAGGCAGACGCTTAACCAACTGAACCACCAAGGCGCCCCCTATTTAGACATTTTTTATGCATTCAGAAGAACAACATAGTTTAACTTCAGTGTGAAAGACGAATTTCAGATGAGGACAGTACACTAATTTACAGCCTCTTGAAGAAAGGTGCATCACAATTAAGAGGCCAGTTTTCACACTCATTTTAGATATTAGTTATCTAATTCTCTTCCTATAGCATTACGTCAAACCACATTTAATAACCACTTGCCAAAGTAAGTCATTTGAAATGTGGTTCCTCACTATGACTACGAATATGATCGATTTTTATTCCCATTATTTAAGTCATCCTTATTTAATGCCACATCACAACACTGTAATGGAAGGATTTCCCACATTGCAAGGGATGTTTCGGCATCAATGCACGTGTATGACATTGCCAATGTCAACTACAGTGCTTAGGGCCACTCCTAAACATATAAAGTAAAATTATTTAAGACTATCCTAAATAAATAGTTTTGGAAACTACAACTCAGCTTTCAAGGTTTTTGTACTGATATGGATTGTGACAATAATTGTGGAATTATACAACAAATGACAACAATCAGTGCTTGGGTACATTGTTTACAACATTTTTAAGCCCCAGTTTCCTTTTCTATAAAGCAGGGTTGGCCAGAGATATTTTTGCAAGATTACTGTGAGTATTAAAAGTGTTTGTTATAAAGAACCTGTGGTGCTGGGCCCCATTAATGGACACTGAAAGTAGGGGACATCATGCTGTGTAACATTCAATGCCTCCAAAGTCTTATGTTCAATAACAGGGGACAAGGTGACCTGACATTTGATGTAAACCCTTCCCCTCCCCATAAGGATGGAGAGTAAACCCAGGCATTGGGTCTAAAATGATGTCACTTCTAGATTTTCAACCCCAACTTCAGTGGTCATGAGGGGACTCACACACTAGAGTTAAGACATGCCTTCTCAGACCTCTTTGCCTCCATTAACCATGATCCAAAAGAGCCCTGGACCCTCACATATGGCTGGCAGGATGTAAAATGGGGCAGTCACATTAACATACAGTTGACATTTCCAAAGAAGATAAAGATAGTTACCATATGGCCCATCAATTCCACTCCCAGATATATGCCCTCCCCTAAAATAAGAACATACATCCACATAAAAATGTGAACATGAATGTCCATAGCACCATGATTCATAATAGCACAAAAGTAGAACCAACCTAAATCTTCAACTGATGAATGGATAATGAAAATGTGTAGATCCATAAAATTGAATCTTATTTGACCATAAAAAAGAATCAACTACTGATACAGGTTACAATGTGGATGAACCCTGAAAACATTCCCCTAAGTGAATGAAGCCAGTACAAAACACATATCTTATGATTCTATTTATGTGAAATGTGCAGAATAGGGAAATTCACAGATACAAAAAGTAGATGTGGGTTGCCTATGGCTGGGAATGGGACGGTGGGGAGGGAGAATAGAGAGTGAAAGCTAACAGGTTTAGGGTTTTTTTTTGGGGGGTGATGAAAATGTACTTAGATGTAGTAATGGTTGCACAACTCTGTGAATATATTAAAAAACATTGAATTGTGGACATTAAATAGGTAAAATGTATGTGATATTAATTGTATCTCAATAAAGCTGTTTAAAAAAAAAAAAAAAAGATACCAAGTTAGCCAGCCCTCCCTGTTTCTCATCCCAGATGCTTAGGCCTTCACCCAAACTTTCTAGCGCTATTTGCCAGGACTGATTTTATTATGTCCATTATCCCTGTTATTTCAGGCACCACGAAACTCTCAGAATCCCAGATCTCCCTTTACCTCTGCACCATGGTCACTGGAAGGCTCTGCATATGGCTTCTTCCTTTACCTCCCCTCACTCCTGCTTTACTAAATACCCCCTTCACCTTCTTGCATTAACAGAAACTTGTTTCTCTCCAAGAGCACTGCTTTCCCCCAAACTCTCTCAACTAGTAGTCTTCATTCTGGTGGGTTTGGAAGGGATGTGTTATCTTTGATTCTCATTTATATTTTCAGGTCTTTCACTCTTTGTTTCCTGAAAACTCCTAGCCTTGAATCTAATGTCATCAGATTATTTTAATTTTCTCTCTTATGTCGTTATCTTCCACCAAAGTTGTTGTTTTTCTGGGTCTCTCAATAATCTTAGTTCAGTTTCTTTTCTTTTCTTTTCTAAGATTTATTTATTTATTTTAGAGAAAGAGAGAGAGCACGGGTGGGGAGAGGCAGAGGAAGAAAGAGAGAGAATCTGAAGCAAATTCCGCACTGAGCCTGGAGCCTGACCCAGGAGCCTGACCTGGGGCTCGATCTCATGAGCCTGAGATCATGACCTGAGCCAAAACCAAAAGTCTGATGCTTAACTGACTATGCCACCGAAGTGCCCCTTAGTTCAGTTTCTTATCTTAGGTTTTGATGATTCAAATAGCTGCATTCGAATAACTGGCTTCCAGGCTCTAGAATTTCTTGTCCAGTCCCTTACCCCAGCCACCCATTCACGGAATAAATGAATTAATGAATAAAAATTATTTCTCAAATGTAAAACTACTGTTCATGTCACCAAAGTCCACATATGTTTAAAATAATGCGTGCCTATTTTAGAGTAGTTGGTCCGCATTTTATTTTATTTTATCTTATTTTATTTTTTAATTTTTTTTTTGGTCCGCATTTTAAAAAAATGCCTCAGGAAAATAAGCAAAGATTTATTGATTTTATTTTTTCAATTTCCTTCTTTAACTCACAGGTGTGCACAGCGATGGAGGTATTTAAAGACATTGAGGGGGCCAGATACAGAAAATATTCATCAGATGATGAAGTATGATTATATCTTTAAGGAGCAATAGGCCAAAAATGTATTAGTAATGTGTTAATATATATTCAATTAACAAATTAAAAATTATATTTCTTTATAGTTTTCAAAACTAACTAATGGTAAAACGTATGCTTTTCATTTGGAAATTCCAAGAAATCCAGAGCCACAATTGTAGCCTTTGGTAAAAAAAGCTTTATAAAAATTTTCTGAAATTTTCAAGGGGATTTCTATTCACTAAACAGTTCCTTAAAAAAAGAAAAGTTGTATAAATTGTCTGTTATAAAAATTATATTAGTAAATGTCATTCTTGCTTAGAATGAGGTTTATAAATGGCAAATACCATTTGTTTAATGAGTAAAATCCTTTCATGCTCTTCAACACCTACAAGACAGACTCCTTTGCACGATGTTCCTGGTCCCTAGGTGTGTCCCCTGCGTAGGTCACCTGCACTCACAGTCTTCTGCTCTTATGCCATGAGTAGTTTATCTTTCACTCCTATCTCAAGTTCTTCAAGTATTTTTAAGTTCCAGGACAATCGTGGGAACTTTGAGATTCACCAGTTTTGCCTGGTGCAGAAACCCCATAAATGGAAATGCCTTACAGATGGGAGATTTTCTCATTCTATCATCAGGACTCGAAAGAGCTTTATTTGAAATCTATAAAGACAAGGAGTTGGTGGTTATGTGGGTATAAATCAAATGATGTGACCTGTCAGCTCAGTTCCTTGCATTCAACACTCTCTTAACACATTTAGTCTTAAGGGAAGAGGTTCCAACTGCATAAAGTCATTGCTTTCATTTTAACCATTCAGAGTTAGCAGACTTCTAAATTGGGAAAGACCTGTGAAGACTTAAAAAAAAAAAGGCTTAATTTTGTTACTTGCAGTCTCTGCATGGAAAAAAAGATTTGTAATGGGTTGTTTTTATTAAGTATATGCCCTGTTTTATCTTTATAAGAGAAATAGCTGATTACAGGATTATCTTTGCATTTCCCTCCTGTTGAAAATTATGAAAACTTTTATTTAAAATGATGAAGACAATAATGAGTAAATATGGTTGTTATGCAACCACGGACATGTAAGCAATCAACCTAAGATGGGAATTATTAAAACAAATTAAAATACTTATAAGTTACATAATTCAGCAGTTATATGTTTAATATGTCAAAAATATTTCATTATTTCACTTTTTGATTGATGTGTAAGTTTTTGGCAGGCTAATTTTCTAACTTCATATTTTAGTATTAGTAAATTTATAAATATTAATTAGCAAGTAAATTAAAATGAAACCCTTATATCCAGGATAACTCAAAAATGTTATCTTTCCCACTAAAAATGTGTATTAAAATGTCATATACTCAATAAGAATATCTAAATTTGGGGGTGCCTGAGTGGCTCAGTCAGTTAAGCGACTGCCTTCGGCTCAGGTCATGATCCCAGGGTCCTGGGATCGAGCCCCACGTCAGGCTCCCTGCTCGGTGGGGAGCCTGCTTCTCCTTCTCCCTCTGTCTGCCTCTCTGCCTACTTGTGCTCTCTATCTCTCTGTCAAATAAATAAATAAAATCTTTTTAAAAAAAGAGTATCTAAATTTTATAATATACAAATAAAAATAACAATGTAGCCTAAATTTTTATCTTTCCTTTTGAAGAATTATGTTTGTTATTAAACATAATTTATGCTTTTTACTTTCAAATTCCATGTCTTCCCTAAAAGCAATCCCTGGTCCCCCTCCTTAACACACACAAATAATAAAAATCTTCCTCCTCAATGAACTTGTACAATACTGTCTGATATAGAAGGGTCAGAATACTTCAAGTTGTTCATGGTAGAAAAAAATTAAAAATGAAGCACAAATAATTAAAGTTTCATCAGAAAGATTTTTTTCCCACTTCCTAGGGATCATAACTATCTCTGGTTTATTTTCTTTCACATCCATCAAACCAAAGGCATCCTCCAAGTGAGGTCACCACAGAAGTCAAATAACACACTCCAAGCTTGTGAAGACCTGTCTGAATGGTTTTATTAGTAGGATGTGTCACCACCAACTTTTGGTCTGATGTAAAATTGAGTTTGAAATGACACAAATTTCCTGTGTTCTCCAGTTAACCAGAGATTTCTTCCAGGCTTTCCCTTTTTTTCTAGTCGTCTGTAGAAGAAAACAAGGGACTCCAGAAGACTCTGAAGGAGAAACAATTGTCTCGTTTTATTCTAAATGCATTCTTTCTGTTTTTCTAGTTCCTGGGCTCTAAGAAGTTCTGCTTCATTTTCCAAATAAGAAAAACTGGCTGAGGAACTCTGGAGCCAGGAAAGAGCATTCAAAGGCCACTAAAAGTCACAGAATAGTGCTTCAGGCAGAGGAGGGCTCACAAAGATACAGGCTATAATAGTATAAAGGAATGGGGGAGAGAAGGGCAGCAGGGAGGAGACCTACAGGATAATGAAAATGATTGACTGCTAGAAGATGAAGACAAAAGAAAATACCTTTACCCCTATATAGCCAGTCAAGGGAAAAAGGAGAGCTGAAGGTTGATTACATTTGTTGAGGGGAAGACTATATATATGAAAATGTATTCTTGTGTCTATTGTTGATTTTTGATTTTGTGATTTATACTTATCTAAAAGGGGAGTGATTTGAAGCCAGACTTCCAAATAGTGGATCCCTACTCTCCTGCCTTTTGAGAGAAATCAAAATTGTCACCTTTTTATAGGGAGCCACACTGGCGCACCTGTCTGAATCCATCTTCTCAGGATTACTTCTTTCTAGTGAAACATTATCTCTAGAATAACATACATTTCCATTTTCCTCAGCCCTATCACACACACTCACTCACATACTCACACACAAAATGATGAAACTTGAGTGAAGTAATAGAACAGAAAGCTAGGAGTGTGCTGAAGTAATGAGACAGGAGGGAGATTCTTAGTACAGGGAAGAGAAGAGGCAGAGATTGCCAAACTTAGGACCATTCCCTTCCTCCATGCTCTACTCAGATAATTTACACATAAGAGAACACCCATTGAGAAAACCAAGACTCTGGCATAAACTCACTAGAGCTGTTGATATTGGACATCAAACTAAGCTGTGATTACTTCATTAGAAATTACATTTCTGGAGGATTCTGAAAAAGTATCTGGAAAAGAGCCAGTGAAATTTTTTTTCTCTGTGTCTAATTGATGTGCTTTTAAGGGTAAGCATCACCTCTGTGTCAAAGAGTGATGGTCCAAAGTTTATATTTAAAAGACTTGCTTGTTACATTGTACTTGCAGTTAGTGGAATGAGGATGGTATTCATATAATTGAGACAATCTACACTTCTTTGGGGTTGAGTTTTTTTTTTTTAAGTAAGAATGAAACATTTATCAAAAACAATTTTGAAGAAATTTTAAAACAGCCAGTAGTAAAAGGAGAACATCAACATCATAGTTTTATTATCTTTGTAGGTGGGAGATAATGAAATATAAATTATATTTATCCACTTCACATTAAGTTATTCTTTGGTAACAAAATAGTACTAATGAGAAAGTTTTGTTTTATGATTTTTTTTCTATGATTTTTTTTTTTCTGAATAAGAGGTGAATCACTGGGTGTAGAAGCAAATGATTAATTACTACCTACACACTACCACCCAGTTATTTTACTTTATTTTATTTTATTTTTAAAGATTTTATTTATTTATTTGAGAGAGAGAGAAAGCATGAGGTGGGGAGGGTCAGAGGGAGAAGCAGACTCCTCGCTGAGCAAGGAGCCCGATGCGGGACTCGATCCCGGGACTCCAGGATCATGACCTGAGCCGAAGGCAGTCGCTTAACCGACTGAGCCACCCAGGCGCCCTACCACCCAGTTATTTTAAAAAATCATGATATTCCCTCCCATTTTCCAGATTTTCCACACTGGAAGGAAATTCCATCTATTGACATGAAAGAAAGTAATATTCTAAATAAAATTCTCAAGACAGATGCCAACCAATCCATTCATTTTCTAAATTTACTTTTCAAGGGAATTTACCTGTCCACACATAATACACCTTATTCTAGAAATCGGGAGTATGTGATCAAATAATGCATTGGAAAATAAAAGAATTTTCAGGAGCCTATGATCAGATATTAGACTAAGCTGTGAATAAATCTATCAGGATGAATTGTATTGGGGATTTCCATAATTTAAAATATAAAGTCATGGTATAAAAGTACCCATTAAACATTTCCTCACCCTTTAATTCCATTAAAAGTTATGTTCCCCGTGTGCTAAATGTATCTACTTTCTAATAGATTTGATATATGCTGCAGTTACGATTCTAACTGGAGTTAAGTCCTGAGGCTGGGAAGACACTGAAAAGTTCAAAGGAGCCTTGAATTCTTGTGAATCACAACTACAATGCTGAGTTCATCTTGAAAAGACAATGCATTGTTGTGTGTTTCATACATCATCTAACAGTGTTTGGGCTTTTATTACAGGCTACATGTAAGTCATAGAACATCAATCACTGACTTCTTATTTCTTCCTCTTAAATTAAAAAAAATAAGTGCATGTTACTAGTATTAAGGGGCTAAAATTTGGACATTTTTTCCATGTACATATTGCAAGGAAGGACCATTTCCTGAGGAACAGTCAAACTTGATGTTTAATGGCACTGCTTTAGTCTTAACAAACATTCATTAGGGGAAGTTCAGACATTTTCTTAAAAATATTTTATTTATTTATTTGAGAGAGAGAGAGAGAGAGCACGAGATGGGGGAGGGGTGGAAGGAGAGGGACAAGCAGACTCCCTGCTGAGTGGGGCACTCCCTATAGGGCTTGATGCCAGGACCCTGAGGTCATGACCTGAGCAGAAGTCAGATTCTTAACTGACTGAGCCCCCCAGGCACCCTGAATTTAGCGATTTTTATAATGATACTTTAATATTTTGTGTAATTTTTACTTAATGGGCAGATATGTTTATGAAAGATGTCTTAGGGAATGAGCGTCGTAGGCAACGGTGAAAAATAATGAAAAGCTAAAGCAATACATAGAAGAGTAACAGAATATTTCATTTACTTCCACAATAATAATATTGTCTCCACTTCAAAATTTTTATTCATAATTACATAGGTAAGATGATGGTTTGATATAAAGTCCTTTATGAGGACAAGACAAATTTTTTCAATTTAGCATTTCTATTGCTGTCAGCAGGAGTTAGTAGTACAAAATGATCAGTCATTTTGGTTGAGAAACTATCTAAAATCTCTGTGCTAATGTGAATATACCCCAAATCTGCAGTTTATACACATATCATATTGGTGTTACATTGTGTTTTACTTATCCTGCTAATTACCCTCCCAAACTGAAAATATATAAAGTTACTGTCTATGGAAACATCTTTTTATCATCTTCTTCATCAAATCTCCAAATGTTGTTTTAAACAATTTGCAGTAGATCCTCATGTTTTAAAATGTAAAATATCTGCTTATACCCTTTCTGAAAATGACTGTTTCCTCATAATTTCTTTGGGTTTTCTTTTGTGAATGAAGATAAGTAGAAACAGAAAGACATTGGCACTGACAAAAGAAAAAAAAAGTACAGTCTTTGAATGTTTTTATTCAACTAATGGAATTTTGTGAATTATTTCGTGACCATGAGAATTATGTAGACTTTGGAATCAATAAGCAAGTGCATGTGATGGCAATTTTCACCAAGTTTTACTTCCCTTGCTCCAACTTATGTTCATTTCACTAAAAAAATACCATAAAATTCTTGGAGATGTTTTTGATGCCAATATGTAAAAACAGTATGTAATCTACTCATTGTTGAATTTTCAAGAGGTACCTGGAATGTTTGAATTATATTTGCCGGCAGTCTCTGAACTTTGACACCTATTATCTAGTAGGCTAAATAATTCAACAAAATGTATTTAACATCCATTTACTAAAAACATTTTGTTTTTTAGCTAAAAAAGATAGTTAAGATGATTAAGGTGATTAAAAATTATAAAATCCTTATTAGTGATAAGTCATGTAGATTTCTTGGTCCCCATCATATAATTCCAAAAAAGAAGTTTATTGCAATAACAATCACAATTTTAACAAACCAAAGCTTGGAAACAAATTTCAGTGATTTAGCATAAAATTCTTCAGAAAAATCATGGTGCAAATACCCAACTTGAAATAAGTAACAGAATGAAACTACTTTAAATTTGTTCATACACCTTAGACCATGTGATATTCATTCTAATCTCATGTGACAGGTAGACAGACAGGTATTTTTCTTCCCCTTTTATGAATAATAAAATTGAAAATTTCTGCTTAAAGACACACAGTCATTATGTGACAAGAATAAACCTAGACAAATGTCTCCTGAATTCACAACCAGGCTTCTTTTCATTACAACTAACTTCAGTTTTCTGGAGATTTACCATCCTTGACATTCAGAGTATAGAGTTACTTTATAGTTATGACTGGAATGTTTCAAAAGTGACATATATTTTGATTGGGGTGTGCAGTGTATTTTATTTATGCAAATACTTCTATATATGGAATTATATGAATAAAAGTTCATTTTAAAGAGCAAACAAGAGGCAGAACTTCCAGAATGAGAAGTAAGGAATTCCAAAAATATACTCTCTGCCAAACCAATTAAAACATAGGCCAAAATTGCCAAAATAACTCTTATAGAACTCTTAAAGGCTCAGAACAACCCAAAGAGTATTTATTCAAGTAAAGTGGTTGAAACTTGCTACTCAAATCAACTATATTCTTAATTTATTTTTTGCCTGCTTGATCTATCAATTAGTGATATAGAGGTGTTGAAGTCTTCAACTACCATAGTGGACTTATCTGTTTCACCTTCCAGTTCTATCAGTTTTGTCTCATGTATGTAGACACTCTTTGGTTTGGTGCGTATGTATTTAAGATTTTATGTCTTTTTGAAGAATTGACTCCTTTATAATTACATAATGTCTTTTTTTATCCCCAATAATCTTCTTTGTTCTGAAGTCCACTATGTATTATATTAATATAGCTCCTACAACTTCTTTTGAATATAACTAACAAATTGAAAATCAACCAATGTAATCTACCAGCAGGCTAAAGAGGAAAAATTATATTATTATATCTGTTGATGCAAAAAAAAAAAATCACTTGACAAAATCCAACACCCATTCACTATAAAAGAAAATCTCAGCAAAGTATTGAATGGAAGTGTACTTCCTCAACTTAATTTTTAAAAATCTACAGAAAACCCTTTATCTGTAGTGTCCTTTGCAAATACCTTCTCCCATTCTGTGGGTTGCCTCTTTGTTTTGTTGACTATTTTCTTTGCTGTGCAGAAGCTTTTTATCTTGATGAGGTCCCAAAAGTTCATTTTTGCTTTTGTTTCACTAGCCTTTGGAGATGTATCTTGAAAGAAGTTACAGATAAAGGGCTGGTATCCAAGATCTATAAAGAACTTCTCAAACTCAACACCCAAAAAACAAATGATCAAGTCAAAAAATGGGCAGAAGACATGAACAGACACTTCTCTAAAGAAGACATACAAATGGCTAACAGACACGTGAAAAAAATGTTCATCATCATTAGCCATCAGGGAAATTCGAATCAAAACTACAATGAGATACCACCTTACACCAGTTAGAATGGCAAAAATTGACGAGGCAAGAAACAACAAATGTTGGAGAGGTTGTGGAGAAAGGGGGACCCTCTTACACTGTTGGTGGGAATGCAAGTTGGTACAGCCACTTTGGAAAACAGTGTGGAGATGCCTCAGAAAATTAAAAATAGAGCTACTCTATGACCCAGCAATTGCTCTACTGGGTATTTACCCCAAAGATGCAGATGTAGTGAAAAGAAGGGCCATATGCACCCCAATGTTCATAGCAGCAACATCCGCAATAGCCAAACTGTGGAAAGAGCCGAGATGCCCTTCAAGAGATGAAGGGATAAAGAAGATGTGGTCCATATATACAATGGAATATTACTCAGGCATCAGAAAGGATGAATACCCAACTTTTACATCAACATGGATGGGACTGGAGGAGATTATGCTAAGTGAAATAAGTCAAGCAGAGAAAGTCAATTATCATATGGTTTCACTTATTTGTGGAACATAAGGAATGGCATGGAAGACATTAGGAGAAGGAAGGGAAAAATGGAGGGGGGGAATCGGAGGGAGAGATGAACCATGAGAGACTATGGACTCTGAGAAACAAAGTGAGGGTTTTAGAGGGGAGGGTGCTGGAAGGATGGGTTGGCTCAGTGATGGTATTAAGGAGGGCACATACTGCATGGAGCACTGGGTGTTATACGAGAGTAATGAGTCATGGGTCACTACATCAAAAACTAAATGATGTATTGTATGGTGACTAACATAACATAAAAAATAAAATTAAAAAAAAATCTACAGAAAACCTATATTAACATCATCCTTAGTGGTGCAGTACTGAACTTTTCCAACTACTATTGGGAACAAGGCAAGGATGTCCTCTCTCATAACTCCTATTCAACATCATACTGGCAATCATAGCTAGTGCAAAAAAGTATGAGATTAAAAGACAAAAAATGACATCATCTTTACTTGCAGATGACATGATTAATAGCAAGGGAACTACTGGGTGCCTGGGTGGCTCAGTTGGTTAAGCGACTGCCTTCGGCTCAGGTCATGATCCTGGAGTCCCAGGATCGAGTCCCGCATCGGGCTCCCTGCTCGGCGGGGAGTCTGCTTCTCCCTCTGACCCTCCTCCCTCTCATGCTCTCTGTCTCTCATTCTCTCTCTCTCAAATAAATAAATAAATAAATAATAGCAAGGGAACCACAAAGAATCTACAAAAACAAACAAACAAACAAACAAAGAAACAGAAAAACCTCCTGGAAAAAATAAGCAAGTATAGCAAGTTGAAGCATACAAGATCAATACAAAAAGGCAATTGCTTTCCAGTATACCAGCAATAAAGAAATTTGGAATTTAAAAAACCCTAACATTTACATTAACATCAAAAATATACAGTACTTGATGTAAATCTAACAACAAATTTTCTGAGTCTTTTGCAATAAACTATTAAACACTGACTGAGATAATCAAAGAAGATCTAAATAAATGGAGGGATAGTCTATATTGATGGACTGGAAGACTCAGCCAATCCAGTGTTTCCTTCTCCCATTCATATTTTTCTCATTTATTTTTGGTTTCTAAAAGAAACCAAATCATATCTTCCCAACTTGATCTATAGAACAGTGCAATACTGATCAATATTTTAGCAAGCTGTTTTTGAAGATACCAAAAATTGATCCTAATTTTTTTTTGTGGAAATGGGAAGGACCCAGGATACTCAACACAGTACTAAAGAAGAGCACAAAGTTGACAAGTCAAACTATGTGATTTCAAGACTTATAAATCCAGAGTAATCATGACAACATGAAATTGGCAAAAGAATAAACAAATATATCAATGGACCAGAATAGAGAGCCAAAAATAGACCACACTAATATAGTCAACAAAATTTCAACAAAGAGACAAAGGCAGTTGAAAGCAGAAAGGATAACATTTTCAACAAATAGTTCTTAACAATTGGACATCCATATCTCAAAATGAGACAAAAAACCTAAACACGTGACTTGCACCTTCAAAGAATTAACTCAAAATTCATCATAGACCTACATGTGAAACTAAAATTCTTAGGGAAAGAAAGGGACAAAATATAGACAATATATGTGATGTTGGATTCGGTGATTAGTTTTTAGGTACAACACCAGATTACTCTTTTAGATACATCAAAGAGAAAATGGGCAAGATAAACTTGATTAAAATTAAAAACTTCTCTGAGAAAAACACTATTGAGAAAATGAGAAGACAGACCATACACTAGGAAAAGTATTTGCCAAAAACATATGTAATAAAGGACTTTTAATCAAAATATACAACACACTTCTCAAAATAAATAATAAGAAAATGAAAAAACCCAACTAAAAATGGACCGAATAGCTGAACAGTTCAAAATATCTGAATACCTGTTATACAGTTGGCAGATAAACAAGTAAAAAGATGTTCTACATCATTTGTCTTAGTGTGATATCACTGAACACTTAGAATAGTTAACGTTTAAAAACTGATGATATCAATTGCTGTGAAGAATGTGAAAAAACAGAAATTCTCACTTACTGCTGATAGGAGTGTACAATGGCACAGCCCTTTAGGAAGACAATCTGGCAGTTTCTTACAAAGGTAAACATTGTCTACCATACAACCAAACAATCATACTTCTAGGTTGCCGCACAACTGATTTGAAAATGCATATTAAATACCATTGTTTATAGCATTTTTACTCATATCTGGTAGCAACCAAGATGTAGGTGAATGAAACAAGTATGCGATGGATTATTATTCAGCAATAAAATGAAATAAACTATCAAGGAATTTGGCCTGTTAGGACAGGTATGTGACACAGATTAAAAGGGCACCTGTATGGCATTAAATTAGCAAATGTTCTATTATTTTTTAAAAGCTCATGTCTAATTACAAGAAAATTATCAAATATCCTTTAAAATGGGTGTTTTGGGTTCTTAGGTATCTTTAAACCATGGGTTTGTTCTTACATGTGTTTTTTTTGGGTAAAGAGGTCTTTTAGCTTTCATTCTATTCTCAGAGGGTTCCCCAACTCAAAAGACTTAATGATAGTGAAAACTGTCTTTACAAGGAAGGCTTAGCAATGTCAAGAGAGCTTCATCAAGGTTAAAAAGGAATCCAAAAAATCTTGAGTCGTGAAGTGAGTCTAGTCTAGTGCCTTTAGCCAATTCCTATCTCTAGTCAGCTGTTTAAAAAATTGTGATCATTATTTTGATAATTTAGGTAAAATTATAGAAAGTGATTTTTTTTTTTTTTTTACTGATTTCTTCATGGAAACTAAGCCCCATGAATGTCAGTCAGTCTTAGCTATAGAATCACGGTTTTTGTTTCAGTTTGCTCTTCACATTTTATTCTCAAGATCATATTGCAGCTACTGTTTGCAGGAAGCTTTGCATATTTTGCCTTTGGATAGGAATACAAATTCTTCCTTGATCAAATGGATTTTCTATTATATATGGATGTATATACAGATGATAGAGAGATAGACATATAGAGATAGTGATATCTAACCCCAGAAAATCTATTTTCACTATTAATTGGGAAATCTGATTTTCTTTAGTTGATTACACAAGGTTTGTCGTAACTCCTATCTGAATTGTACTAATTGCAAGTGAGTTCCTTTTATGTATCTAAAGGAGTAATCTGATTTCCATCACATACAACCTCATGTTGTATTAGGAGTTACTCACATAAAATAGTATGTCACCAGAAATTGGTTTGGCCATGAAGATAACACCCACATAACTGTTTCTGCCATTTTTTTTATTATTTTATTTTATTTTCTTATTTTATTTGGGGTGGGGGGCATTTGAATAATAGCTGTACAACTAAGATGCTTTTAGATTCATAGCTTCTCCCAGCCTAAGCGAATGTGCCAAGCATACCGATATTTGTTAATACTACTTTTCACATAAAAAGGTGAAGTAAGGCAAAGGAATTTGAGAGAATATCAACTTTCTACATTTCCTTTTAAGTATTATGACATAATGTGAAATTTCCTCTTGAGTAGAATGCCAGATGTAGTCATCCTTGACAACTGATTTATGGTGAAGGTGAGATTGTCAATAAAGTGAAAGGGGATTCATAAACCAATAGCAAAAGCAACATGCACCGACTAGCACCAGGGTGTATGAAATAACTAGAATTGCAGCTTTCATTCATTGAAACATTCCCTAGCCTACATGTGTCATCAAAGAGAGTGCCGTATGCTGAATGAAGAACAGGAAATGACTGTGCCCCGAATATAGCATGTAATTAAAAAAAGAAAAAACAAAAAATCCAACTATTGTCAAGTAATTATGCTGAAATTTAATTAAGAGTAAAAACACAACTGTGTAGGTTCCTTTGATATTTAAGTTAGTTAATAGGTCCTAAGATTAATGGATTCACCAAATATTTATTGTTCTCTAGTTCTTATTTTACCTATTTTAGTTTTCATGTGAATTTTATTTATTTTTTTAATTTTATTTATTTATTTTTTTATTCTTATGTTAATCCCCATACATTTGAATTTTATTTTTTTAAGTTTTTTATTTGAGAGTACTACACATGCAATGTTACATTAGTTCATGTGAATTTTCATTCTTAGTCTTTGGGAATAGCAAAAACAGAAAAAACTTTTTTCTTTTTCCAGCAGTTCGTGGAACAGTTCACAAAGCTATCGAGAAGGTACTGAATCAGATGACAACTCAGGTTCAAGAAGGAAGACCGTACTCAGCCATACTCAGAAGATGGGGAATCTTCTCTGGTTTAAAAGCCTCATGTCACACAAGAACCAATACTCCTATAGGCTTAGCTTCCAGGTCCCTGCAGGATACATACAGTTATGAGTCATTGCCCTCAGGAAAGCCCAATATATAACCCTATTTGGTGTTCATAACTCCTTGTCCAGACGTACTTTGTAAGTCACGGGTAATTTCTGTGTTAAGTAATGTTGCCTAGAGATGGCATTTAACTCTTACCATGTTATCACGGAAACAGAGCCTGCAAACTGAAGGTCAAATCTCTATGCAGAATTAGAAAAGTTTGGTTTCTCTTTACCTATAACTCTCAAATTTCTATTTTCTCTCTAGACTTTTTCTCTGAACTTCACACTCATATATCCTACTGCCTACTTGACATTTCACTAAAATATTTAACTAACGATGCTAACTAATAATATCCAAGTTTGTATTCTTCATTTCCCTCACCATTCTTTCAGTCTCCTCAATGTCCCCAAATGGCAATATCTTTCTAGATGCCAATGTAGAATTCTCAGAGTATCCATAATTTCTCTGTATTCCTTTTACCCCATATCCAATCAACAGATACAAATCCCCAAAATCCAAACTTTTCTTCCAACTATCAGTGTTACCTTTTGAGCTAAAATAGCCACCATCTCTTGCCAGTTATTGCAATAAATAAATTTCTACAAGGTTATTCAGCTTCAACACTTCCCTCTAAACTACTCACATCATAGAAGCATGAGCAATCTTTTACAATTGAAGTAAATTTTGATTACTCCTTTACTTAAACCCCTCCTATGGTTTCTTACCCCCTTGGAATACTATAACTTTTTATGCCTACATGTTCTTCATAATCTGGCCGCAGTTACTTCTCTGCCTCAGCTCATGCTATACTCTCCCTTGGCATCTCTGCTGGGACCAGACTGGTCTGCTGGATGATCATTAAATATACAAAACATGATATTACAGGGAACATTTGCAAAAACTGGTTATTATCCCTGGAATATTCTTCTCCAAAACATCCTCATATTTTGGTCCTCACAATTTTAAGTTCTTACTAAAATATCACCTTATTAGAAGGCATTTTCCTGACATAAAACAGTCCCCTGCCCTGGAAATCCCTATCCCCACTGTCTACTGTAGTTATCTTCATAATGGGCATCAGCATCTAATATACTATGCATTTACATGGTCCATTTGCTTGTTGGTATTCTGTCTTGCTCACTAAATGTAAGTGTGCTGAGGTGAGAAACTGTTTCTTTTTTTCATGGTTGTAAATATTGTTTCTAAATCAGAACCTGGAACAAATAGTCTCTCAATAAATAAGTGTTGAATAAATGATGGAGTAATTAATGAATAAATGACATGGAATATGTATGTGTATCTGTGTGTGTGTGTGTGTGTGTTGAATTCATCACTAAGTATGAAAATATTTGGCACTACCCTTTCCCTCGATTGTCATAACTCTGTAGGAGGAGACTGAGGCTGGTAAATAACAAATATCATTTCTTATGCATCTACCTCATCTGGTAGTTACTTAATCTGGGCATTTTAAGGCCCAACTCTTCTCCTTACACAATTCCACTATGGTTAAGTCAGCTTCTAAGAACATGAGTTGGTCATCTTCCAAAGAACTCCTGATGTCCTGGACCCATTGATTTTTTTCTCCTCCAGGGTCCTGGTATCTCATATTTTCTTTACTAAATCCAAATTCCACATTTTTCTCTCAGAATTCCTTCAGAGGAGTACTCATAGCATTGTACCTTCTGACATCTATTGGCAACTTGGATATTGTTATGAATTTTCATATATAAAGGGTGACTTTGATGGCATTTGTGGCTGGAAAACCACCATCTGGAGGGGTGTGAATGCCTTTCTGTCCTCTAAGATACTAATGTTTATTTTTGGGGTAGAGAAGAGTTGCTTAAAATCATGTACATGTATTGTAAGAATGTACTCAAGAGAGGCACCCCAGAAGACATTTTGTATGGAGATGGTAAGTGTTCTATTCAATAATAAGATTTGAATGGAATAACTTCATAATATGATAGAACTGTTAGAAAAATTCAATTTGAAGAAAAAAAGGTCCCAAATGTGTGTTTAGCATACCCCAGGCGTGTAAAATACATTTTTAGGAGCATATATATGTCCTATTGGCTTGCTAATTTGTTTTGGTTTCAACATTTGCTCAAAATCGTGTGGAAGCTAAAACCAGACAAAAGTGGAAGAGCTTTTCAGTTTAATCTTACCTTTACCTCGTGCTGGAAGAAAAAACATGTAAAGGAGATGCCCTAGTCTGCTTGGAAGGTAGCCTGGCCAACTGAGGGTGATACATACACTGTATAATTAACACGATGGAAGCGAACTTTGCCTAATGTAACATCAACTCCTATGGTTATTTTTCTGCACCTTGGATCCAGGCAATTTTCAGGTGGGAGAGACTCTTAAAGGGAATTGATTTATTATCCTTCATGAATTATGTAATGTCCAGGGTAGAAAATAAGGTGAGACTTCAACTTGAAGAGAAAACAATGTCTTTTTCATTGAAGAAGATCAAGGAGCTGAAAGAAGGGATTCCTGACAATCAGGCTAAGCTGGGCAATTCTATGGAAACTTGCCAGGAGCTACTCAGGGATGATGAGGTAGAGCCTAGAACCATGGGCTTTAAGAATGGGTAATAGCAGTTTTAAGCTACTTTTCCTTTTTATTTCCATTTTCCCTAAGTTTTTCAAATCTTATTAGAAGGCACAGTCCTATCTCTTTCGTATTACAGAGGATAAGAGAACATAATCTCTTCTTCCTTCCATTAGAGATCATTGAGGGGTATCAGAGGTGATTACTATTGGCTGTAAGTCCCAACTCTGTGTCTCTATCAAGAAGTTTGGCAGCATCGAAGGCAGTACCGGAGGGGAAAAACTTGAGTTTATTTTTTTTTCTGGAAAAAACTGAGGCAGTTCCCAGGAAGTTAATAGAAATAGTTTCTGAAATTCAGGATGCTCAGGACCTTGACAAAATAATTTGATAGAAAACAGATACACAAATTCATTGTATAGATACAGGATAGTGAAGTCCAAGGACAAACAGCATTTTTATATAGAATCTATTTAATGATCTGCAGAGTTGTCTTATGGAAATTTTTTGTAACTCTGTAGCATCCACTCTGCTAACCGTTTTTTAGCTTCCTTGGCATAGGCAATGAACTAGAAATCTTCCCTTGGCTTAGGGTATATATTTATTTCTATAAGGATTGTTTCAGAGAGATTTTCCTTGTACCACTTTCTCCCTCTGGAAGATGTATTTGGAATTCTCCCTGAGAATTGGCAACAGCTCTTACATTTCCTAAAAATGTTCGAACTATAGAATATTCAAACTCACATGCAAATTTCCTCTTGGGGACAGTACTAGAAACCACAGATTACCTTGGAAAAAATAAATAACTCCAAACAGAAATTCGATGGTACCATAAGCAGAAATCACTCTAAACAATTCTAGTACATGAAATTTATTAGAACTATTTTAAAGGTAATTTTTAAAATTTTAAATTCAGAATCATAACTCAGCCATTTTATTTAATTTGTCTAATTGTATTAAATGTATGCAATGTTTAAGACATTCTATAAAAAGTTATATTTAAGACTGTCATGTTCCAATATTGCATACATATGCAAATGTGAGAATTTGCTAAAATTCAGTTCTAGAAGTCACATATTAAATTAATAATAAAAAATCAGATTATAAACTCACCACAAAATTGTCTTCCTTTACCATTTCTTTTTCATTGAAAATATCATGATGGTAGTCATATTAGTCAGATTTTGTTTTGTGAAAACAACTCAAGATTAGTGGTACAAATGCTCATCATTTATGGTTTATTTGTCCCTGATTCTGTGGTTCAGCTGGGTGATGTTTTCTGGTCTGTATTTATTGGCTGATTTTTGCAGTCAGTTGGTGGAATGGATGGATAGCTGGAGCTTCTGTCCTAAGTACTCTCAACCTCTAGAAGTGTTGCCTGGACTTGTTCTCTTGGTGGGGAAAGGTTCCCAGCACTAGGAGAGGGTGCACCCCCCCCCACACACAAGTACTTCTCAGCTGTTCTGTTCCATTGTCCAGGGAAAGTCATATGGCCAAGCAAAAGTCAGTGTGGGAGGGGACTATCCAAAGGCGTGAGTACAAAGAGGGAAATTTTTACCACCACCTCGCAAACAGTCTCTCAGTAGACATGTTTAACATAAATGAGATTCTAATAAATAAATAGAGAAAAAAGACAGAAGCACTAACACAAACAGACTTTATGGTAGAAGGTCTTCCCTCAAGTTCTGAATTATAGTATTTCACTTTTTGTATTATTTCTTTTAATAGTTATATCTATTTTTTTGATGTAATAAAATCTATGGTTTAATTTTGCCTGACATGCTCCTGAACCACACCTAGGGAAAATTAATTCCTTAATCAAATAATAAGAAAAGGATTGATAATTAATATGTATATTTTATTTCACTTGCCTTCGTATGAGTCCAAAAGTAATTAGTAATTATATAAAATAATTGTAATTAGTGCATAAAGTTAAGATGTTATTTGAATAATCATTATTCCTGAACATACTGGTATACCTTACTTGTCTGTCTCTGAAGCTATCTTAGAAGCCAAATAAATCTGAGCAAAAGAAGAGGCAGTAACTGACCAGTAGTTTGAATTGAATAGAATCACTACCTCTGAAAATTCCAGTGTTCTAGAGATAATTCTGGGTCTCTTTTCAGTCCTTCTTCTGGTTGATGCTGTTGCTAACCTTTGCTTAAGGAGCCACTCTTAGGAAATAAATAAAATAAATGAAACCACAACTGTCAGGAAATAAAAAAAAAGAGGTAATAAAGGAGAGAAAGTTTGGGGCATGTGGCCCATTTCCATCTGTAACCACCTACAAAGCCTGCAGACATAGCTGTCAGACTGTGAATAATAACATGCTACCCGGAAAATAGTGCCAAATGATATCGTACCATGTGGGTTGATCACTACAATCCAATCAGGATCTCTTAAGTAATGTGAGAAAAGTTTGTGCTGGGGTGTTGTGTACTGCGTGTTTTTCAAGTTGAGTTTAGTTGAGGCTTGAGGGCTGGCATATACAGTGAATATAAAATTCCCTCTCAAAGTATTGAATTCTTTCAGGAAAATATTTCAGCAATGTATGAGGTATAATCCTGGCCAGAAGCCTGCGATATTAAAACAAGATTAAATTGTTACTAACTCATGCTAAATCCATAACCTTGACTATAACTTCACAAATTTTATAGTATGTAGGTTTTTTTTTTTCTTTTTTAATTGAGAACATTTAGTTTCAAAATGGCTGTAACATAAATTTAATGAACTCACTGGAAATTTCTTCTGGGCCTTCTAACTAACAATAATGTTGCTTTGTCTCATTTCCACATTATATATTGCAGGAATATTAAGATCCTTAATATACAAAGTACTTTCCCATTTGATTTTCACACAACTATGTGATGTGCAGTAGTTGACAAAACTAATTTTGGTTGAAAGAAGTTACTTTCCAAGGTCATCCAGCAGATAATTGTGATTTAACAGGGGTTGGAATTCAGATTTTTGTATATTTCAAAACATTAGTATTTATTTTATGTAAGCTTGCACAAGCAGAATTTTGAAAGATTTTCTTTTAATTTTTGTTTATAAAAACAAATCAGAATGCTTGCCATGAAAATGTAACACTTTGAAAGGGCTTAGATATTTGTTTTCTTTTTAAAAAAAAAAATACTTCATTTTTTTTGTGAATTTTCTGTTCCAACATGAAATGTAGAGAGATCTGAATTTTTATTCACGGACTACTGAAATAGTATTTTGTTATAATTATGTTTTATAGACAGCTTTGTCAGGGTGACAAAAAAAATCCTAACTACCTTGCTTTAGCATTTATTTAGGTAACTATATTTGCATCTTAGAATACTTATAAAAGTTTCATCACTAGAAATTTGGAGTCAAATTTTCAATTCTTGATTGTTGAAGATAGTAGTGACTAGACATTTTCCCAAAAATGTTTCATGATTTCCAATTCTGAAAGCGAAATAAAGGTTTACATGCCAGTAATTGTACAAACCAAATGAAATTAAACATAATATACTAAAAATAGTACACTTCCAGTAGATACTTTTTGAATGAACCAATGTAAGAAGACTAAATGTTATAATGAAGGAAAAACAAAGCCAAAAACCTCGATCTTTCTGTTACCTCTTTTTGGATGCTTTAAAACTATCTCCTAAGATTTAGTAACGATAGCTCTAAAAAGCTAGGCTTGTTGGGGCCCCTGGGTGGCTCAGTTGGTTAAGCGTCTGCCTTCGGCTCAGGTCATGATCCCAGGGTCCTGGGATGGAGTCCCACATCAGGCTCCCTGCTCAGCGGGGAGTCTGCTTCTCCCTCTCCCTCTGCTGCTCCCCCTGCTTGTGTTTCCTCTCTCTCTGTGTCGCTCTCTGTCAAATAAATAAATAAAATTAAAAAGATAAAAAGCTATGCCTCTTTACCAGGTTTGATTTGCTTTCCTACTACAGCTATGACACATAAGAATAAGTTTCTAAGGGAGACTATTTTCCACTATTGCATGGTTCAAGATTTACATGTTTCAATGTGTCAAAGTGGCCTCCAAGAATTCCGTATTCAAACATAATTACCATTGAGGATCTTGAGGAAAATGATTTCTTAGGTGTGTATTGGTACCACTCTAAAGTAAAATTATGATGTGAAACATGGGTCCCAAGTGTCCATTTCATTTTGAATTTCTTCCCAATAATCTCAAAACAAGCAATAATATGGGAAGTCTAACCACATGATTCATAATTTCATTGTGGTTTATTAACTTGTATAAAAAACTTGAGTTTTCAAGTGCATTTTACATCCATAGCTTATTTTGACATTTACAATGTGAATTCAAGTCCTAGACATGAAAGATAAAATTATGAAATGTTTTTAATGCAACCAGGAGAAAATGTCTTTGTAGTATCAAAGGCTTTCTTTTCATTTTATTATTGATTATTTATACCTTTATTTTATTTTATTTTTTTAAAGATTTTATTTATTTATTTGAGAGAGAGAGTGAGAGAGAAAAAGAGCACAAGAGGGGGGAGCGGGAGAGGGAGAAGCAGACTCCCCGCTGAGCAGGGAGCCCGATGCGGGACTCGATCCCAGGACTCTAGGATCATGACCCGAGCCGAAGGCAGTCGCTTAACCAACTGAGCCACCCAGGTGCCCCGACCTTTATTTTATTTATTTATTTTTATTTTTATTTTTTATTTTTTTTAAAGATTTTATTTATTTATTTTTTTTATTTTTAAAAGATTTGTTTATTTGAGAGGGAGAGCACATGGGGGGAGGGGTAGAGGGAGAGGGAGAGAGAGTCTTAAGCAGACTATGTGCTGAGTGCTGAGCCTGACGTGGGGCTGGATCTCACAACCCTGAGATCATGCCCCTGAGATCACAACCTGAGCCAAAACCAAGAGTTGGATGCTTAACTGACTGAGCCACCCAGGTGCCCCAAAGGCTTTCTTTTTAAAAGGAACAAAGGATAAGGAAAAGTTAGTAATTTCTACATGTTAATAAATATCATAAGGAATATGAATATAGATGCTGCATACTATGCCAACAAATATGTGATCAACAAAGAATTATTACAAAGAACTTATAAAGAACTCCCACAAATCAGTAAGAAAAAAACAAATAGCACAATATATTAATTGGTAATATGCATAAACAGACATTTCAATGAATGGCTTATAATTGTATGAAAAGATTTCAACTTCTTTTGTAATCAGGGAAATTCCAATTAAAACCACAATGAGATGCCATTTCACCCCCACCAGCTTGGCAAAAATTAACAAGTCCAAGTACAGGAAGTTTTGGCAAGGATATAGAATAACAGGAACTCATACAAAGCAGATAGGCTGTACATTAGTGAAAATATTTCTGAAAGCAACTTGGCATTATCTAATGAAACTTGAAAATGTGAAGTGTGCATTCATAATCCCACTTCTGGGAATATATCCTAGAGACACTTTGACCTGTGTTTGCCACAAGTCATAACTGAATGCCAAATGCTCATAACAGTGGCATTGTTTGTACTGGCCAAAGAAAGGAAGGCAAACAAATGAACAAATTAGCAACACATCAGAACCACAAAAATGTATTGAGAAGAAAATAAATTAATAGACTGTGTCACATTCTCATAATGCAAAACTATTCTCTAGTAAAACAAGATGCATTATCGCTATCAGTAGCATTGTAGGTAAATCTTACAAACATGCTGGTTAATAATAAGCAAGTTGCAAGAGGAAGCATAGAAATGAAAAATGAATATTTCAGTTGTGAAGCCACCACCTGATTTGGGGGGGGGAGGTAGACAGCAGAGAAGGAGGGGATGAAATTAAGGATGGATATAAAAGAATTTTAGAAGTATCATTAAAGTTTGATTTTTCAGACTCATTGATAGGTATTGAAGTATGTATTATATTTTTAATGTGTTACCTATATCAGGATTGACATCTATTTATAGTTGCAGAATTGAATACACATTTAGACTAAGTTAAATAGATGTTCCAATAGTTCCTTGCCACACCACAATAGCTTACCTTGACCAATCAACATATTAGTAGATTTAGGAGACCACCTGCTATAAAGGAATAAAAAGAGGGTTAGTTATCAGCGATAATAAAGGAGAAGACACTTGTAATTTCTATTCTTTTCACTATTCTGAGCCCAGGTCAGTTCAGATTCGATCAGAAAAGCAGAAGCCATTCGGCATATTTTGAGTTGGAAGAGACATCCTGCAGGTAATAGAAGGATCTGCAGTTATGGGAAGAGCTGGGGGACTACAGAGGAGCCAACACCAATGATTCCTGTATGTGCAGCTAGGGAGTGGGTGATTCTCAAGAAAGTGCTCAGAAAGCATTGGCAAAACCCACACAGTCAACTGTGGAGATTAGGGAGCTACATTACCAGAGATTTTTGTTCATTACACATGGTCTTCTAGTTTTCCATGTGATTCTGATGCAAGACGTCTGCAGTTAAATCTCGAGAAACTGTTGTAGGTGATTATTCTTTTATGACACTGTTGATCCCTTCTAAGATATTGTAAAACAGTATTAATATAAATATTAATGCATTGTCTTCAATAGTGGCACAAATTTGGATAGTTTCATTGGAAACCAATGTTTTTGGTGTAGTTGACAACCCCTCAATCATAAGTGGCTGCCTTTATGTAAAGCCCTCCCTTCTTTTACCTTTTTCCTGAGGCTGTGAATTGGAAATACGGCAGAATTATTTTGGCTACCTTGACCTATCAGATTTTCTGCAGAACTTCCCTAGATTAGACAACTCTAAGGCCTATAGACAACTCAGAATAGCTACTGGAATTTACAAATTGTTCCAACATGTCTCTATATAATTTAAGCTATTGAGAGAATTATGTTTGCACTGAAACTTGCCTCTGGAGTTTCACTGATTCATTACAATGGGGCAATTCCACCAGCCACTCTGGTCTGATCTCTACCTTTCAGGAGCACAGAAAATTACTAACTAGAGGTTTGGGATCAAGGTCTATGTAGACTTATACCGATGTCACACTGACAAATATATCTGTGAATCAATAGAATATTCATGTTAAAAAGAGAGTGATTTTGAAACTAACATCTTTCTTTTTTTTTTTAAAGATTTTATTTATTTATTCATGAGAGACAGAGAGAGAGAGGCAGAGGGAGAAGCAGGCTCCCAAGGAGCAGGGAGCCCAATGCAGGACTTGAACCCAGGACCCTGGGATCATGACCTGAGCCGAAGGCAGATGCTTAATGACTGAGCCACCCAGGCGCCCCTATTTATTTAAAATTTTTTTGAAGATTTTATTTATTTATTTGAGAGAGCGAGCGAGCATGAGTTGGGGGGGGCAGAGGGAGAGGAAGAGAGAGAGGGAGAGAAGCAGACTCCCTGCTGAGTGTGGGGGCGGGGGGGCAGCGATGGGGCCTCCATTCCAGGACCCTGGGATCATGACCTGAGCCGAAGGCAGACGCTTAACCATCTGAGCCACCCAGGCGCCCGAAACTAACATCTTTCCTAGCTTAAAAAATGCCAGTGAAGTTGACTAGTCTACTCTTCTACTCATTAAGTAAAGATTTAACTCAGCTAATTGATAAATTAACTTACTCTACTCATTAAGAAACTCTAATAAAAATAAAACAGTAGAGAGGGTTCAGTTTCATTTTTTCTCTAAAATTACCAGCATACTTAAATTTTTCCAGCTTGAATTCTTATAAAAGAACAGGAGATGAATATGTGTATTTAACTAGATTTTCGCTAATCAAGATAAGGATTATAACTACTTGGAAAACTCAGTGGTTAGCTTAAGTTCCAAAAGATTTTGATCATTTCATCCATCCCTATAAGGCAGGTTCTTTTATTATCCCCACTTTACAAATAGTAATGAACTTGCTTAAGATCTCATAGCTTTTAAGAAGCAGAGCTTTGACTAGGACTATGTCTATTTGCGTCTCGACTCACAGTAGAATATCTGGGGTGTCCCATGAGAGAGACATCCTCTGTTGTCATCACATTTTTCCCAGCTTCATTCTGGGGAGCTGCACTTTGGAGCAGCCTCTCCTGGGCCAGGAAAGCATCTCAAACCAAGACAGTCTTTGTTTAAAAATCAACTAGTGAATACAGAACCTGTTTTCTAAGTCCTGTCTAAACTCACGCCTACCTTCTTAATTTTGGCAGCTTAAAAACGGAACAGTGCATTTCATGATTCCTCACTTGCATGGAATTCTTTCCTGTACTCCCTGCCCTGTTCTGCCCTCTGTGACCCATGTCCCAACCTGTAAACCTTGACCATACTTCACCCCTAATGCCTTTGCCCCTCTGAACACAGAATCCAACCCCCTACACTCTGCCCCCGGTACATTCCTTTATCCAATTCTTGGCTGGCCACCAGACTGGCCTGACCTCCAGGGCTGACTTTCTTGGCTTGGTTTTTCTGGTGGTTGTATTAAATCTGTTATTGATATTGAAAGGATTAGTATTCTGGGAAATTGTATTTTCTATTTGAATGTCACACACCTAATACAGGGACATCACTTTTTGGAGTATTTTATACGTTGTGGCAATGTGGCTGAATGATTAAAGACATAGAAAGAAACTAGATTCAGACTGGCAAGGTTCAAACGCAGCTTGTTGACTTTCTAGCTCTGTAACCTTGGGCAAACTTCTTTGTCTTTCTTTCTTTTTCTTTTTTTTTTTAAGATTTATTTATTTTTTTATCTTTCTATATAGCTCAGTTTCCTCCTCTGTAAAATAAATTGGTAGGAATCATACTATTATTGCGATTGTTAAAAAAAAAAAAAGAGTTAATTTATGTAAAACATTTAAAACTCTTCTTGGCACAGGGTAAGTGTTATACATTTTAATATTATTTGGAGCACCAGAATGTTACAATGATCCTAGCACATGTTTCATTTTTCATTGACATTTACAGTTGCTTCTTTTGCAAATTGTACCGAATAGCCTTCTTTACAGTAATCAGTACATTCAGTTGTCTGTTGTGGGTACCCGTATACCTTCTCTAGCAAGTGTACCCATACAGTATGTGATCTCTAGAGACTGTAACATGTCCACTTCTTTAACAAAATTTTAACACGGCCACTTTGATTATTGAGAAAAAGACATCTGCATCAACTACGACCACTGAAGTCTGTGTTTTTAATAAAAAACACAAGTGAATAGAATAGCACCTTGCTTTGGCAGCAGTAAGGAAATCAGTTTGCCTGAAATGAAGTGTCCGTGATGAGAAATGGCTGGAGAAGGGAGAGACTCGCATGATAATCTAAGTTTCACCTTTTTGCAAGGAAAATGGTGAGTAGGGATGCGCAATGCATCACTGTGTGCAATATAGTAATAGGACATGATTTACATTTTAAGAGTATTTCTCAAACAGCAGTGTGAGGATGGCCAGAGTCCTTTTGATGAGGTGGAAGGCAATTTCTTCAATTTATAGCTTAAACAATGGTGGCCAGAAATAAGGTAGAGAGGACTGAGAAGAGCAACTGTAAAGAAGTGGGATCTATAAATTAGTGACTATTTAAATGAATAAAGGGAAAAGTCTAGTACCAGATGTCTCAGAAGGGTTACTAAATGATTAGTATTGCCTTTTATTAAAATGGGGACTATATAAGGAAAACCAGTTTGTAGACTTCCAGCAGATTACTAGATAGACATTCTTGTACTAGGCAGTCAATGGTTAGATAAAGGGCAGAGCAGAGAAAACTGAATGCATTCTGTAGAAGCATTTCTAGTCCAATTCTGACTAATTCTGCCCTCAGTCTGGTTATGGCATCCCAGCAATGTGGTTACTGATCAGTGGGATGTCTTGGAGACACCATCAATGTCATCACTGCCAAAGTTCATGGGGCTAATGAGCAATCTAATGAAACTACTGCTGGGGTCCTGAAGGGCTGAAGGAAGTAACAGAGAAGTGACAAAGCATGGGCACCATTGTGGTACCTACATCACTGTGTCCATGTGGGCAGGACTCAGTATATTTGAAAATGATGCTTTGATCGTTTTGATAAATCCACCTTCTCCACCATGTTTTAAGTCTCCCTTTAGGGATAAGAGTCCCAACCCCCCTCACCAACTTAACATTTGAAGGGATATTGTTGTTATTTGATTATATACCTTTCAATAGGAAATAGTAGTATCATGTTTCTTAATAACTTTTTCTGCTGGGAAAAGAAAAAATAACAGCGAAAACACAACATTTCTTAGTTTGTTTTTTTTTCCTTCTCAAGCAGTTCACATCCAAAGATTATATGAAGTGGAGGAAAAAAGTGCTAATTTCAAATACACAATTTAGAGACTTTAATATCATGCTGAAGCCTATAATATAATGATGAAATGCAAAGACTTTGATCCCAGATGTTTAGGGTTGAAAATCTCAGTTCTATCACTTCTAGTTACATAACAAGCAACTTACTTTGACTTAATTGGGCTTCAATTTCCTCTGAAGTACAGTGAAGCTTGTAATAATAACTAATTTGTGGGATTATTGTATGTAAAACATTTAGAATAGTGTCTAAAAATAGTAAACATTGGAAAAATGTTAGCTTCTCTGTTATGATGGATATTTCTATATATTAAGCACATGCATTTTAGCAAATGCAATTTTCAAGTGGCCACTCACTTTCTATTTATGACTTGTCACTATTTTAGGTGGGATGAATTGGAATGCTAACATTATATCAATAGATTGATGGCTATTGAAATTCTTTCAATTTGTGGTGATTATAAAATTTTCATAATTGCTGGTGCTCTGAACTCTCCATTTGCATCTGCTGAAAGATTTGGGGTTTAAAGCTAAATCCCTTTGAAAAGAGTTAGTCAGGAAGTTGGGATTAACTCTAAACATGGTGAATATATTTCTCAATCTCTTTATAAACCAAGATTTGCTCTGTCCTCTATTAAAAACCACAGGGAAGCATTTCTCCTGGAGGCTTTCAGTGAAATGCTGAATGTTGTACAGCCATGGATTGCATGATTAGTGTCCAAAGAGAAAAACACAAGAAAAGCTGTTGGAATCAATAGCAATGTTTGATGTCTGGTAATTATACATAACTAAATGCCTCTACTCGTCCATAAATCCCTTCACAGAAATGCCAGTGATTAGTTTTTATGGGCTAGGAAGAAATTCAAGGGTATTTTTCGAAAGATTATTATAAGGGGATTCCCAGATCCCAGTGCAATTTGAGGAGACAACTATTAAAAGAGGGTCTGGCTGGAAGACTATCAAAGGGATTGAAGTTATGCGAAGAAACATAGATAAGATAATTCCCAAGGTACAGGTTTACAAATAAGGAACTAAAGCAAACAAAATTAACCCATCTGACTAAAATGCATTCTGGACCTACAGGATTATTAGCTATTACATATATTGTTATCAGGTTATGTTTATAGAAAGTTTTTCTCATTGATCAGGCTCTCCTTTAATAGTGGGGATTTTTGCTCCATCCTCTTTAGATGCAAAATTTAAAATTTTACTCCTTCCTATTTTCAGGGAAAGTAGGATGTGTCCATAGGGCAGGGCAGTAATATTTGTTCATTCATTCAACAAATACTTATTAAGCACCTAAAATACAGAGGTACTCTCCTGAGCACTTATACTGGCTTGCATACATTTAAATTATTGATTTTAACAGACATATGGGCTGGCAAAGATGATAATATTACTCATACTCTTTCATAGTAACCTACTCATTAAGTAATTTTAACCTGAAAATGAAGTATTTGGTATGTAATAACCAATAAAATGCACTCATTTTCAGTTCATAATTTGTCAAGATTTGAGAAGTGTATACATCTATGTTACTACAAATATAATCAAGATGTAGAATATTTCCCATCACTTCCAAAATGTTTACTTGGTCTTCTTTTCCTCATCTTCTGTTCCAGGCAAACAATCTGCTCTCTGTCCCTATGGGTTAGATTTGCCTTTATAGAATTGGCAATTATGTATTGCATATGTATAATAATTAACAAAAGATAAAACACTAGAATATTGAAGTATGTCATTTTAAAATTAGGACTAAGAATTCTTTCTTAGTTTCTGACAAAATGTTTGAATCATAACTGCAACCTTACAATCACAAAGGGGAGTCAGTGACTTCCTACAGGAGATTATATCTGTTGGGAAGGCTCAGACCATGCCTTTCCCTGTGTGATTAGCTATGCAAAATTATCCATGCTGCAGTGCATGAGAGGGAGAATCCTAAGAGATTAAAACAGGAGGGCATTTAAGCCAACAGATTTAACATGTAGACAAAGAATCTACAGACTCTGAGGAGTTCCCAGAAATATTACTTAAAGTCACCTAGAGAGGGTGGGGGAAAAAAACGGAGGAGATTGACTTCAGTAAGATCTGAACTGACCATTTGTATTGTGAAGAGTAAGTTATATAATTAATGTTTGTGTTAGCTCTAGAGCCATGACTTTTAATTTCTAATGCTATGGAGTTTCTTTCTTTCTTTTTCTTTCTTTCTTTCTTTCTTTCTTTCTTTCTTTCTTTCTTTCTTTCTTTCTTTCTTT